>NW_026652285.1:85546238-85583294 GCF_009828535.3 Hylobates moloch
TTTATTATATATTATATATACTATACTCATTATATAATGATTATAGAATATAATAAATATATATATCTTCCATGTCTTTACTTCACATACTCTTTTTTTATTTTTAAACAGGGTCTTGCTCTGTCACCCAGGCTGTGATCATAGCTCACTGCAACCTCGAACTCCTGAGTTCAAGCCATCCTCTCATGTAGCTAGGACCACAGTCATGTGCCACTATGCCTAGCTAATTTTAAAAGTTTTTATAAAGATGGGGTCTAAGTTGCTCAGGCTAGTCTCAGACTCCTGGCCTCAAGCCATCCTTCTGCCTCAGCCGCTCAATGTGCTAGGATTACAGGTGTGAGCCACCACACCTGGCCGACTTAACATGTCATTTCTGGATTGGTTTCTATTGATTTTCTCCTTATTATGGGTCATATTTTTTTTCTGCTTCTTTGCCATACCTGTTGACTTTTTATTAGATACCAGATGTAACAAATTTTACCTTTTTGGGTTCTAGATATTTTTATATTCTTACAAGTATTCTTGAGCTTGTTCTGGGATGCAGTTAAGTTACTTAGAAACAGTTTGATCCTAGCTGGGTGTGGTGCATTGCCTGTAATCCCAGCACTTTGGGAGGCTGAGGTGGGTGGATCACTTGAGGTCAGGAGTTTGAGACCAGCCTGGCCAACATGGTGAAACCCTGTCTCTACTAAAAATACAAAACTTAGCCAGGTGTGGTGGTGCACACCTGTAGTCCCAGCTACTTAGCAGGCTGAGGCATAAGAATCGCTTGAACCTGGGAGGTGGAGGTTGCAGTGAGCTGAGATCTTGCTACTGCACTCTAGCCTGGGTGACAGACCGAGACAGTCTCAAAAAAAAACAAAAACAAAAAACCAAAATCAAAAACAGTTTTGATCCTTTTGGGTCTTGCTTTTAAACCTTTTTTTTTTTTTTTAGATGGACAAGTGCAGCATTTAATCTAGGGTTGATTATTCCCCATGACTGAGGCAAGACACTTCTGAGTATTCTATCTAATACCTCCTAAGGAATTAAAAGGTCTTTCTACTCTGGTTGATGAGCTTAAGAACTATTCCTGGCCCTGTGTGAGCTTTAAAGATTGTTCCCTGTAATTCTTTGGTGGTTCTTTCCCCAGCCTTGGGATACTTTCCTCAAACCCATGAGCTCATTGGCACTTAGCTGAAGTTGTGAGTGGGGACCCTCTGGAGATCTCTAGGGCCCTCTCTTTGTGTGACTGTCTCCTCTCTGGTACTCTGCCTTGGAACTCTAGCTGCCTTGGCCTCCCGAACTTCTCAGTTCAGGGATTTGGAGTTGGCCTGAGTTTCCTCTCCCTTTTGGAAAGTCTCTCCCGGGAATAAGCTGGGCTGATCACAGGGCACAGCTTGTCTGTTTTCTGTTTCTCAGGGATCACTGTCCTTCATTGCCTGATGTACAATATCTTAAAAACCATTGTTTCATATATTTTGTCCAGTCTCTTAGTTGTTTCAGGTGAAGGGAAAATCCAGTTCCTGTTATTCCATCTTGGCTAGAAACAGAAGTCTATATTGTTTTTTAATTTTGAAAAACTGAGGGCCTCTGGAATGTAGGCTTATGCCAGGCCAAGTTGCTCATTATCAGGCCAGGAAAAGCAGCTCTTGAAGAGGCTGAAAGGGCTTCCAGCATAACTGCAAGGGCGCTGAGTCATTCTAGCTGAGATGGGGCACTCTGCTTTTCTGGCTCTTATCAAGTCTTTAGCTTTTATCTTTGGACTCAACTTACTAGTTCACATTCCTTTGGTGGTGAAGGTTTGGTCTCTTCCACTTTGAAGCAGTATCTCTCAGCTTACACTTGAAATCTTGAATCTTTTACTTGGTTCTCTTTAGTCCCTGTTTGTGTATTTAGGTCACTAGAGGCTTCTACATCTGGGGCAAATTAAAGTTTCTCAGTGGTATTTACAGTAACCAGCATCTGTTCCTGTAGAGAACAGTTAACCCAAAGATACTACCTTGTTCTACCTTGAAGATGAATTGCAGAAACACTTTTAAAAGGCAAATACTTCATTTCAAGGGTGAATAAAATACCACTTAATAAAGCATTCCAGCTGGTTAAATTTAGGACATGAAAAAAAACCTGACCCAAGAATATCGTCTGGCTTTGAGCCCAGAGTGTTTTTCCTTTTAGAGTAAATTTGGTACCTTTTCATTCATGTGAAGTTGTTGCCCCCCAGCATTTTATTCCGGGACGAAAGGTCAACAGGGACTGTCTTGTTGCTAAATCTAATGGACACTTCTCAGTTATTAACCTACTGGACCTCTTAACAATATTTGACACTGTTGACTATTATTTCCTTCTTAATACATCCTCTGACTTTTCCTTCCCCTTTCTGGCCTTTCTTCCTCTGCCTATTTTTTCAGTTGGTACTATTCTTGGTTCTGTCCTGAGCTTTCTCACATTAAACATTCCCTGTGGGCTGTCTTATGCATGCCCATGGCCTCACAGGGAATTCCTAAATCTGTATTTCTAGCCTAAGTATTTTTTGCTGAGCTTCAGACCATTATGTTCAACTGTTCACTTGACATCTTCACTTGGACGGCACGTGGATCACCCAACCTTAGCAGGCTCACAGTTGAACTCATCTGTTCTCCTTTTAGTTCAGCCCTGCCTCCCATGTTCTTCATCTCTGTAAAGGGCACTTCTAAACAATTTCTCAAGCCAGAATTCCTTGCATTCCATCTTCTACTCAATCACCATGGCCTGTTGATTCTATCTCTTTCCATCCCTACTGCCACTTCACTAGTTTGGTCATTGTCATCTTTTACCTGGATGACTAGAAAAGACTTCTAAGAGCAATTTTTGCTTCCAACCCTCATGTCATGCAACCTCCACCTCTAACCAATTCGTTTTTTTTGTTTTTTTTTCATATTCTAGCCAGAGCAATCTTTCTAAAATGCGAATTAAAGGCTGTTGGGAACTTGCTTAAAATATTTGACAACTGCTCTATGCTGTTAAAATAAAGCCCAAACTCCTTATAATAAAATATGAAGCCCTGTATGATTTTTTTTTTTTTTTTTTTTTTGAGACAGAGTTTCGCTTTTCTTTTCCAGGCTGGAGTACAATGTGGTGATCTCAGCTCACTGCAACCTCTGCCTCCCGGGTTCAAGCCATTCTCCTGCCTCAGCCTCCCGAGTAGCTGGGATTACAGGCATGCGCCACCACACTGGCTAATTTTATATTTTTAGTAGAGATGGGATTTCACCATGTTGGCCAGGCTGGTCTCGAACTCCTGAACTCAGGTGATCCACCCGCCTCGGCCTCCCAAACTGCTGGGATTACAGGCGTGAGTCACCACGCCTGGCCGAGGCCCTGTATGATTTGGCCCCTGTTTACCTTCTTATGTATTACTGATTCCCTCACATTCTAAGTTCCCTGCCATATTTCCCATTGTTCAGTTCCTCAAACGTACAACGCCCCCTCTCACTTTCTGGCCTTTACATGTTTTGTTCTTTCTGCCTGTAACCCTTCCTTCCTCTCCTATACCTGGCTAAATCATCCTGCAGGTGATTTTCTTTGGACAGTCTTCCTTGACCTCCTTTATCATCTTAGTCTGCCTAGCTCCCCAGATTAAGTGAAATGTTGTTCTGTGCTTCCAGAGGTTGCTGTGTGTCCTCTATTGTAATGCTCACCCAATCTCCCACTTGACTATAAACTCCATCTTGTTCACTGCTATATGTATCCCCGGTGCTCAGTTATAAGGCTCAGCTCCATAGGTGCTTAGCAAACACTTGTCGAATTGAACTTTAATGTGTCAGTAGCCACAGAAGTCTCAGTCCTGCTAGACTGTAGCCTTGCCACTCTGAGCAAGAGGACTGCTGGGAGAGATGGTATTCTATAATGGTTCTCTTTCTGGGAGCTGGATTTTTGTTTCCCCACTGTTTGTCTACTAGTTTAGCAACCTGATGCAGTTAACAACTCTGCATCTTAGTTGCTTCATATATGAATACAAATGCTTGAACTTTGTGAAAGCAAATGGTGTCACCAGATTTTTTTTCTTTTTCATTTCCTTGGTTACTAGAAAACCCAGGTAGTTTCTGAGGCAAATTCTATAAGACCTTCAAGAAACAGATGATGCCAATGCAATTTTGGCTATTTCAGAACCTAGGAAAAAAATGAAGATTTGTCAGCGCTAGGTAGGAAGCTAGACAAAGACAAAAACCAAATAAGGTTAGAAACAGGAAACTACAGACAAAAGGTCAAAGGTAAAAATCTTTACATAGACCAATTTGACTGATGACTATAGATGTAAAAATACTAATAAAATATTAGCAAATCAAATCCCACAGTGTATGCATGATCAAGTTGGCATTGATCTCAGAAATGCAAAGATGGTTCAAATTTTCCATATGACTCATTGCAAAATTTGCAAATTTATACAACCAGTTTGCAATGCTTTTCTCTTATAATTTAAAATATCTTCGTATCTTGGCTTTCTTTCTCTTTCCTAAAGCTGTTTATTTGTAGTTTTCTTTTTTATGCATTAGTCAATTATATTTCCTTTCTTGTACAATGCTTATTCATGTTCTTTGGTACATCTGTCTTTTTCTTCTTGGCTTATAAGATTTCTTTGTACATATTTGCCGTGTATTTTATAAGTATTTTAAATTCTCTTTTTTTTTTTTGAGGTGGCGTTTCACTCTTGTTGCCCAGGCTGGAGTGCACTGATGCGATCTCGGCTCACTGCTACCTCTCCCTCCTGGGTTCAAGTGATTCTCCTGCCTCAGCCTCCTGAGTAGCTGGGATTACAGGTGCCTGTCACCATGCGTGGCTAATTTTTGTATTTTCAGTAGAGATGGGGTTTCACCATGTCGCTCAGGCTGGTCTCGGACTCCTGACCTCAAGCGATCCACCTGCCTTGGCCTCCCAAAGTCCTGGGATTACAGGCGTGAGCCACTGTGCCTGGCCAAATTCATTTTTTTAGTTAAAAAAATTTTACATTTTTCTGGCCATAGAAAAGTCTTTAACTTTAAAAATTTTTACCTAACCATTTGAAAATGTAAAATGCATCCTTAGCTCACCTGCTGTACAAAAACAGGCAGCCAGCCAGATTTGGTTGGTAGGCCATAGTTTGCCAACCCCTGCACTAATATGTTCACTAAATTTGAACCATCTTTGCGTTTCTAGGATAAATACCAACTTGATCATGAATATATGGCTGGATTTGATTTGCTTATATTTTATTAGCATTTTTACATTTATATTCATCAGTCAGATTGGGCTATGTAGAAATTTCAAACTAGTTGTGGGGTATAGATATATTCTATTTAGCCTACATAATATTTTAAAACATTTTGAATGAGTTGTTTAAATTAAAAAATTGGGAAATATTACATGAATTATTTAAGATTGCTGGCTTTTCTTTAAAAAAAAGTGACAAAACTGGGAGAATGTTGGCCTAGTTTTGCCACATTTTAATAGATCTGCTCTATTGTATATTTTCTTTCTTTTCTCTTTTTTTGTGACAGAGTCTTGCTCTGTTGTCCAGGCTGGAGCACAGTGGCATGATCTTGGCCCACTGCAACCTCTGCCTCCTAGGTTCAAGTGATTCTCATGCCTCAGTCTCCCGAGTAGCTGGGACTACAGGCATGTGCCACCACACCTGACTATCTTTTGTATTTTTAGCAGACATGGGTTTCACCATATTGATCAGGCTGGTCTTGAACTCCTGACCTCAGGTGATCCATCCATCTCGGCCTCCCAAAGTGTTGGGATGACAGGCGTGAGCCACCACATCCAGCCTCTATTGTATATTAACTTCTATTCTAACTTTTATCTTTTACCTTTGGTCTATAGTTTTCTGTTTCTAACCTTACTTGGTTTTTGTCTTTGTGTAGCTTTCTACCTAGCGCTGACACATCTTTGTTTTTTCCTATGTTCTGAAAATTAAAATTACATTAGCATCATCTGTTTCTTGAAGATCTTATAGAATTAGCCTCTTAAAACTATCTGGATTTTCTATAATTTTGTCGAATAGAGTTTTGTTTTTTATTTTATCTATAGTTAGTCATCTATTAAAAATTTCAAACTCTTGTATCAATTTTACTAATTCTTTCTAGAAAATCATCCAGTTCCTTTCAGATTTTCAAATTTATACAATAAGGTTGCAATGGTTTTCTCTTATAATTTAAAATATCAGCCAGCATGGTGGTTCACGCCTGTAATCCTAGCACTTTGAGAGGCCAAGGTGTATGGTTCACTTGAAGTCAGGAGTTCGAAATCATCCTGGCCAACATGGCGAAACCCTGTCTCTACTAAAAATACAAAAATTAGGCAGGCGTGGTGGCGCGTGCCTGCAGTTCCAGCTACTTGGGAGGCTGAGGTATGAGAATCGCTTGAACCTGGGAGTGAGCTGAGATTGTGCCATTGCACTCCAGCCTGGGTGACAGAGTGAGATTCTGTTTCAAAAAAAATTTAAAAAAAGAGGCCGGTCTCAGTGGCTCACACCTGTAGTCCCAGCACTTTGGGAGGCTGAGGCGGGCAGATCACCTGAGGTCAGGATTTTGAGACCAGCCTGGCTAACATGGTAAAACCACGTTTCTACTAAAAATACAAAAAATTAGCCGGGCATGGTGGTGCACGCCTGTAATCTCAGCTACCCTGAAGGCTGAGGCAAGAGAATCGCGTGAACCTGGGGAGGTGGAGGTTGCAGTGAGCAGAGATCGCACCATTGCACTCCAGCCTGGACAACAAGAGCAAAACTCTGTCTCAAAAAAAAAAAAAAAAAATCACCTGTATATCTTGGCTTTCTCTTCCCTAAACTTGCTTATTTCTGGTTTTCTGTATACATTTTGCCAGAGGTCTATTTTACTGAACTTTTCAGAGACAAGGCTTTGGTCTTATTGTTGAAGTCTATTTTTTTGAGAATAAATTTCATCTTTAACCTTATTTCCTTTTAAAATTTTCTTCTGGTCGGGCGCAGTGGCTCACGCCTGTAATCCCAGCACTTTGGGAGAACAAGATGGGCAGATCACAAGGTCAGGAGATCGAGACCATCCTGGCTAACAGGTGAAACCCCGCCTCTACTAAAAATACAAAAATTAGCCAGGCATGTTGGCATGTGTCTGTAGTCCCAGCTACTCCAGGGGCTGAGACAGGAGAATGGCATGGACCCGGGAGGTGGAGCTTGCAGTGAGCTGAGATTGCACCACTGCACTCCAGCCTGAGTGGCAGAGTGAGACTCCATCTCAAACAAAAAAAATTTGTTTTCTTCTGAATTAGCTTATTCCTCTTCTAACTTTTTGAAATGAATTTTCAGTTAAAACACTTTAAATCTTTGTTATTTTCTAAATAAATTATCCCCTTGAACTTCCTACTCTATTCCATTGATCTGTCTTTTCTTTCTTGTTTTACATTATTTAACACCATTTAACATCTGGTAGTCCAAATTCCCTTTATTATTATTTTTCTAAGTTTTCTTGGTTATTATTGGGCTAGATGATATCTTAAAGTCACTAAGATTCTTTGAGAGTTATTGTGAAAATGCACCCAAATAAATCCATTTAGTCCCTTCTTTTCAAATTCAAGTATTCCTTATTCTTCCAGATATAATCAGACTTTAAAAATGCCTAAAATCATTGCTTGATACTTTATTAAGTGCTTCAAATCAATCTGTGTATATGAATATGGTATATATGTAGTGATGTGTTTTCTGTCCATGTGTCTGTGTGATGTGTGTGCTTATATATATGCATAGGATGCGTATATAATGTGTGGGGTGTGTTTGTATATGTATGTGAGGTGTGTATGTAGTGTGTTTATGTATGTGTATATGTGTGTATGATGTGACTGTGTGTGTACATGGGATATGTTAAGGTATGTGTATGTATATGTGCAGAGTGTATGATTGTTATCATGTGTGTGGTATGTTGATGTATGTGTGGAGTGTGTGTGGACATGTGTGAGGTGGAAGAGCCCCAGGGGGTGCTAGAATGGTCAGGACATGTGAGAAAACCATGCTTGGTCAGACTCTCCTGCCTCCTTGGGGAAAGCAGGGCCATGATCGTGAGCCTTTCTGGATGTTGCTTGTGGACAGCAGTGTGGGTTAATAGGGCCAGTCTCTCCTGAAGTGCCCTGCCCAAGCTCCCACTCACCTCTCTCCTCCATCTCTTGAGGAAAGGGTGACCGACCTGTCCTTTTAGGAAAAGGAAGCTTCCAGGATGCTACTAAGTAAAGAAGCCTTACTGGTGGTGGTGAAGGTGATATCACCAGAGGGGCAAGCTCAGGATCAGGCTGGCCTTGCAATCTTCCAACTGAATATGTTAGCTGCAGAGTGGGGCAGGAGTCAGGAGGGGACCTACAAAGCAGTGGGATCTTTGTTCCTATTACCGGGTATAAGTGCCCAGTGTGGGCCTTGGTCTTTTCTCTCCTAGGTCACATTCAGACAGCACACCTCTGCCCAATTCTCCTTCTGGATCTCACTGTCCTGAGTGTTGCACCTGCAGGTTGCTCACAGCCTCTGGAGCCCAAGATAGTCTCCCCTTTGGGAGGAGGCTCTACAGTAGTCCCTGGCAAAGTTGTGAAGAGGTGACTATCATCTCAGGCACATCACCTTCCCTTTCCCTGTGGGCCTTCCTTTGCTCTGTTTCCTGAACACCATGCTTTCTAGTTCCTCCTGGGAGTGAACACACCTTGCATGGGGCATCTTCAGGCCATGGCTAACTCATGCTCCCATCTTGCTCCTGCAGGTCTGCCATGTCTCTGCGCTCAGTGTCCTGCTACATCCTGTGGCTTGAGCCTGAGTTTGCCCATATTCCCTGGCTGGATAGAGTGGCTGAGCCCTGATATCGCTCTGCCCAGAAGAGATGAGTGGACTCAAACTTCTCCAGCCAGGAAGAGGATCATGCATGCCAAAGTCCAGGGTGCAGGTAAGTCCATCTGTCACTGGCTTGAGGCTAGGAGAGTGGACCTGCTCTTGTTAAATGCAGTGTTCACCGTGTGTGTGTGTAACCGGGGTTGGAGGGGGAGAGCGGGGTGGGGGGGTGCAGTAAAGAGCAGGGCAGGACTTCACGAAGTGCCAGGATTCAAACAATCCTATGGCATTTATGTGACTTATCACCAGTTTGCTGATTCAGGGCTTCTTCTCCAGTTTCTGCTCCTCACTGGTGGCCACCTGACCCTGTAGCATTTGCTCCCTCCACCTGCTGTTGGCCACGGGGCAGATGCAGAGGCCAAGGAAGAATAGGAGAATGGCGTTTGGGGCAGATAGGGCTGGGTTCAAATTTCAGCTCTGCCTATTCCTAGCTCTGCAAACCTTGGGCATGTCACCTGTCTTCTCTGCCTGAGGTTCAGATTTCTTCCTGGTAAATTGGGGCTAATACTTATTAGACTTACTGTGAAGATTAACTGAGATGATGTGTGTAAATTGCCCAGCTCAGCTTCTGGCATCAGGTACTCAACACATAACTCTTCTCTCCGCTTTCTCTCTTGCATCTCCCCGCTTTCTCTCTTGCATCTCCCCATCTTGTTTTTGAGTGGATCACTGAACCACAAATATCCACTTGGCGATGAAGTCTGGGGAACAGGGACAAATACCAACACTTCTCATTTTTAGATTTACACGAGACTAACAGCTTTCCTTCCCACAGTGGCAACAGTCAGAGATTTGCAGAGCAGATGTCTTGGTGTGAAACTGCTACCGGGAGGTGTCCTGTAAATGTTTGCCGACAAAGCAGCAAAGCAGGGTTTGACCTTCCAGCTCTGCCTCCCCGCACCAGGCTGGGGGATTCACCCACCCCACTCCGTTTCCTGTGCGTTCCTCTTTCTCAGAGGCTGTGGGCCTGTCCTGCTGTCCGATGGCATCAGGCTGTGGGACGGGGGGCCATCAGGTTGGTTGGAGCAAGCTGCTCCCATCCGGACCTGTGTCAGGCAGCACTTGTTCAAGAGGAGTCTCAAAAGAGTGATCCAGGACGCAGGATTTGGGAAGGGGATGCAGCTTGGTTGGGGGCGACCTGCCCAAGCGCAGAGAACACTTTTCCATACTTCACTGCCCTGGGCCATCGGGTGTACCTTTGCTTTTGCTTGGATCTAATGATTATAGGTCTGAGCTTCAAAGCAGGTAATAAACCCGACTAATTGCTGGTCTAGGAGAGCTGGAAGAGGAGGCCAAGCCTGCCCAGAGTGGGCACCCCGGACTGTGGCTTCTCGTGGGACTGGCCCTTCCAACCGGGAGCGTGGTGCTGGGGCCGGATGCCCCGGGGTGGCCGCACCGTCCAGCCGGCTCCTTGGGTGGTTGCCCTCGCTGCTCAGCGCGGGTCGGCGACGCCGCCTCCCCCACCCCGGCCCAGCTCTGCTCCGGCAGGTGGAACTCTCCCCATTCAAACCCGCACGGGCCAATCAGGGCTGGGCGCGCCCGGGCCGTTCCAACGCGCGGGGCAGCCCTGCCTCCCGCTCGCACTCCTCCCGCCCTGGAGACTCCGGCGCAGGGGGCGGTGAGCCTGCTGCCTCGGTTACTGGGGAGCAACACAGCCGCCTCGGGTTGCAGGCGCTCCTGTCTGGGTCGCAGTGGGACGCCATGGAGCGCTCCCTGCACCGCGTCTCCCTCGGGAGCCGGCGTGCCCACCCGGACTTGTCCTTCTACCTCACCACCTTTGGTAAGTGCCCGCTGGGGCTGGCGGCAGGGGCTGCTTCACCCTGCTCCCAGAGCCCAGAAACGCAGCCCCTCGTGGTGACAGGGGAGGCTGGGAGCAGGTGCTCTTTCTATCGAGGGGCACCTTCTCTGGTCCCTTTCTCCTGTGACTGCCCAGGAGGGGCTCAGGGCACGGGCTCAGTCCAAGCAAGCTGCTGGACACCACCTGCTGCCCGGCCATGGGTGCCAACTGCAGTTGGTTCTGCCTCACTTGGCTGGAATAATCACGCTGTAGTTAATCTTTCAGAGACCTGGGTTGTCACCACTGAGTTTCTCATTAGCAAGCAGCTCGGGTTAAATCAAGGTCTTGTTATAGCAACTGGAGATCTCATTTACGCTTTCCTTTGGCTCAGGGAGCGGACAGGTGCTGGGCCCTTTGGCCCTGCTGCCTTGCGGGGAGGCTGCAATCTGACTTTGTTGGGTGTCTGAGCCACAGTGGAGATGGGAGAATTCTCTCCTTCAAGACAGAACAATCCCTTAGGAGGGTCCCAGGGCTGCCTCAGGGTTTGAGGTGGAAAGAAATGAACAGTAGGCTTCACTCCCAAGCCCCTAGGTAGCAGACTGAGTTCCCCCAAATAACAGCTGGGCGGCAGCTGCCCAAAGGCCTGGGCAAACCTGGCCTTCCGGGTAGCCATTGTAAAGGTAACAACCCTACCCTAGAGGGTAACCCTTCATTTCCTCACTGGTCCTGCAACTCTCTGTGGAGAGGGGTTATTTTTCCTCTGTGAAGACTTGAAACCAAGAGATCGTCCATGAGCCAGTGGCAGAGTTTGTAGCTGAGCTCAAGCCTTCCAGAGATGACCTGTCCAGCGTTATTTTTGTTTGAACTTGCATACAATTTCCTTCTAAAGGTTGGGGCTGTTACTGAAACATAACTGGACATTGCCTAGCTTTCAAAGACAGAGTGCCCAAGGAATTTGGTCCCTCCCTGGGGTTCCTGGCTCTTCTGCTTTCAGGCTTACTCCTGCCCAACATATTTGGTTTTCCACAACCTGCTTTTTTTCCTTAGGGGTAGAGGGAATGATGGAAGAGCAGTGGCTTGGCCTCTGGAAATTGCCTGACGTCTGGCAGCCGGAATTCACTGGTCTAGTTGGTGGACGATAAAGGGCAATTAACTAGCCATCATTTGTTGAGCACTTACCATTGCCATTCCTTATGCCAAGTGTTTTACCTGCATTATCTCACTTAATGCCCCAGCCTAGGAGGCAATTCCTGCTAACCCCATTGGGATGCAGGGCTCTATGAGACAAGGGTGGTTTCCAGGATGATCTGTATTGGCTGGGGTAGGAGTGGTCAGGAAAGGGTGTCAGGGAACTGTGAGGCCTCTTACCTTAGCTGTGTCCTGATTAAAAAGTAAACATATGTTTGCTTTTTTCCTCCTTATTATCATGGTTGCATGTGTTTACTGCTGAAAACTTAGTCAAAAGAAGAAAGTGAAAATCACTTGTAATCTGACTTCCCAGGGAGACCACTGTTAACTTTCTGATTTATATCCTCCCGTGCTTATTTCCACACCTATTTCTTTCTCTGTGTGTGTGTGTGTGTGTGTGTGTGTATTTAGGGGTCAAATTTCAACACAATTGAGATCAAGTTTGTATGGACGATTTTGTAACCCATATATTTTCCTTAGTGGCCTGATGTGAGTATTTCCTTGCATCGGTCCATGTTCTTCTATTGGATTAATCTCCCTGCCAGATCTGAAGTGGGGAGGGTTCAGGCCCAGCAGGGAGTGGATCTTCCTGCCCAGCCATGGCCTCAGGGCTGGGTCCAATGGGTATCAGGGAAGGTTGCTGCTTGAACAAGGGGCTGTGACCTGAGTGTACAGGAGGCAGGCAGGAGCCTGGGTGGTATGGGAAGCCACTTGCTCTTATTTGTGCAGGCTCCTCTCACATCTCTCTGAGGATGGTCCTGAGAGCATTTGAGAAATTCTCTCCTGTTTCCTGCACTGGCTCTGTTTCCCTGGGTGCCATTTGTCGTGGTGCCCCTCTTTCAGGCTGCTGATTTTCTTTATCCACTGTGATCTTCGCTGATTTGCTTATGAGCAAAGATTCCTATCAGTGGTTTCCAAACCTGGCCAAATATCAGAAGCATGTGGGGAGCCTGTCAAAAATACACAGATTCCTAGAATCTTCTTCTGGAGACTCTGGTTTAATAGGTCTGGGGTGGAGCCTGAGAATATGAACACTTAAGAAGCCACAGAGCGTTCAGACTGTCATCCAGGTTTGGAAGCTATGGATTCAGAGTCAGTTTTGGTAGCAATCGGGACCACTTTTACTGTGAAGGTTTTGGCTAAGTTTTTCTCAGTTCACTGGCCTTTCCTTAGCATAGTAGGTAGCCCCTGCCCTTCTACAGTAAGCTTTGCCTTGGTAGAACCAGATGAAGGTGTTGCTTAGCTGGTAGTTTCCTGAGCACAGACATGTAAAGGGAGCATAATCATCTATGGAAATATAAAGAGACAAAACTGTTTTGATCAGAATTCCCTTTGGGGAGAGTACTGCATGATATATGTATTTGTGTGTACACATGAACACAACCCCTTGTCCCCCAAAAGGGGTATGTTCAAGTGACATTAATTGAAGGACACTGCCTTCTGAGGAGGTGGCCTTACTTCAAGGGAAGGGAGTAGGCAAGCTGAGGCTAGGACCCAACTACTCTAGAGGGATTATTTTTCTTTATTGTGAAAACTGATGTAATTTGAAGTCATTATAGGTATACATAATATTTTTCTCCAGGATTATATATTTTATTTTGATTAGGATATTTGCTGATTTTTCTTGTAACGGCTTTATTGAGATATAATTCAGATATATACAATTCACTCATTTAAACCATACAATTCAATGGTTTTTAGTATATTCACAGAGATGTGTAACTATTATCACAATTTTAGAACATTTTCATTCCCTCAAAAAGAGACATTATGCTCTTTAGCTTGTACCACCCTCCCTTGTCCCGAACCCTAAGCAATTACTAATCTACTCTCTCTCTGTAGATTTGCCTATTCTGGACATTTCATATAAATGGAATCATATTTTTTTTTGTGACTGACTTCTTTCACTTAGCATAATGTTTTCAAGTTTAACCCATGTTGTAGCAGATATCAGTACTCCATTCATTTTTATGGCTGAATAGTATTCATTGTATGGATATACCACATTTTTAAAATTTATTCATCTGGTGATAAATATTTTGGTTCTTTCTCCCTTTTGACTGTTATGAATAATACTGCCATGAACATTTGTGAACAAGTTTTTGTGTGGACAAATGTTTTCATTTCTCTTCATATACACACAGTGTATACCTAGGAGTAGATTTGCTGAGTCCTATGGTAACTCTGTTGAACTATTTAGGGAACTACCAAACTCTTTTCCAACGTAGGTGTATCATTTTATGTTCCCATCAGCAGTGTATGTGGGTTTTGGTTTTTCCACATCCTTACCAACACTTATTATTATCTGACTTTTTAATTCTACCTATCCTAGTGGGTATGAATTAATATTATAGTTTCGATTTACATTTTCCTGATGACTCGTGATGTTGAACATTTTTTCATGTGCTCATTATTTATATATCTTCTTTGGAGAAGAATGTATTCAGATCTTTTGTTCATTTTAAAATTGGGCTTTTTGTCTTGTTATTATTGAGTTGTAAGATTTCTTTATATATTCTAGATGCAAGCTCCTTAACAGATATGTGATTTGCAAATATTTTCTCTAAATCTGTGAGTTTTTTCACTTTCTTGATAGTGCTCATTGAATCTCAAACTTTTTTTTGGGATGGGGTCTTGCTCTGTTGCCCAGGCTAGAGTGCAGTGGCATGATCATGGCTCCCCTTTGACCATGCAGCCTTGACTTCCTGTGCCCAAGTGATCCTCCCACTTCAGCATCCTGAGTAGCTGGTACTACAGACATGTGCCACCATGCCTGGCTAATTTTTCTTGTGTAAAAAAAACTTTTCGTAGAGATGAGGTTTCCCTATGTTGCCCAGGCTAGTCTTGAACTCATGGACTCAAGCGATCTCCTGCGTTAGCCTCCCAAAGTGCTGGGATTATAGGCATGAACCACTGTGCCCAGCCAGAACCCCAAACGTTTTTAATTGTGATGAAGTTCAATTTACTTTATCTTTTGTTACTTGTACTTTGTGTTATATCTCAGAATTTACCACCAAATCTAAGGTTCTGTCAGTTACCAAGAGATTTACCTGTATGTTTTCTTCTAAGAGTTTTATAGTTTTGACTCTTATATTTAGAACTTTGATCCACTTTGAGTTAATTTTTGTGTATGGTATGAGGTAAGAGCTCAACTTCATTCTTTTGTGTGGCTGTCCAGTTGTCCCGGTACCATTTATGGAAAATACCATTATTTCTCTATTGGATGATCTTGGTACCTTTATTGAAAATCAATTGCCCATAGACCCACGGCTTATTTCTAGGCTCTCAATTCTATTCCATCGATCTGTCTATTATCATTCCAGTATCATACTGTCTTGATTACTGTTGCTTTGTAGTAGATTTTGAAATCAGGTTGTGTAAATCCTCCAATTTTGTTCTTCTCTTTTGAGATCATTTTGGCTGTCCTGGGTCCCTTGAATTTCCATATGAATTTTAGGCATAATATTTTATATAGAAAATAAAAAAACCCAAGTTCACAAAAATGTTGGATAGTTTTAAAATATCATCTTGAAGGGATACCAACTTACTAGTTTGACTGATGAAGCAAATTATTAACTTACCTGGGGTCTCTGAACCAAATTTTAACTTGCTTGGGATCTCTAGTCACCTGGATATGGTGAGTGGTCAGGAGAGAGAACAGGTTGCCTTTTCTGCAGGGTATCTGGGTCTGGAGATGATGGGCAAGCTGGACATGTTCTGAGGTCTGCAGGTGGCTGTGGACATTGGCACCTCTCTTTAGAAATGCCAGCCCCCTATGAACCTACAAAATGAAAGCTGTCAGGAGCAGCTCTAAACGCAGGCTCTAGAGGACTGCCTAGAATCCCTGATTTGCCAGAGGGAAGTCAGGAAGATGTGGTTCTGGATGCAGAGTAGACTTAGGAGTGTCATTGATTTGCTCGGCATTTTTTTCTTTTTTTCCTCATGTTTGTTGTGTTGGTACAATATTAGCTGGGGCCTGTTTCACTCCTTTCTCTGCCACTCTTTAGAAGCCATGGAGATAAATAATTCATTTTCTGTAGTGAGAGTGAAGCTTGGGAACAGATGTCAGCCAGCTGCATGGTGTGTTGGGCAGTGCACGGTCAGGCCCTGAGCTGGAGGCCTTCAATGTGTCCCTGCCAGCTGCCCCTGGCTGGCACGTGTTTCCAGTTCTGCTGCTCTGAGCCTGGGAGATTCCCTGGCGTGGCTGGGGAAACCTATCCAACTGTTTCTCAGGAGCTCATCATTTGCTGGTCATACTCCTCAGCATTTATTGGCTTTTCTGTCATTCAGAGTCCATCTGCTCGGGAGCTTTCAGAAATTCCTTAAAGTTTCTGTCCTCTTTTCCCATTCTGCTTTGTATGTTCTTTTTAAACATTTAAAAAATTTTGAAATATTATACAGACAGACAGAAAAGTGTCCCCCCCCCAATAATGTGCAATCCAGTGACTTATCACAAAGAAAATACCTTTGCAACTTTCACCAGAGTCAAAAATTGAACATTTCTAGTATTTAGAAGACTCACGTTGATAATGTAGTTTTTTTCTTTATCATTTACTTCAAAATATTTTCTAATTTTCACTGTCATTTCTTTTTCACTCCTTGGGTTAGTTAGAAGTATATTTCTAAATTTCAAAATATTGGGGATTTTCTGGTAATATTTTTATATTTACTTTGCATTTTAGTCAGAGGACATATTCTCCATCCTTTCAATTCCTTGAAATTCATCAAGATTTACTTGAAGGCTCAGCATAGAGTTAGTTTTTTTTTGTTTTGTAGTTGTTGTTGTTGTTGTTGTTTTGAGACTGAGTCTCACTCTGTCACCAGGCTGGAGTGCGGTGGCGCAATGTAAACTCACTGCAGCCTCCCCTTCCTGGGTTCAAGCGATTCTCCTGGCTCAGTCTCCCATGTAGCTGGGATTACAGGTGCCCACCACCATGCCTGGCTAATTTTTGTATTTTTAGTAGAGATGGGGTTTTACCATGTTGGCCACACTGGTCTCGAACTCCTGACCTCAGGTGATCTGCCTGCCTTGGCTTTCCAAAGAGAGTCAATTTTTATAAATGTTCTTTGTGTACTTGAAAAGGATTCTGTGGCAGTTGGGTACAATGTTCTTTGTGTATGTCAAGTTTGCTCTTTATATTGTTCAAATATTCTGTATCCTTGTTGATTTTTCCTGTTTTCTCTGTCAGTTACTAAGAGAGGTATATTAGAATTCCCACTGTGATTGTAAATTTGTCTATTTCCCATTGCAGTTCTGTCAGTTTTTCCTTTACATATGTTGAAGCTATATTAACAACATACAGATTTAGAATTATTATCTTTCTGGTGAGCTGAAATTTTTATTATGAAGTCTATTATTGTTATGAAGTCTTCTTTATTTCTAGTAGGGATAAAGTCTACTTTTCCTGATATTAACATAGCTACCCATGCTTCTTTCACTTAATATTTGCCTGACATATCTTTTTCCATCCTTTTTCTTTCAACCTTTTTGGATCTACACTGTAGGTGTGCTGTGTCTGTTACAAAGAACAGGCACATGGCTGGGAGTGGTGAGTGGCCCATGCTTATAATCCCAGCACTTTGGGAGGCTGAGGCAGGAGGATTGCTTGAGCCCAGAAGTTCGAGACCAGCCTAGGCAACATAGTGAGAGCTCATCTCTACAAAAAATAAAAAAATTAGCTGGGCATGATGATGTGCACCTGTGGTCCTAGCTACTTGGGAGGCTGAGGCAGGAGGATCACTTGAGCCTAGGAGGTCAAGACTACAGTGAGCTGTGATTATGACACTGTACTCTAGCCTGGGTGTCAGAGTGAGACCCTGACTCAAAACAAACAACAGACAAACAGTACAGGCAAAGAGTTGTTGTTATTATTATTATTTTCTTCTCAGTGCAGACCTAGGATGATATTTTCCTTCAAAAAATCTTTGTTCGTTTGTCAGGTGCTTAGGGTCACTGGGATAGTCTTAATTCAGTGTTAGGACTGAGAATACTTGAAGTCGAGCTGTAGTCCCTGGAGTAGCTGTATCTGATTACAGTTCACACTATTCCTATGGAGCAACCCTTCAGGGTCCCTACGCAAAACGTGGTGCTCAGAAGAACCCTGCTTGTCGGTGGGCCCTGGTCCCTAGTTCCTATTCCTCTAGCCCTGAGAAGCAGGCAGAAACTCACTCAGCCTCTTGATCTCTCAATCAGCCCTCCAGAATTTGAAAACACCCCAGGAGAAAATTAGCCCAGAAAAACACTGGGCTTCCTTCTATAGTCCTCCATCCCCCTAGATCCTGCCTGGTAGCTCCTCTCTCTCTTGTTTATCTAAGAAGATGCTTTAACATATTTTGTTTAGCATTTCCAGTTTTCCTCAGTGGATCTGTCATCCCAGAAATGGAAGTCCCCTACATATGTTTTCTAAGCTTTTCGAATTGGTTTTTGTTTTTTTTTCCTCCCTTTCTGCCTCTCTCCCTCCTTTTCTCCTCCCTCCCTGCCTCTTCCGTCCCTTCCTCCCCTGCTCCCTCTCTCCATCCTTCCTTCCTTTCTCCCTGCCTGCCTACCTGCAGTTGTCCGAGCAGGCATTACTGGGGCTGGAGGGTCCCTTTCCAAGATGGCTCATTCACATGGCTCTCGGCAGGAGGCCTCAGTTCCTTGCTACCTGTAATTAGGAGGCTTCTGTTTCTTATCGCATGGACCTCTTCATAGGATTGCTTGAGCTTCCTTATTATGTGGCAACTGGCTTCTCTCTAGGCAAGTGATACAAAAATGAAAGCAAGAAAGAACTCCCATAAAAAGATGAGTAACCCAGCTCAAAAATGGGTAAAGGATTTGAATAGACATTTTTTTCCAAAGAAAAATGGCTAACAGCACATGAAAAAGTACTCAATGTCATTAGTTATCAGGGAAATGCAAATCAAAACCACAACGAGATACTATCATACTAGAATGACTATAATAAAAAAAAAGACAATAATAGACATTGAAGAAGTTGAGGGGAAATTGGAACCCTTGTACACTGCTGGCTGGAATGTCAAATGGTGCAACCACTGTGGAAAAGTTTGGCAGTTCCCCAGAACAGTTAAATGTAGAGTTACCATTTGACCCAGCAATTCCACTCTTAGGTATAAATCCAAGAGGAATGAAAACACATGCTCACACAAACATATGGACACACATGCATGTTCAAAACGGCATTATTCATAATAGCCAAAAAGTCGAAATAACCTGAAATATCCATCACCAAATGAGTGGATAAACAAAATGTGGTATATCCATACAATGGAATATTATTTGGCCACAAAAGGAATAAAATACTGATACGTGCTACAATATGGGTGAACCTTGAAAACATTATGCTAAGTGAAAGAAGTCAATCACAAAAGACCATGTGTTGTGTGATTCTATTTACATAAGTATCCAGAATAGGCAAGTCCTTAGAGACAGAAAGCAGATTAGTGGTTGACAGGGGCTGAAGGGAGAAGGGAATAGGCTGTGACTGTGAAAGAGTATGGGATTTCTTTTAGGGGAGGATGAAAATGTTCTAAAATTAGATAGAGGTGATTGATTACAGAATCCTGTGAATATACTAAAAGAAAATTACATGCTTTAAATTGGTGAATTGTGGCCGGGCGCGGTGGCTCAATCCCAGCACTTTGGGAGGCCGAGGAGGGCGGATCATCTAAGGTCAGGAGTTCGAGAGCAGCCTGGCCAACATGGTGAAACTCTGTCTGTACTAAAAATACAAAAAATTAGCCAGGTGTGGGTGGTGCATGCCTGTAATCCCAGCTACTCAGGAGGCTGAGACAGGAGAATAACTTGAACCTGGGAGGCAGAGGTTGCAGTGAGCTGAGATCATGTCATTGCACTCCAGTCTGGGTGACAGAGTGAGACTCCATCTCAATAATAAACAAAATCAATGAAACATATGATATGTTAATTATATCCCAATACAGCTGTTAAAAAAAAGAAGGAACTAATAATACCTTTAATATCCTAATGTTGAAAGTCATCCATTGTCATTTCTACCACATTCTGTTTGTTAGAAGCAAGTCACTAAGTCCAGCCCATGTCTGAAGGGAAGAACTAGGCTTCACCTCTTGAAAGGAAGAGTATCAAAGACTTTGTGGACAAATTTTAAACCCATCATAGGTATAGAGAGGCTAACAGTGGGGGCCCTGGACTGCCTAAATGCAAACCCCAGCTCTGCCGCTTACTGGCTGTGTGATTTGGACAACCTGTTTTAGCTATTTATTTTTTTTTTTTGAGTTAGGGTCTCACTCTGTTTCCCTGGCTGGAGTGCAGTGGTGTGATCATGGCTCACTACAGCCTCAACCTCCTGGGCTCCAGTGATCCTCCCACCTCAGCCTCCTGAGTAGCTGGGACTACAGGTGCACACCACCACGTCTGGCTAATTTAAAAAAAACGTTTTTGGAGAGACAGAGTCTTGCTGTGTTGCCCAGGCTGATCTCAAACTCCTGGCCTCAAGTGATCATCCTGCCTCAGCCTCCCAAAGTGTTGGGATTACAGGTGTGAGCCACCATGCCCAGCCAACCTGTTTACCTCTTAATAATCTTCAGTTTCTTTGCCTGTAAATTGGGATAAAAGTAGTAACCATTTCACGGAGTTATCGTGAGGAGTAAAAGAAATAAGCTTATAGTAAAGTGCTGAGTACCTAGTAAACATCTAAGAAATATTGACTTTGTTCTCTCCATGTGTGTGCCTAGCCTGGTAGTTCACTATGGCCCTGAACTCTGGGGTGAGATGTGTGTGAATCCTGTAGGATGTTTGGGTCTGAGCCCCCACAGGACTGCTAGTGGTGTTATGGTCCAGCCAAGATTAGATGCTGACTGCAGTAGATTCAGGAGTTTTATTTTACCAGCTTGCCCAGGATAGACCTAGAATCCCTTGTGAGTGATCCATGGGAATCTAAATTATCAAGAGACCTGAATGCTAATTTATTAGTTTATGTTGAAAAATAGAATTTCTGAGTAGACTAGAAGATTTATGCTGGCCAGAGCAATCTCTTTCTGTAAGGAAAAAGAGCTTCTGAAACTACATTAATATCAGCTTTCATAGGAAGCAGAGAGGCCAGGGGATTGAACTGACCCATCACAATTTTTATCCCAGCGCTGTGTGTCCTATGTCCTCACCTTCGCAAACCAGGGCCACTTTTTTGAATGGAACTCAAGGTTCTCCTTCTTTTAACACAGTAGCCATGGGAAATTCTCCTGGGTTATGTCCGTAGAGCTGTGTGGCTGCCTGTTTCCCAGCGCCACTACAGCCTACCATTTCTCCCTTAGATCAAGCAGGCAGTGAAATTGGTAAACACATGCTTAACCCTTTCTGAGCCTGGATCAGGGCTGGGGTGTGGATGAGGCAGCTGAAGACCACAGAGAGAGGGCGTGCCTGGCAACTGGCTGGGCTCCCTCCCTCCTGCGAGGAAGACTTGAGTACAGACATGTTCTCATAAATGGAGGGGAAATTTGTGGATGTCAGTGGCTGACTAGGCTCCATGTAGACCCAACTGCCTTCGTATGTTTATCTGGATATCATCACCCTTCCTGTAGCTTTTAACATGTGACAGTTCTTAAATGGGCAGCAGCTTCTGGGGTGAATTGGATTTTAGGATGCCTGCTGCTTCATGCTAGCCAGGCAAGTCCATCATAGATGTATTCTCTGCACATCTCACAGTGGCATGGGCTCCCACTGGGACACATTCCGGCTGATCCCTGAGTCTAGCAAAGGTGTGCAGTCCCCATCTACTTCCTTTATTTTCTGAGTATGTCTGTTTCTGACTGTGGCCAGTAGGTTAGAGTTCATCTGTGGTTCTCTACTGAGTATTGTCTGCCAGATTGAATTTCTTTAGCTGGTGTCCACATCCATTTAAAAGTGCCCAGTAAGTCTGAGCCCTTCAAGTCCTGTGCTCAGCAGAATTTGGGTTTGTTGCCTTTTCCAGGCTTTCTGAAGCTCACTCCCATCCAGTATTTTTCCTGCCATATGGGGCCCTGTCTATTCTCCCTTTGGCTCTGGGCCCTGGTACACACTTGCAGCCTCTCTGGGCATCCATCACTACCACCTTTTGCACATAGTGTTGGTGCCCACTGTGGTCTCATGGGAACAGGGGATATGCCCTGTCCAAGGGCCCTGCCCAACCTCGATGAGGATGACTTCAAGCCCTTTAGCCTGAATGCTCCCCGAGTCTAGGGAGGAATGGGGAGTGTTGAAAAAACCAGAGGTGTAGGGGCAGGAATATTATTGAGAAAAGTTTTAGGTTTTTGTTTTTTGAGGCAGGGTCTGGCTCTATCACCCAGGCTGGAGTGCAGTCATGCAATCATAGCTCACTACGGCTTTGACCTCCTGGGCTCAAGCAGTCCTCCTGCCTCAACCTCCCAAGTAGCTGAGACTACAGGCATGCATCACGGTGCCCGGCTATTTTTTTAATTAATTTTTTGTAGAGAAGGGCTCTTGCTATATTGTCCAGATTGGTCTCAAACTCCTGGGCTCAAGCGATCCTCTCACCTCAGCCTCCCAAAGTGCTGGGATTACAGGCATGAGCCACCACGCCCCACAAAGACAAGTTTTCAAAGTAACAAGCAAATTTCAGAACAATACATAGGGCATGTATCTGTGGAGGGAGGTGGTGGTGGGGGGTGTTCTGAAAGGATGCCAAATTAGCTGGTGCCTAGGTGAGCTGAAGACTCCAGGGATTCAGCCTGACTTCGCCGTCAGCTGGAGGTTTCTTTCTCTAGATTGGAGACATTTCTAGGAGGCTGCCCTCTCTTTTTTTTCGTTTTCTTTTTTTTTCCTTTGAGACAGGTCTCACGCTGCTCCCCAAGGTCCAGGCTGGAGTGCAGTGGTGTGATCATGGTTCACTGCAGGCTCAACCTCCTGGATTCAAGTGGTCCTCCCACCTCAGCTTCCCAAGCAGCTGGGACTATAGGATGTGCCACTATGCCCAGCTAACCTGTTGGTTTCTTGAGAAAAGCTGTGGCACCTGGTGCTGTCCCTGATGGTTCTCTCTACCTCTGAATCTGAAGGTTGTGTTGGCAAACGCAGCGGGCACAGTAGAGGAGATGCATGCTAGAGGGCTGTGGGTGTTTCAGAAGACTGTGCACAGGAAAGAGTGCTGGAGTAGGGGTAGAGTTCTAATCTCCAGCCCTGGATTCTCTGGGCCCAGAGAAAATCACCTTCCATCTCAGGCATGACTATTCTGGCTACAAAATGAGGAGACTGGACAAGATGACTTCAGGGGCCTGTGTGTCAGACATTTGGTGGAGTAGCCTGATGTGGGGAAGGAGGGGACAGGCATGGCTGAGGGAGGGATCTTGTGAACTGGGGCAGGTGTGTCCTGGCCTGGGGAGCCTGGAGTCTGGTCTGCTGGGTTTGGTTTCTCTGCTGTAACAGGGTACAAGGCACCCTGGCCTTCCTGAGAAGCCCCTGGCTGGCAGGGCCTGGAACGGGAGCGGTGTGGTGTGGTGCAGACTCGTCTCAATCCTGAGTCAGCCTTTGCCCCTGGCCCTTTGTCAGCCTCCAGCTTCCCACTTGGCCTTGCCTAAGTCCTTGTCCTAACCACTGGGCTGTGAGCCCTGTGAGGGCAGGCACCTGCCCAGCCTCGTGCAGATGCCCAGCAAATATTTGCTAAATGGAATTAGTGATCATTTGTGTCTGGATATTTCTTGACCCTGACTTCTGGGCAAAGGGCCACTGTTAGTTAGGTGGTAGGTGTTGTGGAGCACTGGGATTCCTGTGGCTTTCGCATCCAAGCATGTTTGTGCCAGAGCTGGCTTTGCACAGGTAGTAGTTTCAGAAAAAATGTTTCATGTTAAACATAGGTGTCTTTGAGTTGGTGAAATTCAACCCAAGACTGCTGGCTTCGTTTGCCTGTTTCCAAACCTCTCTCTCTCCCACCCCACACTAGATCGGGCACAGTTTTCATAGGTTTCTCAGCTGTAGGGAGCCACAGTGAAGTAATTGCTCAGACTTTGAGATAATGATACCGTCAGTTCTCCCGGCGCCTTTCATCCAAGGAGTCCTCCTCACCCGCCAGCGTTATCTGATCACAGCTTGGAGAGTGCCATAACCCCTGTTATTAGCTCCACCTCACATCCATGGCCACTGTGGTCCTGAAAGAAGAGGGCAGTTAGGGCTGGAACTGAAACAGGATTCCTGGGCTTCTGAGATCTGGATCCTGGACGGGAGAGCAGCAGATATTTCTGATCGATGAAGGGCTAGACCAGGGTTTGCGGGAGCCTGAATTGCTTGGGACTGAAGCTTGAACACCAGAAGTATGAGGGTCAAGTGATGTCTAGGTCACAGTGATTGGTGGACTTATGCAGAGATAAGAGACATGAAGGGTTCTCCAAACATGTTCTCTAACCAGCACCAAAGCAGAGCCCCAGCTGCCAGCCTAGTTTCATGAGGCATGTCCAGAGGCGGCCAGATGGGATGATGAGGGGATGTCTCACTGTGCTGTGAGGGATTGTGGAAGGACTTTGGAGTTCAGGTCTAGAAGAAAGAGCCCAGAGAATGCAGAACTAGATCCAGGCAATGAAAGTTACTGAGAGGCCACTGTTGGCTTAATATAAGATGCAGCATTGAACAATCAGAGCTCTTTCAAAAGGGAAAGGGCTCCCTCCGCAGGAAGCAAGCTCCCCATCGCTACAGGTGACTGGACAGACGGAGGGCACTGCTAGCCAGGGTCGTCACAGATGGAGACATGCCTGGGCTTTCTGGTAGATGTGCCCTGCCCTGCTCTCTGATGTCTCCAGTGCCTGTCCATGGGGTGGACTGAGTTCAGCAGCTTTCTGAGGTCCCAAGGAAAGTCTACTGGACTGAGAGAAACATTTTCGATGTCACCGACGAAGAGGAGTGTGACCCTCTCTCTCTTCTCTGTCTTGGCTGGAGGCCACTGGGTGTCTGTGAGGATGACCTGAAGTTTTGTCCTGTTTTTTCTTTTTTTAAAAATTTTAAACAAAAATGGGAAAAGCCAGGGGATAAACCTCACCCGGCCACTCACTCTTGCCCTGCCTTCCAGCCCCGTCCTTCTGTTCTCTTTGCATGTCCCCTCCCTCCCTGTTCTCTTCTCTTCCTCCCTGCTCTTTCTCTTCCTCCCCTCCTTTCTCCTGCCTCTTTCTTCCTTTGTTTCCTCTTTCCTTTCTTTTTAATTATAGAAGTGCTATAGTTCATGGATATATTCGAATTATTAAAACAACAATTGTGATAGATTGAAATTCCTCTTGACTACCCTCCTCCAATTCCTAGTCTGTTCTCTAGAAGGGATCACTGTTTTTAATTTGGCATCCTTTCAGAACCCCCTTCCCCCACCAGATACATACCCTATGTATTGTTCTGAAATTTGCTTGTTCCTTTAAAAACTCATCTTTGTGGGGCGTGGTGGCTTACACCTGTAATCCCAGAACTTTGGGAGGCTGAGGTGGGAGGATCACTTGAGCCCAGGAGTTTGAGACCAAGCTGGACAACACACAGCAAGACCCCTTCTCTACAAAAAATTAATTAAAAAATAGCTGGGCACCGTGGCGTGTGCCTGTAGTCTCAGCTGCTTGGGAGGTTGAGGCAGGAGGATTGCTTGAGCCCAGGAGGTTGAAGCTGTAGTGAGCTATGATTGCATGACTGCACTACAGCCTGGATGATAGAGGCAGACCCTATCTCAAAAACAAAACAAAACAAAAACCTAAAACTTTTCTCAATAATATTCCCCTGCCAGGTCGTATGGAGCTCCTCCATTCTCTATAACAGCTCATACTATTCCATGTACAGCTATAGATGGTTTACTTCACTATTTCTATATTGATGAACATTTCAGGTATTTCCAGTTTTTCCTTAAACAATGCTGTAGTGCCAGCCTTTGTGTGCACGTGTGTGTGTTTGTCTACGATAGTGACCTGGAATGAAGACTTTTAGGTGGAAGAATATGCACATTTAAATTTCAGTAGATCTTGGCAGAAATTACCCTCCATTTACACTCCCTCCAACAGAGAATGACAGTACTTGTTTTCCTACACCTTTACCAACATTTGACAATGGCCCAGCAGTGAGAGCTCCCAGCATTCACCTGGCTGCCCGTACAGTAGTGAGCTCCCCATCACCAGAGGGGCACAAGCAAGGCTAGAAAACCACTGCTGGAGGCATTCGAAAGGGACTCCCGACGTGGTGAGGGGGGCTGAACCCTGTGGCTTCTGAGGTCCCTGCCAGCCAGAGACTGTATGAGTCTTTGAATATCTTCACATGAACAAAAGAGCATTCCTGTCACCTTCCCTCCAGTTTTTTCCACCATACCCACCAGAGAGCTGAGGCAAGGTTGTTTCTGTTGCTGTTTCCGTAGGTCAGCTGAGGCTGTCCATTGATGCCCAGGACCGGGTTCTGCTGCTTCACAGTGAGTACGGCTTTGTGCAGGCTCACCAAGGAAGGGGCGGGCCACTCAGCTTCCTCCCTGGGGCTGGGGTCGGGGGATGGTGGCACCATGGGCCAAGGCTTCTTTTCTCATCCTTGTGTAGTGTCCTGCCATGTGTCCATTGATAAAAGCCAGTACTAACCTGGGGCTCTTTCTACAGAGCAGCCCTGGTCCTGCCTTGGATGTGTCTGGAGTCCACATGGTAGACCTTTCTCACTGACAGGCTACAGCTGCCCCTGGGTACCTCAACTTCCTTCTCGGCCCCAGCAGAGCAGGGCTACAGAAGAGTTTTCCTATCTTCCTTCTCTTCTTTATTCCATCCTTTCTTCTTTTCTCTATTTTCCTCATTCATTCATTTATTCATTGGTTGACAGGCAGCATAGTATCATGGTTAAGATCATAGTCTTTGGAGCCAGACCACTATAATTTGAACCCTGGCTCTGATACTTGCTGAGTGGCCTTGAACAAGCTCAGTTTTCTCATCTGTCAAGTAGTGGTGGTAATACTATGTATCTTACAGGTTGCTACAAAGATTAAGTGAGTTACTATTAGTAAAATGCTTAGAACAGTGCCGAACTTGTAGTCAATCCTGTATAAGTTTTTGTTAGATAAAATAGAAAACTGGCCAGGCACGGTGACTCATGCCTGTAAACCCAGCACTTTGGGAGGCCGAGGTGGGCAGATCACGAGGTCAGGAGTTCGAGACCAGCCTGGCCAACATAGTGAAACCCCGTCTTTACTAAAAACACAAAATAATTAGCTGGGCATGGTGGCAGATGCCTGTAATCCCAGCTACTTGGGAGGCTGAGGTAGGAGAATTGCTAGAACCCGGGAGGTGGAGGTTGCAGTGAGCCGAGATCATGCCATTGCACTCCAGCCCAGGTGACAGTACGAGACTCCATCTCAAAAAAAAAAAAAAAAAAAAAGAAAAGAAAAGAAAAGAAAACCATACATTCCAAAAATAGTGATTGAGCATTAGCTCTGTGCTAGAGGCTGGAAACACCAAGGAGAAGCACCCACCCCTGTCTAGATGGTGTTGATGGGATGCCAGGGAAGACTTGGCAGAGGGGGTGATGCCCACATGGTATCCTGAAGGAGGAATGGGCCTGAGCCAGGCAGAGAGGAGCAGGGAGGGTGTGGCTAGCACTTCATGCACAGGGCTAGCAAGTGCAAAGGCCTGGGGGTCAGAGAGAGCAGGATGCATTTGAAGAGCTGTCTAGCATGGCTGGAGCACAGCACAGGAAGAGTTCATACTCCACCTGTTTGTCCATGTGTCCATCCTTCCATCCAGTGCATGAATAGTTACATGAGTTGCTCTCATGGCCCCCACTGCCAGGACTCTTCTGTTTAGCCCAGAAGGCCCTGTCTATCTCTCCAGCCTCCCTGGTTCTTGCCGCTGAAGGTACCCTCCACCTCCAGCTCTATCCAGTTACATGCACTCCCTTGAATGCGTCTTGCTTGCTCCTGCCTCTGTGCCTTTGCACCTGCTATTCACTGTGCCTGGAATAACCTTTTTTTGGAACCCCTTTTGAAAAATAACTCTCCCCCTGCTCTGATTTTGTAAGAAATATGCCTGCCTTCATCATCATTAAGACTCAGGAAGGAAGGCTCATTTTGCCTTATTATTTCCCCCTCCAGGAATCATCCCCCCAACCCACCTGTCTGGGCTGGGTTTATTGCTTTCTCCTTTGTGTCTTTGTCACAGCCCTGACTACACTGTGCCACCTGTGTCTGGCCTCTCTGCCAGACTGAGAAGGCAATGAGGGCAGGGACTGGGTCTGGTTCATTGCCACTGCTGGCTAGAGAGACCCAGGAGGTCACCAGGCCTGGGTCCTGCTCTCAAGAACCACGCCCTCGAGGGAAGGGATGCACACAGGAACAGTAACCAGGATACTGGGCAGAGTAGACTAGTAGGCGCCTGGGTCCTCTGGTCCTGGCCATGGGGGGCCCAACATGAAGTTCCCAAGGAGCAGCAGAGGGGTGTTCTCTGCCTGCCGGGGCCTGACTCCAGCTGTGCAAACAGTTTTTGCAAAATGCTTCTTGGCTTCCACCACTCCATTTGTCCTGCACAGTTTGCTTTGGCTTCACCCCAGTCTCAGGCCCTTCATCCCTTCCCGCCAGTCCCCACTCCTTCCATTGGCTTCCCAGACCTTGCACCTCAGACTACTGGGAGCACTGTCTGAGCTGAACCCTAGGGCTCAATGAAAACCAGATGTAAGGCTTGGTGCGTTGGCTCACGCCTGTAATCCCAGCACTTTGGGAGGCCGAGGCGAGTGGATCACCTGAGGTCGGGAGTTCGAGACCAGCCTGACTAACATGGAGAAACCCTCTCTCTACTAAAAATACAAAATTAGCCGGGTGTGGTGGCGCATGCCTGTAATCCCTGCTACTTGGCAGGCTGAGGCAGCAGAATCACTCGAACCCGGGAGGTGGAGGTTACAGTGAGCCGAGATCATGCCATTGCACTCCAGCCTAGGCAACAAGAGCAAAACTCCATCTCAAAACAAAAAACAAACAAAAAAAACCAGATGTAAAAGAAAATAGAACTGAGGCTCAGGTTCTATCAGGCCTATTGTCTTCTTTCTATAGACCTCAGGCAAATGGTGCTGCCTACTCTCATGACCACACCTGCACCCACCCCACACCTCTCCCCTAGCCTTTATTTAGTATTATTTTTCTTTAGCAAACATTTTTTGAGCAATTACTTATTTGCCAGGCACTCCTCTGAGCACTTCAGACACATTTCCTCATTTAATTGGCACAACAACCATGTGAAGTGCATGTTATTATCACTAAACCATTAAAAATGGCAAATTTTGTCCCATGCAAAGCAACTCACTCTAGCTTATATGGTGAGTAAGCGGTGCAGCTGGAATTCATGCCTGGGTCCGTCCACCCCTGAGGCCCCAGCTTGTGACTCCTGTGCTGTGCTGTCCGCCAGCCACAGCATGGCTCACGGCATACCATGAGTGCCACAGCATGGCTCACGGCACACCATGAGTGCCACAGCATGGCTCATGGCACATGGTGAGTGGCCTCTTCATTCCTAGAAGTCAGTCTTATGTGGTAGAGCACTGGGCCGGGAGTCAAGAGACATGGGTTCCAAATCCAACAGTCATTCCCATTGTTCTGTGATTGTGGGCAAGTTTCTTACTATCTTGGGCCCCCCTCGAAGCCTCATTTTTGCCATTACATGAAGGGTTGGATTCTATAAACTGTAGTTCTCTTCCAGCTGTAAGATTCAGGGAATTGAATGTACCCCGTAATGCATTGGTGAGGGTGCTGCCAGAGCGTGGGAGATGGTGGGAATGGCCTAGACCGGAGTAGGTTCATAGCCAATGGTGGTTATGCAGATTAAGGGCCTAGTAGTAGGGGCCATAGCCCTGCTACTCACAGGTACGCTTTTCTTTTCAGGTCTCTTTATTCGTGTGGGTGGATATGTCTATGTGTGTCTCTCTTTCTCGCTGTGTGTGTGTATGTTTCCATTCATCCATCCCAATGTCTGAATTCTCTTTTAGTTATAGAAGGTAAAGGCCTGATCAGCAAACAGCCTGGTGCCTGTGATCCGTATGTGAAGGTATGTGGTGGGGCTGGAGGTGGGGAGCGGGATATTGAGGGGCCATGTTGCTGGGCTCAGTCCCAAGGTCCCAGCACACCTGTGGGGCTGGTGACCTTTGACGAGGCAGTTGCCATCTCACTCATCTTCTCAATGGGCATTTATTGGGCCCGGTGCTGGGACAGACCCATGCCCTTAGCTCGGCTGGGTCCCTGGGGCTTCCTGCAACAGCCAAAATCTTAAGGGCGATCTTGGTCATCTATATAGGTGGGCACAGTGAGTATGTGGATGGCTGAAATCCACAGGCAATCCTAAGATCTCTTGTGAAAAGCACCGTTTTCACCCATTTTCCCCCCAAACTAGGGGCAGGATGGCCAGAGTTGGGCAGTAGAGTGGAGGGTGTCTCTGAGGGCTGGATGATCCTTCTGGGTTGGGCTTTTGCTGTAAAGACAGGGTCCTTGTAGGGGTGGGGCTCTACTTTCAGTGAGAGCCAAAGGCCAGGAGCTTCCTAAAGTGTGGCAGCTGGGGTTCCAGGTGCTGGCCCTCAGCATTCTTCCTGAAGCCTTCAGGCTGATCAGAGGCCCCTGCTGGCAAGGACTTTATCAGGAGCAGGGCTAGAACAGCCCTGGGTTGAGAACATGGATTTGGGGCCTTAGCAGGAGGCTGACCTGGAGCCTTTGTGAAGGGAGCGCTCAGCAGCTGCTGGGACCTTAGAAGAGAGGAGGCCTTTCACTTCTGGGGAAACCACTCTGCTTGGGGGAAGAGCAGAGATGATAAAGTTGTACCCCAGCTCTAGCTGGGCCGTGGCTGCCTTTTTGGTACCACCCACCATGAGGGCCTGTCCTGGCATCTGCCTCCAATGTCTCTTGCCCTGGGCTCCTTGTTCCCTTGCAGCATCTGACAGGGGACTCTATTCTGTCCTCTGCAGAGGCTGACTTGAAGGACCCTGGGAAGCCTTTAACTTGGAGATGTGCAGAGTCAGCTGCTGGGCTTAGGTGGGCCATGAGATCCGCTAATCATGCTTCGTTTTTTCCAATTCAAGATTTCTTTGATCCCTGAAGATAATAGACTACGCCACCAGAAGACGCAGACCATTCCAGACTGCAGAGACCCGGCTTTCCATGAGCACTTCTTCTTGTAAGAGTCTGATGCAGCTGGGCCCTAGAAAGGAGAGGGAAGGAGTGTTTATCTGGGAGCAGCTCTGTTTGCCAAATCTAGAACTAGATCTATGCAAAAAAAAAAAAAAAAAAAAAAACCAAAACAAAAAAAAAAAACAGTGCCTTCTAAAGGATGTCTTTGTTTTCTCACTCACTTGTGTCCTTGCATCCCTGGCACCGGGCCCAGCAGCGAGGTCCACAGTGATAAGGTATCACTTGGCTAGCTCTCATAACTAAAATGCCCAGCCTGGGGCTGGCAGCCCATAAAAAGTGTAGGCAATTTCCCACTGTGCCTTGGGCCAAGCTTTCTCCTTTAGCCGAAGGAATTTTCCAAGCTGAAGGATGTTTTGCCTCCCTGCCCCCCTTTTTACTTCAACTTTCTAACCTCTCCGAGCCTTGGCTTCCTTATTTGTAAAATGGGGCTAATAATAGTAGCAACCTCAGAGAGCTGTGGGGTATAAATGGGACAGTATAACATAACACAGGGTACCAGCTATTACTGTTATTATTTCTTTCCCCAATCTCTGAACTCTACGGCCAATGGGAAGGTAATGGACATTTTGTATTTTCCTCTTAGTGAAGATTAATAATAATATTTTGTTTTTTTCTTACTACATAAAGTAATTTTGGTTATGATAGGAAAATAGAAAATATAGATGATTAAAAAGAAGAAAATAGAAAACACCTATAGCCCTCCTACTTACAGATATGCCCTACTGTATTTCTTTTCAGACCTTTTAATTTGTGTGGGTGTGTATGTTTGCATGTGGGTGTGTATGTTTGCATGTGTGTGTGTGTATGTCTGTGTGTGTATGTTTACAAAAATGGAATTTTTTTTTTGAGGTGGAGCCTTGCTCTGTCACCCAGGCTGGAGTGCAGTGGCACAATCTCGGCTCACTGTAAGCTCCGCCTCCCAGGTTCACGCCATTCTCCTGCCTCAGCCTCTGGAGTAGCTGGGACTACAGGCGCCCGCTGCCACGCCCGGCTAATTTTTTTGTATTTTTAGTAGAGACGGGGTTTCACCGTGTTAGCTAGGATGGTCTTGATCTCCTGACATCATGATCCGCCCACCTTGGCCTCCCAAAGTGCTGGGATTACAGGCATGAGCAACTGTGCCCGGCCCGAAAATGGAATTGTTTTATAATAGCATGTTGTAACCTCCTTTTTGTCCTTAACAACATAGTATAAACTGTTTTATGCATGGAGGTAGTCATCTCTTACTTTATTTGTAATACAGTTTATTTAACCAGCTGTTGACGTTACTTACACATTTTTGGAATTATGACTGACTCTATGAGTCATCTATGGCCTGGAGCTCAGCCCTTACTAACACTCCGATGGTCTGATTGACTTCGCAGTCCTGTCCAAGAGGAGGATGATCAGAAGCGTCTCTTGGTTACTGTGTGGAACAGGGCCAGCCAGTCCAGGTGAGGAGAGCTGCTGAGCTGGAGGGGGACTCTGCTCTGGGCTAGTGGGTGACAGCCAGGTGGCCAGCATACAGCAGGGGTTAGATTAGTGCTTTCTGGATAAATGAGTGGTAGTGGCAATACTAAATTGCAGAGGCTGCCCCTCCTTGAGTCCCCATCATTCCAGGTGTTACCAAGGACTGTGTTATCAATGAGCATTTGCTGAGCACTCGGTATCAAACAAGGCACTGTGCTGGTCACTGGGGATGCTGACCAGCCTACACACAGATTTTATTCTCAAGGTGTCCACTATTCAGGTGGGGACACCAGGCACTGCATGGAGAGAAATTACAATAACAACATTTACATGCTCAGTTCTATAGGACTCTAAGCACCTTGAAAAACGACTATTTCTTTTTTAGCCATCACGGTACCTAGTGCCTAGCATATAGATGTTTATTAGATATTGGCTGCATGAAGAACAGAATGACATGAGTAATAACAGCCATCAGTATGGGAAGAGGGAGAGTTCACTGTGGTCTGAGATGATCAAGGAAGGCTTCATGGAAAAAGTGGAATTTTGAACTTGGGCACAGATGAAGAATAAGACAACTAAAGAAGAAGGTTGGAAATGGCATTCCAGGCAGGGCACAGCATGAGCAAAGGCAAGGAGGCAGAAATACTCACTGTAAGCTCAGGCTGCCATGATGAGGCCAGGTAAGGGAGTGTAGAAGTTTTGTGTAGGAGAATCCAAACAGGCTGATCTTGCAGGCAGTGCAGGACACAGGAGGGCTGAAGTGGCCATTAGTGACGGCAGTTAGAGCGGAGCAGGGGAGGAGTGCCGGGCAGGTGAGCATGAGAATTGGCTGTTAAGTGACAGCAATGGATTGCCATGGCCCACTGTTAGCAGCAGTGGCTCATTTGGCTGATGCAGCCTAAGGAATCTGGGATACCCCATGGTCAGGATCATTTGTGGAGCAATCACATGACTGAATGGTGACTGTAAAGGGGCTTCCGTGAATGAAAATCAGCTCAAGTCACTAGCTGAGACCTGGAAAACATTTTTGGATTCAATGCTCTTTAGTACCCTAAATGTAATTAGCTAATATGTTTTTTAAAGTTGGGGTGTATTTAACCTACAAAAAGAAGGATTTCTCTTTTAATAAAGTATCCACTTTTCATCACAGGGTAGTATAGTACAATAAACCTCATTCATTCATTCATCCAGCTGCCATTTCCTGGGTATCACTGTGGCAACAACATGCTGGGGATGCATGCATAGGGTCAAAGACTTTCCTATCAGATCACCGATAGAGACTTGGACCTGAGAGTGAGGAGGGGGACGTCATGTTAATAACAAGAGCAATCGCTGACTGATGTTGACCTGGAGCCAGGGGTTAACAGTGCATTATCTCATTTAATTCTTACAACAACTCTAAGAAGAGTGTGGTTTTGTCCTAAGTTTTCAGAAGAGGAAACTAAAGTTTAGAGATGTTAGGAATTTGCCTAAGGTCATACAGCCAGTTAACAATAGAGCCCGGATGGAATCCAGGTGGTTGGACCCCAGGGTCTTTCCTCTCAACACTGTACTGACTCATGGGTGGACAGGTGAAAGGACAGAAGAGCCAGAAAAGTAGAGAGGGCAGGGCAGGGCAAGAGTGGAGTGAGGAGGGATCTGCAAACTCATTGATGTTGCTGGAAGGTTAAGTACAAAGTAGGGACTGGCTAAAGATTAGCTGAAGAGGTTGGTATAAGCCAAGTCAGATGATTCTGTAGATTCTCTTTGGACTATGGGGTTTCTCCTAAGGGCCAGTGGTTCTTGATCCTGGATATACATCAGAATTCCTTGGGATGCTTGTCAGGAACCCAGATTCTTAGGTGCCGCGTCAGATTAATTACATCCAACTCTTCATGGGCAGGGCTGAGAAATCTGCACTTAAACATGTTTGCAGGGTGAACCTCCTGCAGCCACTTTGGTGTTTGGGAATGTCTGGCCATTGGGAGATACTGAAGTGTGTCGAGCCAGGGAATTTTGGATGCACATTCTAGATCTATCGCTTTGGTAGGTCTTTGGAAGGTTGAGGTGAGAGAGAGGCTTTGGGGCTAGGGAGGGGAAAACAGACTCAGGCCATATTTAGGAGATTAAATCAGTAGTGCTTAGTGGTGATTTGGCTGTGAGAGCAGTGTGGGAAGTCAAGGGTAACTCCTGGGTGGCTGATGGTGTCTCCACCTAAGACAGAGTTACTGGAGGTGGAGGTGAGTCAGCTTGGGATACGGTGAGATGCAGGTGCTTGGAGGGGAGCCAGGTCAGAGCTGTGAAGGAGGGCTCGCCTTTGCCTACCTGGAACTTGGAAGACAGAGATATGGGAGCCATGAGCAGGAAGGCAGTGGGTGAAATTCTGAGCAAGTGAGACTGTCAAGGAAGGGCATCGAATGCTAAGGACCAAGTGTCCAATCCCTGTCTTTGAAGGGACAGGCCAATGAAGGGAAGGTCCTGAAAGAGACATCAGAGTGTCAGAGAGGCATATGGACACCCAGCAAGCCCTTTGGGTGGAGGTAGACACCAAACTACTGGAGAAGGAGCCAGTCGTGCCCTTCGTGGCTTTTGGAAAAGAAAATGAGGCCAGGCAAAGTGAGTCAGCGTCATGGGGCAGTGTCTCCACGTGTTGCCTATTTTGGGAAATTGAGATGCCTTATTAAACAAAATACAGCCAAATTCAAGGTCACGGTCCCAGCCCAAAGCTCAAGAGGATCAGGGCCCTCGGAGCAGAGGGCCCTGTGAAGCTGTGAGCAGCACGCAGGCCGGCCTGGCCTCCTTGTGCTCTCCTTTTCCTCTCTCCTTTATCGATCCATTTCAGAGCAAGAAGGCCTCTGACCTGGAGGAGGCAGACAGAGTGATTGCAGGAAACTTCGGCTCTGCTGAATGCTCTCAAATCAAATTGTGCCTCTCTGAAGGACGGACATTCAACTTATCAACATGAAAGACAGTTGTGGAAGGAAGGAAACAAACATTTACGAAATTCTTCTCTGTGCCAAGCACTGTACATACATTATCTCATTTTATCCTCATCATGATCCTGAGAGGTAGGAATTATTATTGCCCCTCTCTTCAGAGAAGAGGAAACTGAGGCTTATGAAAACCAAGGCACTTGCTTGAGGTTATGCAACAGCTCATATTTATCAAGCACTTACTGTGTGTGGACATTAAGCACATGGCACTCGTTATCCAATTTAACCCTCACAACACCATAAGAGGTAGGTATTATTATTATTGCTCTTTTATAGGTGAGGAAACAGGCACAGAGGCATTATGTAACTTGCCTAAGGTAACACAGATAGGGTGCCGTGGAAACAAGATGTAAATGCAGGCAAGCTGACGCCAAGCCCAGGTTCTTGTAGCCACGTTACAGTACACTTGACCATCTCACATGGATGATAAATGACTCCAAAGCATACTCTTTCTGTGTCAGTATTCTTGCTCTTCAGGACTCAGGCTGCTTCTCATTGCATTTATAGTGTACTTTCATTGATTGATTGATTGTTTGATTGAGACAGGATCTCACTCTGTCACCCAGGCTAGAGTGCAGTGGTGTGATTAGAGCTTAACTGCAGCCTTGAACTCCTGGGCTCAAATGATCCTCCAGCCTCAGCCTCCTGAGTAACTGGGACTACAGGTGCATGCCACCACACCCAGCTACTTAATTTTTTTTTTTTTTTTTTTTGTAGAGACGATGCCTTGCTATGTTGTGCAGGCTGGTCTCCAACTCCTGGCTGCAAGTGCTCCTCCTGCCTCAGCCTCCTAAAGTGCTAGGATTACAGACATGAGCTACCGCAGAATTTATAGTGGAGTTTTATATAAATTATTCAGCCAAATGTGTGGTGGTCACATTTTGAAACTGATAGGAGATAACAGGAAAGCATCTATTTCACTAATTCTCATGATCCTTCCAGTGATGGCTGTGAACTTGTATTAGAGAAACAAGATGACCTACAAAGAAGTTCTGGGGAAGGGCCAGATGATTTCAGTTCATCATGGTGATCACAGTGGGAACCGAGGAGAACCAGGCCTCAGCACAGTAGATTTTAGCTTAGCTTTGACTAGCTGTATGACCATGGGTCAATCCCTTCCCTGCACTGAGCCTCATTTTCCTTGTCTGTAAAATGCAGTGATCACTAATGGTTCTTTCAGCTTCGAGGTTCTGTGAGTTTTTTATAGGCACTTTCAAATGCATGCAGAGGTAGAAAGTATCATATAATAAACCCTCATATACTCATAGCTGAGTTTCATCAATTATCAATATATGGCCAATCTTATTTCATTTACACCCCATCCACTTTCCCCTTCTCCAGTGAATTATTTTAAAGCAAATCCCAGACATCTCATCAGTATATATTTCTAAAAGATGGCTTTAAAAAATAATCATGATGACATTATCAGACTTAAAAATTAATAGTAATTCCTCAATATGCCACTGAATATGGAACTCAGCTTTAAAAATTCTGTTTGATAATATGGCAAAAGCCAAATTGAAGCTTCTAGTATCAATCAGAACTTGTGGCCAGGGAACAGACTTGGAGAGAATTATAATGTTATGTACTAAGGTAAAAAATGCGTATATGTATTATATTTATACCTCCAAAGATTATGTTCAATATATAATATATTATTATAAATTATATAATATATAAAATATAATATATTATTATAAATTATATAATATATAAAATATAATATAT
>NW_026652285.1:85588294-85963363 GCF_009828535.3 Hylobates moloch
ATGGGCATATAGAAATTATATATAATATATAATTCTTTATATATTATATATGTTCTTTATATATTATTGTATATTATGTAATTAAAGAACATTATTTATATATGTAATTAAAGAACTTTATATATATGTAATTAAAGGACATAATCTTTTTTTTATGTAATTTTTGTTTCTTTTTTTTTGAGATGGAGTTTCACTCTTGTGCATGATCTCAGCTCACTGTAACCTCTGTCTTCCAGGTTCTAGCGATTCTCTGGCCTCAGCCTCCCAAGTAGCTGGCACTACAGGCGCATGCCAGCATGCCCAGCTGATTTTTGTATTTTTAGTAGAGATAGGGTTTCACCATGTTGGCCAGGCTGGTCTCCATCTCCTGACCTCTCAGGTGATCCATGCGCCTTGGCCTCCCAAAGTGCTGGGATTATAGCCATGAGCCACCGTGCCCAGCCAAGGACATAATCTTTTTTTTTTTTTTTTTTTTGAGATGAAGTCTCTCTCTGTTACCCAGGCTGGAGTGGAATGGCGCGATCTCACCTCACTGAAACCTCCACCTCCTGGATTCAAGTGATTCTTCTGCCTCGGCCTTCTAAGTAGCTGGGATTACAGGCGCATGCCACCATGCCTGACTAATTTTGTATTTTTAGTAGAGACAGGGTTTCACCATGTTGGCCAGGCTGGTCTCAAACTCCTGACCTCAAGTGATCCCCCTGCCTTGGCCCCTCAAAGTGCTGGGATTACAGGCGTGAGCCACCTCGCCCAGCCAGGGCATAATCTTTTATACTAATAGTAGCTACATTTAGGGAGATTCTGCTTGTGATTTTCCCTGCACTGTCCCAGGCACTGTAAGTGTATGCTCTCCTTTAATCTGTTTTATACATGAGATCTCAGTGCCAAGTACAGTGGCCTAATGTCAGAAAGCTTGTGACCAGTGATGGGTACTGAGCTTAAGGAAAAAGTGAATGGAAAAATCTAAGTTCAATTTAAGTCATCAAATTAAATATAAATTAGGATTAAATGGTATAACCCTGTAACAGAAATAATTTACCTGAGAGGGAGAACTAAAGTGCATTTCCTCAAAAAATAATATATTTTTTCATCTTGTAATGAGTCTGCAACCCTATGCTCAAAAGTAAACTGAATCCTATTCCCCATATGTGCTGCATGAAGTTACTTCAAAGCCTTTATAACGGATGTTCCCTCTGCCCAAAATGCTCTTCATTCTCTCAGGCTCAATTCATAGGTCTTCTTCCATGCTGTCAGACCGAAACTACCTCTTGTGTCCCCGAGCCTTCAGAATTTGTTGCCTGCACTGTTCATCTGTCAATTGCACCCTGTCTTGTGACATCCCCTGTATTGCTGTCTTGAACTGCTCTTTAAATTCCTGGATGTTTGTCTTGTTTCCTTAACGCTGTGGCTCCTTGCCCAGTGCCTGCCAACCATGGGCGTGATGGATTCATCCATTTATCAAACCTTCACTAAGTGCACCAAGCCTGGAGCTCAGGGACTGGTAGTCAGAATTAACCAAGGCTTGGTTCTGGAGACTTTGCATCTAGTGAGAGTTCAGGCACTCCCGAGGGTGAGCGCTAGTTCCCAAGTTTATAAACTGACTGCTGTATTGTCATATACTCAGGTTGCTTTAAAAGAAGTCTTTCTTCCTCCAAATATTTTTCAAAAGCAGGCATGAGAAATAGCTAATTGAAGAACACTTAGAGAGAGGTTCCTGCTTATGGACATTAATTGTGGCAATTTACACTGCCTGAGTTATCGTGAAATCATGGGAGGCCCCTTAGCAGGAAGTAAAACTCAAGGGAGGCTATTAACCATTTAACATTCTCTAAACACCAGGGAATGAAAATTTCGCTTAGTGAAGAGCAGAGAGAGGCTGCTGAGCTAATGCACTGGCCTGGAGACTTCAAAAGTTTCAGCCCTACCCAGTAGGAAAGAAGTGTACAGCAGAGTAGTGTGGGCACCTGGATAGCAGCTGGATTTCTCTCGAATGTGTGACAAATAAAATGAAATTGGTATGAGGATTTTGGCAAAGTCTTACCAAGTCTTTTCTGGAATGGCAGCTCAGATTAGTGTCGGCTGTTTATGATAGTCACTGCAACTGCCTCCTATTAGTGCTGACTTGGCTACTTCCCAAGGGGGAGGAGTATTTGTTTTTGGCGGTGGGCTGGGGAGGTGGATGTGGAAGGGTCGCTTTATTGGGGTGAGCGCATTGTCCTTTTTGAATAGATTATTAATAGAGCCTTGGATGATGAGAGAGGCAAGGAAGAAGGGAGCAGATGGAGCCAAGGCTGAAGGAGCTGGGAGCAGGAGTGATGAACTGAGAGCAGCTGTTGAGAGACAGCCAGAAGCAGGGGCCTCAGCCCTGGGCCGTGGGGCAGAGCATGGGTTTGCAGGCAGGTGGACCAGTTTTGAGGAGCAATCCCCCAGCATCCTGCCTCCCCACCCCTCCCTTGACTTGGCTGCCTGTGAGAAGCTAGTTTTGTTTTGCTTAGGACTGTCAGGTGGTAAGCTGCCACCCTTTCTGGAGAATCTGAACAATATGTCTTTATTGAGACCTTCTAGATCACTGGTCTTTGACTGGGGCAGGCATAAGTGGGTGCTTGGCAGGATCCCCTGGAGAGCTTTCTCCAGGCTTCCATGCTCAAACCCCACCTTGGACCAACTAATTTTGAGTTCTCAGGAAGAAGTCCTGGAGCATATACCTCAGACAGGCTGTTCAGGTGGTTTGTGGTACACTTCTAGCTAGAACCACTACTCTAGCTCAGGCCCCCTTAGACCAGGTTTTGAAAAACGCATCTCTAGGGAGTTTACACCTATCCATCCGCCTGTTCCATCTTTGGTTTTGATAATGTGCCTTCCATAGGACATGGCAAATCTCTCAGCTATATGGGTCCTTCAGCTGTTGAAGCCAGCCTCCAGGGTTATGCTCCAGCCTAAATATCCACAATGTTTCTTGATTAATAGTTATTAAACCAGTCTATGAAGGAGTCCAAGTTGAGGATGGGGTAAGAGAGAGGAGAACAGAAAGATAACATTAAAAAAAACCCTACTGTCAGGATAGAACAGGATGTGGCACAATAAGAGTCCTTAAAATTAGATTGATAACTGTCTTTTTTTTCTCCTGATTATAAAAAGAGTACTGTTCCCTATGCAAACAGTGAAAACCCATAAAGGAAAATGAAACCCCTAGTAATCCCACCTACCAGATATGACCATTGTTAGTATTTTTGTGGGTATCTTTCTCATTAAACTCACATTACTCATTAAATTTACAGCTTTGTAAACTTCCTTTTCTCTAACAATAGCAAGATATTTTTGGACTTTATTAATATTAATCGATGTTATCATTATTAGTTTTTTGAGACAGGGTCTCGCTCTGTCGCTGCAACTGCCTCCTGTTAGTGCTGACTTGGCCACTTCCCAAGAGGGAGGAACAGTAACACACAATCACAGCTCACTGCAGTTTTGACCTCCCAGGCTCAAGTGATCCTCCTACCTCAGCCTCCTCAGTAGCTGGGGCTACAGGCTCATGCCACCATGCCCTGCTATTTTAAAATTTTTTTTGTAGAGATGGTGTCTCCCTTTGTTGTCCAGGCTGGTCTCAAACTCCTGGGCTCAAGTGATGCCTTCCAAAGTGCTGGATTACAGGTGTGAGCCACTGCACCTGGCCCATGCCATCATCATTAAAAGCTGCCAACTCTTAGTCCCTGATTATTGGACATTGAGCCTCAATGGTGGACATTCTTCAGGAACTCTGAATTCTTCTTCTTCTTCTTCTTCTTTTTTTTTTTTGAGATGGAGTCTTGGCTCTGTTGCCCAGGCTGCACTGCAGTGGTGCTATCTTGGCTCACTGCAACCTCCAACTCCTGGTTTCAAGTGATTCTCCCGCCTCAGCCTCCTGAGTAGCTAGGATTACAAGCATGCACCACCATGTAGGGCTAATTTTTGTATTTTTAGTAGAGACAGAGTTTGCCATGTTGGCCAGGCTGTTCTCAAACTCCTGACCTCAAGTGATCTGCCTGCCTATGCCTCCCAAAGTGCTGGCATTACAGGCGTGAGCCACCGTGCCTAGCTGTGAATTCTTTTTAACCAAGAAGATTGAATTTAGCCCCTTGCCGTAGTCGGACATCCCCATGAGGCCTGACCCTGGCCCGTGCCTACCTGCCCTGCTGGTGGCCAGGTCAGATTGGTCTCAGCAGCTTTTGTGTCAGGTTGGTTTGGACCTTTATCTGTAGCCATCTAAGAACTGCTCAGCTCCTACCTGGACCTGAGACAGAACTTCTTGAGCTTGAGGTCCCATAACTATTCTCCTCCACTGAGCATCACCAATTGATGTGGGCAAGGAGGTTCCCTGTGGGGACCAGCTCTTCAGATCTACCCAGCACCAGAACAGTTAAAACTCATGAAGTACCGCTGGGCTTTTGTGTTTGGTAGAGGGAGTGCTGAACTTGTCCTGTGACCTTGGGAAAGGGACCAATTCTGAGTCTCCATTTTTCCCCCTGTAAAATGGAGATAATAGCTCCTCTCTAGCCTGCCTCACAGAGTCAGAAGCATCAAGCGAGACGATGCGGGTAAAGAGCTTTGTAAACCGCAGTGCATCAGGCAAACCCATGCTATACTTGATAATGGACCTCCCCATAGAGCCCAAAAAAAAGTGCTGACTCAAGTCTCAATTGTTCTCCCAGACGGAGTGGACTCATTGGCTGCATGAGCTTTGGGGTGAAGTCTCTCCTGACTCCAGACAAGGTGGGTCCTAGGGATGCTTCTGTCAGGATCATCCCAACTGGGCCGGGGCTGGTTTCTCTGTCAGCTCTTGGGCAGGGCTTCTGTCTGTGAGATGGTGCCCCACTGAGACAGGTGCCCGGTGAGGTGGCCTGCATAGCAGCACTGTGTTTGTTACCTGCCTAGCTGAGAGTTTGGGTCCCCTTCTTGGTTTGTCTTGCCAGAGAGCAGTTGTTAGGCAGCCCCAAGTCTTCCCAGGAGGCTCTGAGTCTGGTGTCCGCTGTTGAAGACACTGGCAGATCCCTTGGGGCCCAGAGCACTCCTGGGCCTGCCCCAGAAGACGAGGGCCAGGTGCGCCCATGGTCCGTTCCAGGGGTCCTCTTCATGTGTCTGTCAGGCCTGATATTTCTGGGCCTAACAGGTGCTCAAGGATGGAGTGAGCAGCACCATCCTCTGTGGAGCTTTTCTTCAGGCTGGAGGAGGACTCTGGGACCCAAGACTCCTAGCTCTAGGTCACCGGTCCCTTATCAATTTCTACGCTGCACTGGACCCCCCAAACTGGAAGGTGGAGGGTGGGGAGCACTCCTTTTGCACATCCCTGGAAATGTCCTGGTGGCTTGTGGCATGGCCTGCCACGCAGATTTGTGTCCTGGGGTGGGACAGGCTGAGGACCGTTTATCCTGCATGTGAGTCCTAAAGAGCTTCTCTCTCTCTCTCTCTCTTTTTTTTCCCTTTTCTTTTGAGAAGGAGTCTCACTCTGTTGCCCAGGCTGGAGTACAGTGTTGTGATCTTGGCTTGCTGCAACCTCCGCCTCCCAGGTTCAAGCAATTCTCCTGCCTCAGCCTCCTGAGTAGCTGGGATTATAGGCACCTGCCACCACGCCTGGTTAATTTTTGTATTTTTAGTAGAGATGGGGTTTCACCATTTGGCCAGGCTGGTCTCAAACTCCTGACCTCAGGTGATCCACTCGTCTGGGCCTCCCAAAGTGCTGGGATTACAGGTGTGAACCACCGAGCCCAGTCTAGAGCTTCTCTTGACTGCAGCCTTGGCTTCATTCTCCCAGAAAAGATGTTCCCCCTGGAGACTGCTCAGGAGCCACAGGATGCCTTTTGGTCTCTCCATCCCTCTTTCACTCCTTCACTTCTGTTCTGTCAACAAATATGGCTCCTACTGTATATCAGGCATAGTGTGAGGCACATCAAAGAGCCTGTGCACAACTTAGTGGGGGAGACAGGCAAGCAGATCGTTGTCCTCCAGGGATAAGAGGCTGTGGGAATTTGGCAGAGGGGAGAGCCAGATCTGCCCTGAGCATCAAGGAAGGCTTCCTGGAGGTGCAGGCATGGCAGCTCGGGGCCAGGAAGGCTGGAGAGTCTATCTCTCCTGTGGGATGGTGTCCAGTGGCTACTTTTGGAGGGGGATTGGTGGCTGCCTGACCTGTGCCTCTGCCTCCTGTGTCTGAATGTGCCATTCCTTCTCTTGTGACAGGAGATCAGTGGTTGGTACTACCTCCTAGGGGAGCACCTGGGCCGGACCAAGCACTTGAAGGTGGCCAGGCGGCGACTGCGGCCGCTGAGAGGTACCTGCACACACCCTTCAGCTTCCCTTCCCAGGACCTGCCCCATCCCTCCTTTCCTGCATAGTGGCATCAGTACTGGTATTTGGTTGCCCCTGCTACCGAGAATGCTATCAGCCTTCTGGGTGCAGGGACTTCTCAGGAGCACCTGCTAGAGTGCAGGCTGCAGGCAGCCTCTTGCCCATGCCTCCACTGTTTATCTGGTTGGACTTTTATTGTAGAGGCTATGGCCTGACCCCATGCGGTTTAGCTCCCTCGCTTGTGGGGTATTTTATGCTTCCGCAATGGCTCCTTCCCAGCTCCACGTCTCAGGGATCTCCCAGGCTGCCTTGCTCACCTTGGGATACCCACCTCTACAGACAGGGCGTTTAGGTCCTGCCATGATCCCTAAGGCTCAGAATGTGGATTTCATGACCTCTTTCTATGTTCTGCCTTTCCCACATGCAGCCCTGGCTCCTGAGTCCCTGTCTGGATTGAGCCTCACGTGTCCCCACATCCTGAGGCCAGGAGTGGCCCTGGGCAGCCCCATGGGCCTGTTTCCCAGCACTGTCCTCTGGGTGGTCTGAGGAGGGGAGACTTCTGTGCCACCAGAAGTTTCTGATTCTGCTCTGTCACCTTCCAGACCCGCTGCTGAGAATGCCAGGAGGTGGGGACACTGAGAATGGGAAGAAACTAAAGGTAGGTGGGGACAAGCTAGGGCATTGCTCCAGGAGCTGGATCTGCTCCTTGACAGCCCCTGGCCCAGGAAACCCCTAAAGGGGCAGCATTTGGTGCTTGAAACTCAGCAAGTCATGTACTCAGAAGGAATGATTTCTTGACTTTCCTGAGGTGTATTACAGGAAATAAATGCTCTTCTCGGGGTATCCATGATCGTGGCAGGGGTGGGGAAATGGCCAGGCCCCCACCTCTGGAAATGCAAGCATCTGGATCTAACTTGGGGCCTGTAGAAACCGAGTCCTCCCCTTCCCACAGACCTTCTCAGCCCCCTGCTTCCCCTGGGACTGAGGCCGAATCACCCTCCCAGGTTAGGCCTGCTTGATGTCAGGGGGCAGCTGTGATTCTGAACCTGAGACCAAGGGGTTCTAACTCTATTAGGGCTTCAAGTCTGGAAAGGAGCCTTTTTCAAGTAAGGAGTTGGGAGAATTCTCCAAAATTCATTCCATCTCTTTGCAGGGCATGGTGGGGATCTATGGTTTTCTTTAATAAGTGAGAGAGGGAATTACTTGGCCAGGCATGGTGGCTCACGCCTGTGATCCCAGCACTTTGGGAGGCCAAGGTGGGTGGATCACCTGAGGTCAGGAGTTCAAGACCAGCCTGACCAACATGGTGAAACCTTGTCTCTACTAAAAATACAAAAAAATTAGCTAGACATGGTGGTGGGTGTCTGTAGTCCCAGCTACTTGGGAAGCTGAGGCAGGAGAATCACTTGAACCCAGGCAGCGGAGGTTGCAGTGAGCCGAGATCATGCCACTGCACTCCAGCCTGGGCGACAGAGCAAGACTGTCTCAATTAAAAAAAAAAAGGCCAGGCGCGGTGGCTCACGCTTGTAATCCCAGCACTTTGGGGGGCCGAGGCGGGCGGATCATGAGGTCAGGAGATCGAGACCACGGTGAAACCCCGTCTCTACTAAAAATACAAAAAATTAGCCGGGCGTGGTGGCGGGCGCCTGTAGTCCCAGCTACTCGGAGAGGCTGAGGCAGGAGAATGGCGTGAACCCGGGAGGCGGAGCTTGCAGTGAGCCGAGATTGCGCCACTGCACTCCAGCCTGGGTGACAGAGCGAGACTCCGTCTCAAACAAAACAAAACAAAACAAAACAAAACAAAACAAAACAAAACAAAAAAAGGACCAGGCACGGTGGCTCATGCCTGTAATCCCAGCACTTTGGGAAGCTGAGGTGGGCGGATCACTTGAGGTCAAGAGTTCAAGACCAGCCTGGCCAATATGGTGAAACCCTGTCTCTACTAAAAATACAAAAATTAGCCGGGCGTGGTGGTGTGCACCTGTAGTCCCAGCTACTTGGGAGGCTGAGGCAGAAGAATCGCTTGAACCTGGGAGGTGGAGGTTGCAGTGAGCCAAGATTGTACCGCTGCATTCCAGCCTAGGTGACAGAATGAGATTCCATCTCAAAAAAAAAAAAAAAAGGGAGAAACAAACTCCCAGCAATTCATTAGCCCCTGTATACCAGGTGCTGTTACCTAATCTTCACTGCCCGCTCTAAGGCAGCTGTTACTTCCGCATCTCACAGATGAGAGGGACATACATGGTTCAGAGCATTAGGCCCTCTCTGTGGCCACACAGCTGGCAGGTGGTGAAGGCAGGCTCTGAGTGAGGGCTGCCCACCTTTTCAGTGTGCTGTGGCACACTGCCTCCTGTGCATGGCCTAGCTGGGAATATAAGACATTGCTGTAGTTCCTAATAGTATCTTACGTATTACACAATATTGGCGTATTACAATCTACCAAACATTTTCACGTTCACTGACTCAAGTTATTCACTCATTCATCATTCATTAAATATTTCCACCTATGTGGGCTGGGCCCTGTGCTGGGTGCTGGGATGCAGCTCTGGACCTGTCTAAGGCCCTGCCCCATGGAGCAGTCTAGAGCTGTGCTGGCCAGTGTGGTGACCACCTGCCACCTGTGGCTATTGAGCACTTAGTGGCTAGTGTGACCAGGGAACTGAGTGTCAACTTTAGTTTTAAGTAATTTCAGTTTACCTGGCACACATATCTAGCTGCGACTGGGTTAGACAGAGAAACTTGCCAGGAGTAACTTGTCAGGTTTGTTTTCTGTGGTTTCATTAGTTGAAAAGGTTTCCTCTGGCTTCTGTGGGGAACTGCAAAGACCTTTCCCCCTCTCTTTCTAATTGCCAAGCACAGAGAGGATGGTGATCGGGGGCCTCCCTCATGATACATGGAAATTACATGGGCATCAACACCATGAGTTTGCTTCCTCCAACATCATAGGTTTCTTGGTGGCTTGTAAAGTCCTGCTGCATGCTGGATTCTGCACACAGGCCCTGAGACCCTTGTTCTGAGGTGCACTGGGTTTTCCTGAGCTTGTGTGCACAGAGATGTCTGTGGGACTCAGCAAAGAGGATGTGCTTGTCAGAGGCTTGGCTGGGGCCGGGGGAGAGCCCCCAGAGGCCATCTCTTCAGCTCCTGCGCTGTGCAGGTGGGGAGATGGAGGCCCAGAAACCTGGGTGACCTGTCCACAGTCACACAGCAACCAAAGCTGGGTTGAACCAAGGAACCCTCTGTCATCAAGGACTTGAGTGCGTGGCTGGGCTTCCCCAGGGGCTCTGAGATGGGCAAAAGCAGCTGGGCTCACTATGTGCTGCTCTGCAGGATGCTATCCTGGGACTGCCAGGCAGGAAATAGGACCCAGGTTCTGGTCCTAGCCCCACACTGCCCTGCTGTTTGACCATAACCTGTCCAGGCCTCAGTTTGTTTGTCAGTAAGATGAGGACGCTGGGTTGTCTGATGAGTCGGAAATCCCTTCCACATTTGACTTTATGGTCCATGTATCACCAGATCCTGAAAGCAACCCACTTCCATGGACAAAGGACAAATAAATTGACTTTTTTTTTTTTTTTTTTTTGAGACAGACTCTTTCTCTGTCACCCAGGCTGGAGTACTGTGGCATGATCTCAGCTCACTGCAACCTCTGCCTCCTGGGTTCAAGCGATTCTCCTACCTCAGCCTCCCAAGTAGCTAGGACTACAGGCGCCTGCCACCACGCCCAGCTAATTTTTGTATTTTTTAAGTAGAGACAAGGTTTTACCATGTTGACCAGGCTGGTCTCGAACTCCTGACCCCAAGTGATCCATCTGCCTCGGCCTCCCAAAGTGTTGAGATTATAGGCATGGGCCACCGTGCCTGGCCGAAACTGACTTTTAAGTAGTTTCCAAGTGGCAGGCAGGTCTTCAGACTCCAAATGTTTTATGTTCCCTGTCTTGAGATGGGATGTCTGTGAGTGTAACCCTCCAAGGTGTCCTTGGATTCCGCAGGCTGGGGTAGTCTCCTGGATTTCCAGCAGGGTCACTGGGTCTTGCAGGGGGAGGAGGCGTTGTTATAGAGCAGCCACGTTTTCTGCCTGGGTTCTCCTCCAGTGAGGGGTGTTTGTGAGAACATTGGAATCACAAAGTGGCCCATGGCGGAGAATGCAGCCAGAACAAAGGCGCCCTCTCCCCGCCGGGCCCGGGGAATACTAACTAGTTGACAGGAATTTTAATATAAAACTCTCCCTCTTCCTTGTCATTCTGAGGTTTCAGGAAGCCTTCGGGCTTATCGTGCAGAGGCACACAGCACAGACAGGGCTTGGGGAGGTGAGAGGTGATTTCCTGCCATTCTTCTGTGGGGCGGGCTTCCCAGGGTGCTCATGCCAGGCTGACGGGTCCAGTGCGGGCTCCCGCTGCTGGGGGAGAGCTGGGTTTTCATGGGGCGGCAGCTGAGGCAGGACCCGCAGCCATGAACCGCTTCAATGGGCTCTGCAAGGTGTGCTCGGAGCGCCGCTACCGCCAGGTGGGTGCTTGGCCTCTTGTGGGGAGCCTGTGGGGTGTTCAGGGACAGGGGGAGAGGGACCATCTGAGAAGGATCTCGCTCCCCACAAGGTCTTCTTTGACCCCTCCTGCTCCCTGCAGGCTCACTTGGATATGGGGAGGAGGATAGAGGCAGGAGCTGGACCCAAGGCCCCTTTAGGGCCCAGCTCTGTGTGGAGTCCTAACCACTGGCTGGGTGGTGTTTTTTGGTGAGATAATCCATCTAGCTTTCTGTTCTTTTTATCTGGGGAGGGGCTGTGGGTGTGAGATTAAAAATGCCATGGTTGCTGAGCAGTTGGGAGCGGAGTTTGTATTTTTGCTAACTTTTCCCGCTTCTGACAGGACAGCAGTGCCCATTCTGCCCCCTGCGCATGTGTGTGTTGGCGCGTGCTCGTACGTGAGATTGGGTGTTTTCGTGTATATGTACATACGTATAACTTTCCTCTCCCCTACTGCTGATGCCTCACTGTGGCTCAGGATTCCTTTGGCTTTGGAATCCAACTTTACAGTGAGGGTTTGGCCTCTCAGCCTCTGGTCTTGGAAAGGGGAGCAGAGTGGGCCATTATGATCCCATTAGCCCCCCTGAGCCTCTTCTAGAACTGTGATGGGTCATTTTTTTCTCATAAAATAGGAATGGGGTTAGGGATGGTGAAGGCAAGTGATATCTAATCTGGAAGGGAGTTCTGAAATTGTTCTGATTTTAAAAAATCACATAGAGTAGCCCCTCTATTTGTTTTAATGACCAGACTGGTCTGTGGGTCTTGACTCCTCTGACAGGCAGTGCTTAGGTCCCAGGGAGATGTCCAGAGGGGCCCCTGCCCTCCCACCTGCCTGCTAGGGGATCCAGTGTTTTCTTTGTAGCCCTCCCCAGCTCTCAGGTTCTGTCCTGCGGGCCCCACTCTGTTTCCTGCCCTCCTGGAGCTGGGAAAAGCAGCCCCTGTGACACTAGCATCTGGATGGCAGAGTGGTGAGACAGAGAGAGCACTGGATGGGACATCTAGAAGCCATTGATCACCTTGGGGCTATGGGCTAGAAGACGGGGCATGCTGGCCGTCAGAGTGGGGCCAGGAGCAATTGTGGGCTGGACCTAGGGCTCAGGGACTCAGAGTTCAAGATGGTTTCTGTGTTAGAAACAAGTACAGAATTGAGAGCAGCAAGCTTTTTGTCAGGTCTAAGCTCAAATCTAGCCCTGTTCCTCTTTAGCTGTGGCTTTTGAGCAAGTCACTGTTCGTCTCTGAGCTTTTATCTCCTAGTCGGTAAAATAGGGATAATGAAATCCAGCGATGTTGCCGTGGGAGTGAATAGGATGACGTGTGTGAAGAGCCTGGCTCAGTGTCTGCTGTGCATATTTATCTAGGAGGTGTTTAATACATGGCAGAATTTGGGGATTACAGTCTAGGCAGGACAGAGGAGCAGAAACTAGGCAGGAGAGCAGAAATGATGGGCTGGCATGGGTGAGACGTGGGAGCAGTGGCTGTTCCTGCCCTGGACAGGAAAGAGCGAGAACCACCTGCAGGAAGGACAGGCTCTGTCAGAAGCCGCCAAGGCCTCAGAGCAGGGCTGCTCCTTTCACCTCCTGGTCAGAGCAAGGCTGAGAGCGGGAGGGTGGAGGGGGTGGCACTTTGAGTCTTATCTCCTTGTCTGTAAAATGGGCGTACTCATTCCCCTAGGGGCTGCAGGGATGGTCAGGTTCTTTGGACACTACCCTCTCAATGTGGTCAGTGATCATGGTAGACAGAGTGTAATTCTGCTTCCTCCGAGCTAGGAGGTGAGCTTGCCTCCCAGCACCCTCTCCTCTTCCCCTCCTTCATACTCCCAACTGGCTTGGACTGTGGTCTGGGCTGGCACTTCTTAAGCTGGTGCCCAGGAGGGTGAGGGGCCCCAGCCCACAGTCCTGCTTGGATTTGGGGTCTGGGTGTGGGAGGAGGAGGCTGTTTTCTTGGAGCACACTCCTCCCCAGACCCCACTCTCCAGCTACTGCCCCAAAACTGGCCATCCAGAGCCCAGGGTGCTGGGATGGGTTTTCTATGCAGGGGGCTTTGGCCCTGGATGGGGTAGGGGTGGGGAAGTGCTGGATAGGCTTTGGAACCCCAGCTTGTGCTTGGGTTGAGGGTTGGCTTGTGAGGCCCCTAAAAAATCCTCGCTGGTTCCATGGAGGGGGCCAGGCTCCTGGCGTCTTCCCTGGCCTCAGGGGGGCCCGCCAACTAGTGGCTGCTCCTTTCCCCCAGCTTTCCACACTCGCACCCGCGTTTGTTTTTCTTTCTTTCTTTCCATTTTTTTCTCTTCCTGTCTTAGCCGCGTGTTTTCCCAGAATTCTTATGGGAACGGGGTATTTTCCTGCCTCCTCCCCCTTCCCCTTGTCTGTCAGATTTCCTGTTTTACAAACTCGCTTTGAATCCAGGCCTGGGGCTGGTGGGAAGCAGAGCCTCAGAGGTCCCTGCGTCTTCCAAGGCCCTTGGTCACTCTGGGCCCCCTCCCACTCACCTTCCTCATGCCTGGCCCTGGGATGGTTGGCAGGTGAATGAGTGCAGGTGCCCAGTCTTGCAGGGACAACCCTCAAAGGAAGGAGACAGAAGTCTCCTGACAAGGCCGGTGCCCTTGACCTTTTCCAAGCTTGCTGAGCTGGCCTCTTTCTCAACTCCCCTGGGACACCCTTCCCTGTGCCTCATCAGGGCCCACCCCAAGTCCCAGTTTCTCTAGGGGGTCTCTTGGGACCCCTTGAATCCCTTTTCTGATTTGTGCTGCCTTTAGCAGCCGGAATGGGCCGGCAGACCACCTTACATCCTCCTGTGTATGGGACACTGCCAGGCTGCCCTCCCTACATTAGCCTCTGCTGAGTTCCTACCGTGTGCCAAGCATGGCGTCCATAGTCGGAGCATAAAGGACTGAGAATGGCCCAGTCCTCCTGCTTTGCTTTAGTGCCCGCTGTGCCCTGCTTCGCTCTGGAGAGGTTTGTGTACCCTTGTGCTCCTCTGGGAGCCAGAGACCAAGGCTGCATGCCTCTGTATGTCCACAGAGCCTGGCATGCTGTAAGAGCTCAATAATTGTGTGCCGGTTTGAAAAGAGCATCCAGATGGCAAGGCCCTCTCATGGACTTCTGAAAGTAGGAGTTGTGGACCTGTCAAGTTCATGGGCCTCAGCAGGCACATGAGTCAGTGGCTAGTTCAGGTTCAGCCAGGAAGCCTATCTGTGAACTTACCCGCCCCTTACCTGGGAGTCCTCATGGGGTGCCTTGGGGCCCTGGCCACGGATTGGTCCCCAGAACCCCAACTCTCTTCCTCTGACCCTTGGCCTGAGGTGAAGTGAGTGTGTCCCAGTGTTCCCTCCCCTGTGCTCTGGGAGGGCAGTGACCAGGCTGGCCTTGTCTTTGGGCCTTTAGCACAGGGCCCGCCCCAGGCTAATGCTCTGTGAACCTCTGTGAGAAAGGAAGAAGGGAGCCAGGAAAACAGTGGATCAAAGGTGAGGCCGAGTCATGCAGTGCTGGTGGGCCCTTGGATCAAGGGCTGGGGCTGCTGCCGCTCAGGATGGCAAAGTTTGCTTTTCCAAGACCTTGTCCATCTCAGGCCCTCCTCACATCGGCCTGGGTTTACCTGCTGAGCTCTGGGCCTTCCTGCTGGGCCCACAACCCAGTGGTCAAGTTGTCTGGGCTGAGATAGGGACACTGAGGGGCTGGCCAGCTCCTCTGTGGCTCCAGTTCCCTTGGAGAGGAGGGTGGCTTTTGGCAGGTGTGGGCTGTGGGCTTCCTGACCTTGGGGTAGAGGCAAGAGCCTCTAGCTTCTGGCAGTGACTGGGCAGGGCTGTGTCCTAGATCACCATCCCGAGGGGAAAGGACGGCTTTGGTTTCACCATCTGCTGCGACTCTCCAGTCCGAGTCCAGGCCGTGGATTCCGGTAAGTGAGTGACAGGGGGATGCCAGCCCCACTTGCCCACCATACATGTGGGCTTTGCAAACATAGGCCGGAACTAAAAGGGGAGCCCCAAACTGGAGCAAAGTGTCCTGGCTTTTCAAAATGAAAAGAATAATATTTTTAAGTGACCATAGATGAAACTGCCATTTATGAAAATATGCCCACTTTTTTTTGTTGTTTTTATCAAAACGAAAATAGATTTTTATATTTTGTTTCCCAATCAGTTTGAACAGGAACTAAACCTACATTTTCAGCAATGGCTGCAAGGGAAAATAAGAGTCATTTGTGAACTCTATTTGAAGCTGATATTGTATTCTATCCAGAGCCTGATCAGCACTTAAAAAGAGCCATCCTTCCCTACTTTTCACAAATGAAGATTTCTCTTAATCACAGAGTGAGCATCTCAAAGACAGAAGCCGGGGCTCAGTGGTCAGGGTGTTTCCAGTGCCTGCACAGGGGTGGGCATGAGGTTTGTGCACAATGATTGGCAGAGAAGGAATGAATGGAGTGTAGGAGCCTGGCCCCAGGGAAGGTTCTCAATAGCGTAGGAGGCCCTGGGGAGGGGTAAGGGCTGGGGTGGAAGGGTGGACTGCAGAGAGGTGAGCCAGCAGTAGCGGAGGCAAGCAGGGAGAAGGGAAGGCAAAGGGATGCCTTCTTTCAAGGCTCTTGAGAGGCACCAAGTTCAGTCCCTCATTTCACGGATGAAGAAACTTAGAGAAAAAGGGAGGTCCTTGTCTGAGGTCACCATGGCAGCAAAGGACTTCAGATCTTTTGAAGGGGTCTTAGGCTTCAGGGGCCCCTGAATGGCTTTTCTTTGTCCCTGCAGGGGGTCCGGCGGAACGGGCAGGGCTGCAGCAGCTGGACACGGTGCTGCAGCTGAACGAGAGGCCTGTGGAGCACTGGAAATGTGTGGAGCTGGCCCACGAGATCCGGTGACAGGGGACAGCGGGCGGCCTGGGGCCTCAGGCTGATGGCACACCCTCCCCACCCCTGGGCACACTGCCTTGCCTGGCTCAGCTCTTGCTGCTCCCTCTTTTGCCCAGCTGTGAGCAGGCAATTCCTTTTGCTCCTCAAGGAATCTGTTTCTTGGCCTGAGAATGGAAGGTTCAGGCTCAGAGCACTTTTGGATTCCAGAGCAAACATCAGGGAAGATGCTCTCAGACTCTGTGGTTCAGGACGGGGCACCAGGAGGTTGCTTTCTGCTTTAGCTAATTATTTCTGCTACCTAAGAGCTAAGTCCATTTGTTATTTAAGGACATGAAGATGTTGCAAATGTTTCAATTGCACAATTAAAAAAATATTCTTGAAAATATTGGAGTCTCCCAAATTTTGGTCCTCCAGGGTAAAACCCCGATGGCCCCATTTTAGGTCTGCTTCTGGAATAACCAGATAAGGGCTTGCACTTAGGTGACCTGCTAGCTTTACTTGCTTATATCTTGCTTATGACAAGCATCATGAATTGAGTATGGAACTCTTTCCGGTTGAACCTGGCCTTGGCCTCAGGGTCCTTCTCAGCCACTGCCCGTCAATAGGAATTGACCTAGGTCACCCATTTGCTGTCTCTTCTTTAAATGGCTTCTTGCATCCCTTCCTGCCCTGACACTGGGGGCTTCCCCCCACCATGTCTGCCTCCTCTTCCCGCCATCATCCTCTCTGCCCTTTGGGCCCTCACTCTGGCTGATACTGGCTTTCCCCAGGCTCAACCTGTCTGTGTGATCCCTCAACTTCCAGGAGCTGCCCCAGTGAGATCATCCTACTTGTGTGGCGCATGGTCCCCCAGGTCAAGCCAGGACCAGACGGCGGGGTCCTGCGGCGGGCCTCCTGCAAGTCGACACATGACCTCCAGTCACCCCCCAACAAACGGGAGAAGAACTGCACCCATGGGGCCCAGGCACGGCCCGAGCAGCGCCACAGCTGCCACCTGGTATGTGACAGCTCTGATGGGCTGCTGCTCGGCGGCTGGGAGCGCTACACTGAGGTGACCAAGCGCGGGGGCCAGCACACCCTGCCTGCACTGTCCCGTGCCACTGCCCCCACCGACCCCAACTACATCATCCTGGCCCCGCTGAATCCTGGGAGCCAGGTATGGACAGCTGGTGTGGGGAAGGTGAAGGGCACTGGGTCCCTGTGGGAGGCCAGGAAGACTTGAAAACCCAAAGTTGTGTGATGAGGAGCCTGTGAGGGGCTGCGATGTTGGGCAGGGAGATGGGGTATGTGCTAGCTCTGCCTTCTGCAAGGCTGTTCTTGGTGGGGAGGACAGATAGGTCTATGTGGCCTCAGGGCACAGATCTAAGACAGGGCACGCACAGGCTGGAAGATTTCAACTCACAGAAGGAAGAGCTTTCTACCAGCCTGTGCTTTTCCCCAGTTTAATGGGCTGCCTTGGTAGGTGGTGGGCTCCCATCATACGAGGTGTGAAAGCAGACACTGCATGATTGCATGGTGGGATGATGGAGTGCGCTCCCCAAAACATTAGTCCCATGAGATGCTCTGGGAAAAAGGTGTTCTGAGGTCAAATAAGCTTGCGACATATCCCGTACTCTCTTCCTCATCTAGGAGATTCCCAGTGTAAAGGAGCCTAGCAGAGGCTCTGCTGGCATCCTGTACTACAGCAGGTGGTGTCACCCAAATAACACCGCATTTCCCAAACTTGCCTGATGGGGGCACACTTTAGGGCGTGGTTGGTACCGTCTTACCATTCCAGTGTTCCCTGGAATGCACTTTGGAACGAGATGCTGTAAAGGAAGTTGGGGACTTGCCAAGGGGTTAGACTTCATGACCCATAAAGCCTTTTTCAACTTGAATATTCTGGGATTTTGTGTTCTCTCCCAGCCTTCTCCCTCAGCTGGTTGCCAGAACTGCTGTTTTTCTCTTGTGCCCTGAGGTGCTCCACTTCCTCTCCCCTGGGGTCCCCGTGTCCAGCAGCCTCCTGGGCTGTCCTGCCCTGCTCCTGAGGCTGAGGTGGTTTTCCTGTCTTTCCCTTGCAGCTGCTCCGGCCTGTGTACCAGGAGGATACCATCCCCGAAGGTGAGTCTCCTGCTGCTGCTGTGCCCTCCTAGCTCAGAGAGGCAGCAGGGGTCAGCTGAGGCCTGGCCCAGCCTCTGCCCCTGAGTTCTGAGGCCTTTCCAACGGAGTCAAGGTCACTTAGCCTATCGACACAGACTCTGTTTCTACGTGGTACCTTTTCTCCCTCACAGAACCAATGTCTTTCTTCCTTGAAGCCAGAACTGAGAAGGAGGAGAGGGGATCTTACCAGGGCAGTTTGAGAGACAGTGTGTCCAGGCCTCAGGCATTCAATTGAGATTCATCCAATTTTACTGAGCAGCCGATATATATTAGGTGCCAGAGGCAACGTGGTTGGGCTTGCATGGAAGGGAGTCATGGAGCACGGAGGTGGGAGGTCTTGAGTTGGAGTTCTAGCTATGTGACTTTAAGCAAATCATGTCCCCTTGGTCGGGCGTGGTGGCTCATGCCTGTAATCCCAGCACTTTGGGAGGCTGAGGTGGGTGGATCACAAGGTCAGGAGATTGAGACCATCCTGCCTAACACAGTGAAACCCTGTCTCTACTAAAAATACAAACATCACTACTGGGCGTGGTGGTGCGCGCCAATAGTCCCAGCTACTCAGGAGGCTGAGGCAGGAGAATCACTTGAACCTGGGAGGCGGAGGTTGCAATGAGCCGAGATCATGCCACTGCACTCCAGCCTGGGTGACAGAGCGAGACTCTGTCTAAAAAAAAAAAAAAAAATCATGTCCCCTCGCTGAGCCTCAGTTTCTTCATTTATAAAATGGGGTCAATAATTGCTACCTCAGAGGGTTGTTGGGAGGATCCCATGAGAGAATGGTTGTGACTAGTTGCCTGTGTACTGAGAGATGCTATACAGACGGTAGCTGTCTTTGAAGTGCACATATGTCTCTGCTGCTGGATGGATTCTTCTTCTTTGGCTTTTAAAATCCTGGCCAGGGATGGAAGCTGAGCTCAAAACCACTTTCTTCTCCCAGGAATGCGGAGATATCGGTCTTGAGGCTGAAGCTGGCTGGGCATTCCTTGAGATCCTTTGCGTGCCTGCCAGAGCTTTGACTCAGAAGTCCATCTGGTGTCCGGACCGCCTTCCTTGACAGTGGCTTTTGCTTAGCCACTCACAGACTTGCTTCCTTGCTGTTCCCTTCTCAGTGGTGTGAAGGCGATGCTTCTAGGAGGTAGTTGGAAAAGTGCTTGTGCCTTTTGCGGGTGTAAAGTGCTCCCATCAGGCTCAGGGACGCTGATGGAAGACACCTTCTTTCTCTCCGGTCTGGGGCATTTGGGCAGGTGAGCCCGGTCAGTTGGTAATAAATCTGTGTTCCTTCTGGGGAGAAGTCTGACAGCAATTCAATGATGAGTTTTATTTTTATTTTTTATTTTTCCATAGATTATTGGGGTACAAGTGGTATTTGGTTATGTAAGTAAGATTTTTAGTGGTGATTTGTGAGATTTTGTTGCACCCATAACCCAAGCAGAATATACTGCACCCTATTTGTAGTCTTTTATCCCTCACCCCTCTCCCACCCTTCCCCCCAAGTCTGCAAAGTCCATTGTATCATTCTTATGCCTTTGCATCCTCATAGCTTAGCTCCCATGTATCGTTGAGAACATACAATGTTTGGTTTTCCATTCCTGAGTTACTTCACTTAGAAAAATAGTCTCCAATCTCATCCAGGTCGCTGCAAATGCCGTTAATTCATTCCCTTTTACGGCTGAGTAGTATTCTGTCAATGATGAGTTTTTAAAAAGCTTTTGGTTGGTACATTAGGTTAGAGTAGAGTTGGCGCTGCTAAGTAGGGACTTCATTAGGGTCAAGGCCTGGGCCTGGCTCATTTCTGTAGGTCCAATGCAGGACCCAGGGCCTGGCAGATGGCAGATACTCAGCAGAATTTTGGTTGTGTGACTGACTGAAGGAGAACCACTTGGGTTGCCTCTGAGGCTTTGGAGTCTGGTTGTGGAGGAGGGGGGCTGGAGAAGTGTGCTGCCTGGAGTGGGCCCATGCACACAGGCTGGTGTCTGGGGTTGATTCCTTCTCAGTTTGAGAGGTACCTCTGTGTCTCCCTGCTGTGCTCCCAGCCTGTATCCATGTTTCATTCCCCTCTGAGAGTATAATACATAGTAAGTCAGCAAGAGCACAGTTATCTAAGCCATGGGGAAAGGGACAAGAGAGGAAATGATGATGATATTAATAACCATGGTAGCTCTTTGAATGCATTGTATTAAGATCTTGACCTTACTTTGTGTATTCTTCATAATAATAAATCTTTGCTCTTTACCAGGGATCAAGTCTTTGTAGCTCACAATTTTAGGATTCAGAGGAAAGGGTGAAATTCAGGGCACACAATTTCCCTTAAACACACTTGGGGTTGTCCAGAGGTTAAGGCTGTCACCAGGGTGCCAGCTTCTCAGTCCCCCTCCTCTGGCTGGGCTGCCAAGAGATAGCCCTTTAGGAGTGTTGGGTCATCCTGAGTTGAATAGGAGGGACAGTTAAGCCATCCTGAGTTGAATAGGGTCTGGCGCCCTTCCGGAGCCCGGAGTGCCTGCCCGGCTGTGGTTGGCATGTTTCCCAGGGTTGCTGGTGCCCTTGGCATTGTCCCTGCCCTGTAAAGGTGACCTGGCCTCAGATTCACCACTGCCAGGGCAGGGTGGCTGCCAGGGCTCGCCTCAGAATCTGGGAGCAAAGCCCTGTAATTACTGTATTTGGTCGGTGAAGCAGGTGTTGGAGGAAAAAAGGGTGATATGGGGGTTTGGACCAGACATCGGTAGCAGGTGGGAAGTAAATGAGTTTGCCTTCACAGAGCTCAGTAACTGGGTTGCAAGCTGTACTGTTCTAAAAAAAAGAAAAAAAAAGTTTTGCAGAGCCACTCCCACTGGCCACATATTATCCAGGGGTGGGTGGAGATTGGGCACAAGGGCATGACTGCTGCATAGGTTGGGTTAATCCTGCCTCGTATAATTTACTGGCCAAATGACCAGTCACCCTACCATTCCAGACCTCAGTTTCCTTGTCTACAAAATGGGGCTGAGCCAACTTTTCCTGTCTGAAGGCAGAGTTATGTGTTGGGTACTTTAGGTGAGGCCCTTGGTGAGGATTCTGTGACAGCCCTGGGCTCCTGGGCTACAGAAGGGAAGAAATCATTTTTTTAAGAAGTCCGAGACTGGGGGCCCAGGACCCAGATCTTGGCATCTACAAATGGTACCCATCTTTAATTTTGGTCTATTTTGCTCCAGTCACCTGCTTGTCATTCCTGCATGGTTTTGCCTTCTCTGCTCTAGGCTTGGCCATGTTAAATTAGACTGTCTAGATCCAGGCTGGCCATGGGGTTTCATTCACAGCACGGTTTGAGACCCAGCAGCCCTGCCTATCCTTCTACTAGCCCTGGTAGGTGGATTACTTGGAGGCTTAGGATTTGTGATAATCCCCTGACTACTCACACTGTGGTACAATCCACGAAGCTCTTTTCCATCAGGTCTCTTGTGTGAACCTCCCACTGGCCCTGGGGCAAGCGAGGCAGCAATCAGTATTATCTCCACTTCAAAGTGGAGAAAACTTTGATTCAGAGAAGGAAGGAAGCTATTCAGGGTTACACAGACTGTCTCTGACTTGGAAAGTCAGTGATCAAGCTCGGGTGTCTTATCCAACTCAAATTCAGTGAAGATCTTGAGACTCAGGATGGTGCTTTAAACAAAGGGTCCAGGGCCTGGCAGCACACACCCCTCTGGGGCTGATGTGTAGGGCCAGATCAGACAAGGAGCTATGTGACATCTTTCTTGTGTCTGTTCCTCCTGTGCCTATCCTGGGCTCATGCTCATTCTATTCCTCTCTACATGACTCACAGAAGAGGCAGGAAGTGGTTTGAGTTATCATGGTTTGAGTGCTGCCCTCAGATTTGTCTATGATCAGTGGTCACTTGTCAGGGGCATGGGGGGAGTCAACTTGTTTTTCTCACCTTGCTTGGTGAGAAGGGGCTGGGGGTGGGAGGAGGAAGCAAGTGTGAAACCTTCTGAGGTGAGTTTTTCCTCCGAGGCTGTGGGCGCGCGTTGGTGGGGAGCTTCCCTGAGGTATAGCTGGGGTCAGGCCACCGGTTCCCCCCTCGCTGCCAGGGCTGCTGGCAGCAGAAGACGGCCCACACCCGGGACCCAGGCTGGGCACCCAGGTCAGTGAGGACCTGGTAGTTGCCCATACAGTAGCAGGAATGCCTTAGAAGGGGCCCAGGAGTGTGTGGAGCCTGACTGCTCTGGAGTTTCCCTCCCACCTGCTTGGTCCAGGAACCCCTGACTTTTTAGCGACTTTGTGTTTTGTCCCTCTGCCCACTAGATGGGATGTAATAAAAACCTGTGCACAGGCTGGGCATGGTGGCTCATGCCTGTAATCCCAGCACTTTGGGAGGCTGAGGCGGGCGGATCACCTGAGGTCAGGAGTTCGAGACCAGCCTGACCAACATGGAGAAACTCTGTCTCTACTAAAAATACAAAATTAGCCGGGCGTGGGGCGCATGCCTGTAATTCCAGCTACTTGGGAGGCTGAGGCAGGAGAATCACTTGAACCTGGGAGGCAGAGATGTGGTGAGCCGAGATGGCCATTGCACTCCAGCCTGAGTGATAAGAGCGAAATTCCGTCTCAAACAAACAAAAAACAAACAACAACAAAAAACCTGTGCACTACCCCTTGTTCAGGGTGAGGGGTGTGTGTCCATCAGTGACCCTTAAAGAGGGACCCCCCCTACCGCCGTTGCAGCCTCTGCTGTCCTTCCTGGGGGTGGTCTTGTTTCTCTGTTTCTCTCTCTCTCTCCTTATGATTAGAATGATTTGTGAGTTGGTGGCCAAGCCGGAGTACCTCCTGGGTACACTGAAGCCTGGGATTCCCAGAGTCCTATGGGGCACCTGACTCCCAAACTTGCTTTTCCAAGTGGAGAAATCACAACAACGAAACAACACTGAGTTAGCAGCTAACTTTTATCATACACTTACTAGGTCCCAGGCACTGTTCTAAAGACTCTAAGTAAACTTAGAGTATTTCATTTAATCCTCACTGTAACCCAGTGAGCTTGGCACTATTATTACAGTTGAGGAAGTCAAGACTCTGAGGGTGAAATAAGTTGCCCAAGCTCACCGAGCTGGTAAGCAGGGGAGCAGGATTTGAGCACAGCCACCTGGCTTCGAAGCTTGTGTGCTTTACTGTGACCTGGGGCAGCAAGTGCCACCCTTATTCTAGACTGACTGGAGTGGGCGAGGCTGCTCTAGCTCCCTTGGCTACAGAGGGAGGACTCCAGTACATCCTGGGAAAGCCTTTGGTCTCTGCTGCCGCTGCTGCACAGTGGATTTTTGTCTGTGGGGCAGGGAGGGAGGAAACAGATTGGGCTGGGCTGAGCTTGTGCAGGGAGTAGTGGGAATGGTGTGGGGTTCTGGTGAGGAGAGCACGTACCCTGCCACATAGGCCGGTCACCACTCTGCTCCAACTGATGGTTCCACATGGGACTGTGGGCTCAGTGAGGACAGATCTTATGATTTTTCAAATATGAGCGATTTCTTGATTTTTAAAAGACTGAGGCCAAAATGGAAAGTCTGATCCAGGGCCTGGGTCAGCAGGTGGAGCGTGCTGCCTCCATCATAGCTGGTGGTGTCCAGTGCTGTGCTAGCCCTGGACTTGCTTGCTCACATGTCAATGTCTCTCACTAGAGTGCGAGGGAATTCCTTGAAGCCCGAGCCCATGTGAGGCCTCCCTGTGTTTCAGCATCGTGCGCAGGGCCTGGCACAAAGTAGCTGCTCAGAAACTGATTGTTGATGGAATGAGTCCGTGTCCCCTGTTTCTACAGAGGGGACACCTTTGCAGGAGTGACGGAAATGTCTCATAGTCCCCCATCTCTGTTTCACAGAATCAGGGAGTCCCAGTAAAGGGAAGTCCTACACAGGCCTGGGGAAGAAGTCCCGGCTGATGAAGACAGTGCAGACCATGAAGGGCCACGGGAACTACCAAAACTGCCCGGTCGTGAGGCCGCATGCCACGCACTCAAGCTACGGCACCTACGTCACCCTGGCCCCCAAAGTCCTGGTGTTCCCTGTCTTTGTTCAGGTGAGCCCGTGGCTGGTCTTAAGGGTTCCCTCAGGAGGAACGGAGAAAGAGGAGGGCCCTTGCCGCAGGATTTAGGGATGATGCCTTATCCCAAGACTGAGGGCCCCGTTTTGGGAAAGATAAGTAGCTTTAGATGCACAGGATTCTAGGGGTTTATACTGAGGGAGCAGAGATTTCCAGGGAGATACACAGGAAAAAGTGAGGCCAGGGGAGCCCAGCAAGGAAAGGGTCCTCTCCTTCCCCCACCTCACCTCCCCTTTCTCTGGGGACAGGGCAGGTGCACCCCAGCTGCTTGTTGCCATGTCACAGGGCCTGTTTGCCGATGCTCCCGCTCCCTGGCTCACCCAGTGGTTTTTTATTTGAAAACAACTGAGGGAGACCCTTGGGGTCTGTGCCTTATCTGGTCTCCCTGGTCTCTGCAAACATGTTTGGCCCATATTCACTGGTGGCCTGCGATTCACTAGATCTCTCTTATTCTCCAACGTCAAACAAAGTACTTGAAGAAAGATAATGAAACAAACAGCAAGCTGGGCCTGAAATCCCAGCTACTTGGGAGGCTGAGGTGGAAGGATCGTTTGAGGCCAGGAGTTTGAGGTTATAGTGAGCTATGATCATAACACTGCACTCCAGCCTCGTCTTCTTCCCCTTTTTCCTCCCCATTTATCTCTCCTTCTCTTTAAAAATAACCTTTATTGGACCAGGTGTGGTGGCTCACGCCTGTAATCCCAGCACTTTGGGAGGCCTAGGTGGTGGATCACTTGAGGTCAGGAGTTCAAGACCAGCCTGGCCAAGATAAAAACCCATCTCTACTAAAAATACAAAAAAAATTAGCTGGGTGCGGTGGCAGGTGCCTGTAATCCCAGCTATTTGGGAAGCTGAGGCAGGAGAATCACTTGAACCTCGGGGGTAGAGGTTGCAGTGAGCCGAGATCACACCACTGCACTCCAGCCTGGGAGACAGAGTGAAACTCTGTCTCAAAAAAAAGAAACAAAATAAAACAAAAACCTAAAAACCTTTATTCCATCACCCAGATGTGATAGTGTGAACATTTCAGCATCTTTTCTGTGTGCATATATACATTAAAAAACAGATCTTATTCTGTATTTTATATCATGTTGCCTTTTTAAAATGAAAATTGTAGCATGAACCTTTCCCACACCACTAAATGTTCTGTGTTTTACGGTGGTTGCCCACTTTTCTATTATATGGGTATACTGTATTTATTTAACCAGTTCTGTATTCAGATACTTCTGTCTACACTTTTGCTGTTGTAAATAACCCTGTGATGAAAATCCTTGTGCTTGGATTGCCTCTCTGATTATTTTCCTTGGGAGAGATTGCTGAAAGGGAAATGACTGGGTCATGGGTCATAAACATTTTAAAGGCTCTTTACACATATTGACAAATTGCTTTGCAGGAAGATTCTAATGGTTTATCGTCTTATCAGCAGCATAGAAGTGACTTGGCCCCAAGGGCTTCATTTCTGCCTATGCCTCTCTGGTCTCCCTGGCATCCCAGTCTGGGCCTGTCACTGTCCTGTAGGCACATTTTGTTAGGATGCAACACATCTCTGGGAGCTCACATGCCTCCCCTTAGACAGCTCTGTCAGCAGGGCCTGGCCTTGGCCTTTCTGTGGGTCTCTTCTCTTTCTTAGCATGTGACACAAAGTTCTTGGCATCTACAATGTCTAATTTTCTTTCTTTTTTTTTTTTTTTGGATGGAGTTTCACTCTTGTTGCCTAGGCTGGAGTGCAATGGTGTGATCTCGGCTCACTGCAATCTCCACCTCCCAGGTTCAAGTGATTCTCCTGCCTCAGCCTCCCAAGTAGTTGGGATTACAGGTGCCCACCACCATGCTTGGCTAATTTCTTGTATTTTTAGTAGAGATGGAGTTTTACCATGTTGGCCAGGCTGGTCTCGAACTCCTGACCTCTGGTGATCCACCTGCCTCAGCCTCCCAGAGTGCTGGGATTACAGGCATGAACCACTACACCCGGCCTGTGTCTAATTTTCATGTTCATTTTAATATTTGTAAAAGAAACTACTTTTATTTAAAAGACAGTCTCTTGCTCTGTCCCCCAGGCTGGAGTGCAGTGGTATGATCATAGCTCATGGTAACCTCAAGCTCCTGGCCTCAAATGATCCTTCCACCTCAGCCTCCCAAGTAGCTGGGATTTCAGGCCCAGCTTGCTGTTTGTTTCATGATCTTTCATCAAGCACCTTGCTTGATATCATGTACTTAGAAGCCATTTTAGAAATATACAATCATAAGGACAAATCCTGCTGGGTAATCCAGAGCTTAGGGAGCTTTCTCTGGGCTGGGCCGGGCAAGGTGATGGAGTAGGGTGAGAGGTTTGGGTGAGAATTGGCCCTTGGAGAATTGGCTGAGAAGGAGATTGTCAGTTCAAGTGTGCTATGAATATAGAGCAGGAACTGGCCTGGCTTTGAAGGGACTCAAGTGACCAAATCTCTTGGCATGTGGCTCTCAGGATGCCTCCTAGTCCTGCGAGGAATGAACAGGATAGATGGGGGATGGTGGGAGCGGAGAGGGCCCAGGAGCCCAGTGCAGTGAGGGGTGGGAGCTGGGGCTGAAGACTGCAGAGGGCCTAAGCCTGTGGTTAGACTTCCTGTCAGTGAGTGTAGCTCTCACGGTGAGGGTTGATGGGGAAGGTGGCAGCAACAGTTCCACAGGACAGCAGCGTCTGTCTTTCTGTTTCCATCTTATGTATGAGGGGGTGTGTGGGTTCTCGGGTCGGTGGTGGGCTGACAGTCTTCTCTGGGTCAGAGGGTTCTCTGTGGCTGGCTTTGACAAGCTGCTGCTTCCTCCCCGCGGGTCCTCACCCAGCCTCTTTTTGAACTGCCCACTCGGCCTGCTTTATTTCCAGCCTCTAGATCTCTGTAACCCTGCCCGGACCCTCCTGCTGTCAGAGGAGCTGCTATTGTACGAAGGGAGGAACAAGGCTGCCCAGGTAAGACTTTCACCTGCGTTTTTTAGGGGACTTTTTGGGTGGGCTTCGTTGGCATCCTCCAGGCCCCTCACTTTGGTCTCTTCCTGAGTATTTTAGAACTGTACACTCTCAGGATAGGGGAGACCTGAGAAGGACCCCTCCACTCTCCCTAGCAAAGACTACCCAGCTTTTTCTTGTACATCTCCTTTCAAAGCTGTTGAATCCTTCTTTGATGGTTAGAAAGTTTCCCCAGCCCCTAAAGACACCCCATTGTTTATCCCACCTTCCTCTCAGGAGCAGAAGAGATGGCAATTTACCCCGGCTGTGGGGAGTGACTTTGGTGGCAGGAAGAGTAAAGCTATTAGCCAAAGTGAATTTTTAGACCAGCATCAGTTTACCCGAGTTTTCTGGGCCTGTTTTAACCCAAATCCCACATCCTCTTCTGAGAGACGAGTCTATGATTTCACCTGGGTTCTAGCTCTGCCAGTGGGGTGCTGACATGGGACCTGTGTTACCCTTCCTGGGAGCTGGCCTGGGATGCTTTTCTCTAATTGGGAGAACTTCATTCATCCACACAACCCCAGAGCTGGTCAGTTCAGTCTCTGAGCTTAAAACTACTTGGGTACAGAAGTTGGATCCCTGGGCTCTGCCCTGGCTACCTGGGGCCATGGGGTGAGGGTAGCAGGCTCTTTGCAGATCAAGCCCCAATGTAGAGCTGCCTTGGCTGAGTCAAGTGGCAGCTTGGGTTAGTGGAAAGATCAGGAAACTTGGAGACAGGAAGTCTGTATCAAGACCCAGCTCTGCTGCTGGCTCATGTGTGATTTCTTCCTTCTTCCTCAGTCTTTCCATCTGAGCAGTAGGTTTGTGTGTATTTGAGGCAGTAAGGGCAGGGTCAGAGGTTGGTCTATAAGGACCCTTTAAACCTCAGCCTTCTGGGACACTATGTGTGACTGTGGCTGAAGCAGGAGGTTGGTTTGTTTTTTAAGTAAGCAGACTGGACTGGAACTCATCTATTCCAAATGTACATTATCTTTTTCAAGGGAGTGCCCTGGGGGGCTGCGTACTCCCTTCCACCGCTCGCTATTGCCTACTGTATTTCTGGACCTCCTCTTTTCCGAACCTCCTCTTGGGAACTTTGCAAACTCTGGGAACTTAAAAATCTTTGCATATCTTCTGAATTGTCTCAGTGGGAGTAAAATTTCATCTGTTGGGAGGGATTTAAGCTTTAGGGATGAGAAGTCACTTAGAGCTATGTTTGGTGAATGGGAGTGTGGTGGACCTAAGTCAGGCATCCAAGGGTCAGAAATTGAGGTGTGGCCATAAATTCACCAGACTCATAAGAAGCCAGTTAGAGATGGCAGCCACCCTGAAATGTATACATAAGTCTAAATTCACTCTTCTGTTTGTCCACTTACCTTTGAATCTGCAAACATTGAGCACTTACTGTGTATCCTCATCGTGTATGCATTTTACATACTTGACCCCAATTAGCTCTTGCAGCACCCCCATGAGAGGCACGATTGTCCCCACTCTGTAGTTAAGGCAACTGAGGCTCCAGTGAGATTCAGTGGGACCCAAGAGTCTCCAGGCTGGTAAGGAATGGAGCCGGGTCATTTCTGGCTCAGTGATGCTTTGACCCCACACTGCTTCTGGCATGTCTGCATAAATAAGGAACACAGGCTGAAGCCAGAGCCTTGTGACAGTTGCAATTCATCCAAAAAACCCTGCCTTATAGGTCTCTGGGGCCTTAGAACCAAGAGACTCCTCTCCCTTAGCCTTGAAGATTGAAGGAAGCAATTGGAAGACAAGTAAAATAAATATTAATATATTCCTTTTTCTTGAAGTAGGATAGCAACCAAACGTGTAGATCTGGGCACCCTGTCATGTTACTCACACCAAAAAAAAAAAAAAAAAAAAATTCAAAGGGATTTGGATAAATTCATGAAATCTCAGCATTGGTTAGACTTTCAGGAATCATCCATTCTAATTGCTTCCTTGTAACTTTCCAGTTAAATGGTTTTCTGATTGGTGCTTGAATCTTCTAGGGCAGCGTATTAGAGCAGTGTTTTTTTTTACTGGGGAGGGCTAAATTGTAGAGCATTCTCCCTTACACTCAACAGAAATCTTTATTTGTGGAATGTTCCTCCTTGGTTCTTTGTCCCATCACTTCTCTGGGCATGCTCAAGTTTGCTAACATCTGTGAGCTGATCAAGTCCCACACCATGAACTACCCTCATCACAGCCCCTTCCAGAAGTAATAGACTTGATTAATGTGCCTTGAGGTCTATGGCCCTGTGCGAGGTTCTGGGAATACCATGAAGCACAAGACAGACACACCCTCCCTTTACACACTGACTCATGGAGTTTACCATTAACTAAGGCACCATAGTCTTTTCGGTAAACTCTGCTCCTAGGTCAGATTCCCAAGAAGAAGCTTGGTTAGGGCCACTTGGGAGAAGCCACCCTCCAAGTGGTAAGAACCCCCTTACCAAGTGATCCCTCAACTCTGACCCTTTGGAAAATCAGATGTGTCCTTGGAGCAAGTGTGGGGAAGACACTGGGTGACCCCAGTGGCCTGCTGTGGAAGGCAACAGGTGATTGGGCCATGGAGATGGGCATCACTCTCCCATGGGCTGCCGTGGCCCCTGCTGGTGCTGGTGAGATGGGGGAGTCTACATGCCCTCCCTGGCATGCTTGCCCCTCTGCTCTGCCTCCAGCTGTGTGCCAGCTCTGGCCTTTCCCTGACCCAACCTTTGGGAAATTTTTCATTTATGCCTTAATCACTTCCTGTCTAGACCATATTCTCAGCCCTGGGAATCTGAGCCAGAGTGGTGGCCTGGGCCTTTTCTCACCTTGCTCATGGTTCTTCCCCAGTTGCTGGTGGCTCCTCCTACTTGCCCTACTTCTACCCCTCTCTGGGCCTGGGCTGGGTTTTTTTTTTTTTTTTTTTAACTTTCTAGGCTCCTTTTTTTCTTAACTTTTTTTAACTTTGTCAGCTCCAGCCCTTCCCCTGCCAGCCTCCCTCTGGGTCTGGAGGTGACTACCAGATTGCTCTTGAGTCAGGGGCATGTTTTGTGGGACCCTGAGGGTTTGCTTTGTGTTTCTGGCTAGTTTAGAGCCTTCTTTCCATTGCTCAGACTTTGAAGTCTTCTCAGACAACCAATTCCTTGACTCCTTCTGAGCTCTTGGGTCATTTTCTTCACCTCTTCTGTTAACATTATTATTATCATTATTATTATTAACTATTATTTTTGCCTCAGTTGCTCCTCCTCTTTGGTCTCTGGATTCTTTCACATTCAGGAACTGAACAGCTGTAGGCACATTGCTACCTCTCTCTATAGCGAGAGCTTTAGGTCAGCCATACCTGGGTAATGGTCCCTGGCTGTGTGGCCATGGACAGGTCACTTAACCTCTCTCAACTCTAGGATCCTCGTCTGTAAATGAGGGCAGTGGTGTTATTTACAAGTGAGGATCCACTGAGCAGAAAGTCAGCGTTCAACACATGAAGGCTTCTCTTGGGCTGCATTGAGACAGGGCTGTGGTGGGAAGGGTTAGGGTCACCACCAAGATGCCTTATAGCCCAGGGTTCTGGAGTCTTCCTGTTTGGGCCCCACTGGAGAAGCCAAAGCCCCTGAGAGCTCCTTCAAGGACATCTCTCTGTTGTCTCTGCAGCCCAGATTTCCTCAAGCCTCTGTATTTGTGCTACACTCAAGAAGCCAAGCCATCTTTTGATATATATTCTATATTTTTAAATTACAAAAGTAACAGTGATTGCAAATATAATACACATTAAATCAAAATGTATCAATTAAAATCCCACTCCCTGGAGTGAGGAGTGTGGCATCTTAACTATTTTAAAAATGTATAACTATAGAGAAATGTGTCGTTTTGTTTTACAAAATTGGATTCTATGCTAGGTATTTTTGCACATTGTACTATTTTGATTTATGATAGACAGATTTCTATTTCTGCCCACATAGCTCTACTTTATTTTTTAATAGTTGCATAAAATTCTGCCATATGAAGGTAGCATAATTTTATTCATCTCTTGATGAATGTTTGTTATTTTCTTTTCTTAAATTACAAAAATGCTGCTGAGAACATCCTCGTATGTTCATATTTATACCTCCTTGTAAGTATTTCTGTAGGATAGAGTCTCAGAAGTGGGGCTGTGGGGTCGTCTTTAACAGGTTGATAGCTGAATGTCAACCTGTTGGCTTTTTAAATGTCACCAACAGTCCAATACACACTCACGGTACCCTTCAGTGCATGCCAAGCTCTTCTGGCTGGTTTTTCTTCAGAAGAGACAAGGTGTCAGGTGTTTGATACCTCAAAGGGAAGTTCACATACTTAATAACACTTTGTTTTCTTTGGAGAATCTAAAATTGGATTTTATTGCTTTTGACTAAAGGCCACTGCAGGATTTGAAAAACAAAGAACAGTGTAATCTTTAGTGGCATTAAAGGATCAAGTGGATTTTCTTAGCATAAAAATATGCTGAGCGTGCCTGCTGGTTTACCTATAATGTCTAAGAATAGCCTCTGCCTTTATTTTTGGAGCAGCTAATGCATAAAAGAGATAAAAGTGATGTCCATGTCTGTACTAGAGTGTGAGTAACTGGCTGTTTCTTAAACTGATTTCTCATTAATGCAATTAAACTTCTCCACAAGGAATTTGGTAATATTAGCTCACATTGTGTGGTGCTTTACTCAGTCTGCAAAGAGCTCGTGGAAGGAGCCTGTAAGAACGCCAGGCAGGAACTCTTCTCCCTGTTTGGACTGTTGAGAAAACTGAAGGGGTTAAGGGGTTTAAGCCAATTTTTTTGTGGCTAGTTAGTGGCAGAGCTGGGATAGGAGCCTCCTGACTTCTGACTCTCAAGTCCAGTGCTCTTTCAGCCAGACACTTAGAGCAGAATAAAAGCAAATGTGGAAAATCTTACAGCTTAAGGGTTGTTCCAAGCCCCAGGTGCTGGGCTGGAGGCTCCAGGAGCATTTGGTCAGAGAGGTAGGCCTGGGGGATCAGGCTGTGGAGAGGCTTGCAGAGACCAGCTGCCATGGAGGGTGAGGGCTGCTTTTCCTCTTCTGTTTGCTTTTTTCCTACTTTGAGGAGTGTAAGTATAGGAAGCTGGAGGGTGATGGGGCCATCTTGACTGCAGGTCAGGACTGCCCTTGGCTGAGGCTGTACTGAGCAGTGCTCCTGGTTCTGTGTGAGATGATGAGGATGTGTTACCTGGGGAGGCTGTGGCTCCCCACCTTCTCGGGGAGGTTGTGGCTCTCAGCCTCCAGAGGACAGCAAGATAGCCAGTTCTGTTTGCTCTCTGTCAACCCAGGTGACACTGTTTGCCTATTCGGACCTGCTGCTCTTCACCAAGGAGGACGAGCCTGGCCGCTGCGACGTCCTGAGGAACCCCCTCTACCTCCAGAGTGTGAAGCTGCAGGAAGGTAAGCAGATGCCATAGGTGCCAAGAGCCCCTCTCAACTTGCCCCAGTCCCGCTGCTCTGGGCAGCCCTCTGGGCTCTGGCTGCCAGTCATCTGTAGGGCACTGGAGTGTGTGCTGCTGGGCTCTGTCCATGGGCCGGTAGGTCTCAGACACTGGCATTCCTTCTAGGCTGGTAAGCCTTCTGATATACCTGAGGTTTTCAGGGAAGTTTCTATTCTAGAGACTTGCCAGGTAGGCTATGGAGTGGGGTAGAAGAGCTTTGGATTTAGACAGACCTGTGTTCAAATCTTGGCCCTGTCCCTCCATACTGGGATGACTGTGGGCACTGTACTCAGCCTCTCTGAGCCTGTTTCCTCCTGTGTAAATAGGGATAAAAATAGTAACTCAGAAGGTTGCTGTGAAGATTAAGCTAGGTCATAAATGCGAAGTGCCTGGCCCATAACAGGTGCCCAATAAATACTTGTTGCCACCCACTCACCCCACAGATCTGTGGACAGAGACGGCAACTCGGCTCTACCCAGCTGCATGGTCCTGCAGAGCCCAAGCTGCTGGGGCTCAGGCGCATGTGGGAGCATGGAGGGAATTTCTAACCCAAACTTTCCACCATGCCCTCCACTCGTGGGAGGGGAAGCCAGCTGGGAGTATCTGTCAGCGGTTTGGTTTGGCGCCTGAGGTCTCTGCTGAGAGGGGCTCGGTTTCCTCTCCCAGATCATGAAAACAACAGACCCGTTTGAGGATGGGTGACAGGGGCAGAGAGGAAAATATTACCCAGTGAAAGAATTCTGTTTTGGCGGGGTTTGCTCTGGGAAAGCTTCCTGGCTGTTTGCGAACTGTCCTGCCTGCTCAGTGCCTGAGTGTTCCTCCTCCTCGGAAACCCATTCAGTATGAGAACCTCCACTCTCACTTCCCCACAGGAAGCCACTGACAACTTCTCCATCTCGGGCTCTGGCCTTTCCCCTGCCTGTGGAAGGGAAAAGCAAGTCACCTCACTGGGTCAGCTCCTCCCTCCAGGCGGGCTCAGCCTGACCACGGGGCAGTGGGAAGGAGCCGCCTGAGCAACTCCAGTTCCAGCACTGGCATTCCCAGAGTTCCCCATGCCTGCTGGAGGGCAGTAGGTTGGAGCTCCAATGGCCTCTGTTCCTGGGCTTCCCTGCCGTCCTCTCCATACCTCCAGCCCCTCCCTGGCTCCCTCACACTCAGCTTCCCATATGCCCATTCTCCCTGTCGCTCCAGCCTGCAGTGTGCATATTCACACATGCACTCACACAGAGTCCCTTCTTCTCTGCGTCCCCCTCCCTGACCCCAGCCCAGACAGTCTAGGACCCCGTCACATTTGAGGGAGGAGCACTGGATGGGGCAGGGCTCAGTAATATGCCCTGGTTGGTACAAGAATGGAACCCTCGCTCTGTTGTGCACATTACAAGGCTGAGGCCATAACCCAGGACCCTGGTTTGCTCAGCTTCCTGTGAGAAGGAGGGAGGGAAGAGAAGCAAGGCTCACACTGGCTACAATTTGGGTGAAGGTGGAGGTTGGGGGGAGAAGGTAGTAGAGGAGCTGAGGGCAGTGGCTGGGAGTCTGGAGCCTGGGCGTGGTACTGCTGTGCTGTGCTGTGTGGCTTCAGCTGGCCCTTTCCCTTTGCCAGGCTTCAGTTTCTCTGACTGGGAACTAAGGGTGGGGCCAGCGCTTTATGTCCCTCCCAGCTCTGATGCCCCCACACAAAACCGCAGAGCTTGCTGCGAGCAGCTGCTGGACCATGCCTATACTATCCTGCCTCTACCCCTCTGGGGGCCTGGATGGGGAATTGGTTGGGATCTCCCCTTCTGGAGGCCCCAGGCCCCAGACTTGAAGCTAGGGGTGGGGTGTGCTCCATCATCCACTGGGTTGTGATGGTCAAGGTGGGTGGTGTGGGGCCTTGGGGTGTCACAGAGACTCTCTAGGTGCTGAGCTGCGTTTGAGCCGCAGCCTTGTGTAAGCCTGGCACTGTGGCTTCCTCTGCCTGCAGATGGAGGGCAAGCTGCATAAGGGCTGAGAATGGCCAAGGCAGCACTTCTCAGGAGAGATCACCATGACCGGAAGAGCCCCTTGGGTTGGCGTGGGAGAGGGGCCTGTGTGTGTGTGCGTGCATGTGTCGGCCTGCCCTGGATTTTTTTGGACAGATGGTTTGGGGCCAAACTCCAGGGAGCCTGAGAGCTGCTGAGAGGGATGGAAATGGCTCCATTTGTAGGTGCACAATCCAATGCTTAGATTTCATTCCAGGCACTGATGGAGCCCTTGCCTTCCCCCAGCTGCCCTCACTCCCCTGAGACAGGCTTGTGGGTCCAGAGGCTCATGGAAGTTTAGTGACTCCTTCTCCTACAGTCTAAATTGGAGCCACAGGACCCAATGTTCTGAGTCCTGACGTCCAATTTCCTGCCTACCTCCCATGTGCCCCAAGAGACCTGCTGCAGCAGCAAGGGCCTGAGGCTTTTAAGGGATGCATTTGGGACCTCAGCTGGAGCCTCTGTTGGCAGAATGATCTCTGATTAATATTGCTCATGACTCCTAGATTTCTTATTTGTCTCTTTCAAACCACCATGTATGCAGAATTCAATTTGAGGCAAAGAAGATGGCAAACAATGAATGCACCCAACCTTTCTGGCTGGTTGGGGCTGGCAGGGGCTGCTCCCTGGCAGGGAGAATCAGCCCCATGCTAGGGACCAAGGTACCCCTGTGTAACTTGTCGGAAGGGTCCTTAGCTCCATTGGCCAAGCATACTCCCAGGGCCTAGCCTGGGGCATGGATCACTGTGCTTGCCTAATCAATGTTTGTTGTGTGAATGAATGACTAAAAGGAGAGCAGAAGTGTTGCCTCAGTTCGGGAACTGGGGGTGCACCTCTCCCCCAGGGCTCCTGGGTGGTAGTCACTTAAATCTTGTCTGGCCCCGTCCTGCCCAGCCTCCCCTAGGCTTCAGCAGGGCCGAATGGCAGTGTAATGGGAACAGGCGGAGAGCTGGCGCTAACAATTTGGACATCTCCGGTCAGCCGGGGCCCATTATGGTCTCTTCCTGCCTCTGCTGCCCGCTAGCTTTGCTACTCTTTGTGTTGCTGCCTCCCAGGCGGCCAGCATCATGCCCATGGTGTGTCTTTCTGGCCTGCTATGGTATCTCAGAAGTGGCCTGGAAATGTTCCACTGATTCTTGGGCTCTCCATTCACCTTGGAGCCAGGTAGGCAGTTGTAGAAAGTCAGTTGCCTTGGTCTCAGCTGCCGGAATGTTTGGAGTTAACTCTTGGTTAGTCCCCATTTTCTGAGCATGTCCTCAGAGCCCACATCAGTGATAGCAGTGCTGGGGTGGTAGCAGTGGAAGGGACACGTTGCCACCTCTGAGGCTCATAGCCTGGTGGAATGCAGACGAATAACCGTGGAGGAGTAGAAGTGTGACATGGTGGTCAGGACGCAGGCTCTGGAGGCAGGCAGTCCTTGGTTCAAAGCTCGGCTTTGCCACTTGCTCACTGTATGCCCTATTCATGTTGTTCTCCCTCCCTGGGCCTCAGTCTCTGTATCTGGAGAATGGGGACAATACCCCTTCCGCTTGCCTCAGACAGCGAAGGGGGTTTGCTTAATAGTTGAGTTTTGGATCTCAGATCAGGTGAGAGAGGGCTCTGGGAAAGTGACAGAGGGGTCAGACCTGGGCCAGGAAGCTATCTCTGGGGCCCACCCAGCCCGTGATTGGGGATCCCTCCTGCATGGTCCATGTATTCCTTGCGGGAAGGGAGGTCCACTCTGGAACCCAATGGCTCCTTGTAGAATTTCAAAACGGCCAAGGCAGTTGGAATGTTTAAAGGAAAACCCAGATGTGTGCTGCCCTTCTTCTCCCTACTAGCCCCCAGTTCTAATGTTCTAGAAGGGGAAGAATTTCTCTCCTGGGTCAGCCCCTTGCAGCCTGTTTTCTACAGCTGCAGCTCCTCTCCGGCACCCTTGGCTTCCTCAGTTTGTTGTTCTTTTATGAGGCTCTGAACCATGCTGAGTGCTGCCCCCATTCCGTCCTCCTCTCAAAGTACTGCCAGCACAAGGCTGTGACGTGGAACAGATTTCAGGGAAAGTTTGCAGCAATGCAGGGAGGTTGGGGAAGGAGGCAAGTGTGTCACAGCACAGAAAAGTTGTCAAGGCAATCCATCCACCATTCCCTGCCATAGGGAATATATCTCAGGGAGTGTTCCCCCAACCTCAGCCTCCTGTTTCCCTGCAGCTCTCATCTCCTGGACTTTCCTCTCCCTTCTAGAACCTTCTCTTTTCTCACTGCCAGCTTCTAACCCCCAAGTTTCTGTTATTTTCTTACACAGATCTTTTTGACTCTCACTTGGCACTAGGATGTGCTTCTGGAAAGCCAAAGAAATGTCCCAGTGTGTTCTCTTAAACAAAAGAAACCACCTCCTCTTGTCTCCACCCTCAGCAACATAAGGAACCAGCAGAAGCTTTGAAATTACAGTTTTCTTAAACATGATGGACTTCTTAGGCAGGACTCCCTCCCTCCCAAGTCCATCACTAGGTGGGAAGAAGTAGAAAGATTTATTCTGCCTAAGTCCGAAGTGAACCCTCATTTACTTATGGGAGATTTTTAAATCTGGCTGTGGCTGGCAGCCCCTGGCCCTAGGGATAGCTTTGTCTCAGAACTGCCCATATATGTTGCTTCAAGGGGGCCTGGCCTTCACCCACACCAGGGCCCTCATTCACTGCTTTTCTTAGGAAATTGACTTGACCCACAGTCTCTATTTTTATCTTGCTATCTTCTCTTTGCAACTAATTTTGGTGTCTTTGACAATTTCTTTACTTCAAGTATGTGTTAAGGGTTCTACCTTGAGCTCAGCACTGGCCTGGTGCCTTGAGAGGACAGAGGAGCTGGATAGGGCCTATGTGATGGGCATTTGAGAGGTGGGGTGGGTAGTAGTAGGAATGTGGGCTCTGGATCCAGGCTACCTGGGTCTAAATCTTGATTGTCTTCCTTACTCCTGGGCAAGTTACTCAATTCATCTGTGCCTCAGTTTTCTTAAGAGTCTTGGGTGAAAAGAGCCCTGCTTTCTAGGGGTTGTTGTGAGGGTCAAGCATATCCATGGGAAGCATAGGGAACAGTGGTTGGCATGGAGCACTGTGCTGCGCTAAGGTCCTATAGCCCTTTAAGCATTTACTGTTTTACGTGCTGCGTGGTTGCTTCCCTCAACAATGACAGTTTGTCTAGCGAGGCCCATTGCATGGTCACAGGGAGTAACCATCCCGGGCCCGTGCCCAGACAAGTGCCCTGAGCAGGAGTGCTGCCAGGCCCTGAGGAGTGGCTGCAGTGGGCAGGGCAGGTGTCCTGGAGGGAGGGACCGGGCTGCTTCTCTGCACTTGCTCTTCCTTGAACACAACTTGTGCTTCTCTTGGAATGTCCCTTCTTCCCACCTTGAGTCTAAACTCAACAGGGCCCTCCTTCAGGAAGCTTTTCCCAGAAGCTGGGTGTCATCTGGTCCTCCTGCTTCTGAAGTGCTCTGAGCAATCACCTTCCCGCGGCGCTGACATTGGACCTTAGCTCCTCTGCCGGAGGAGGGAGTTGCTGACAGCCCTCCCAGATGCCTCCCAGGTGGAGGGGAGTTAGTGAATGGTTGCAATTGGGATCCTGGTCCAGGGGTTAGGAGGCTCTAGGAAAACACACAGAGAGGTGAAGCCTGGGCCTGGAAGCTGTCTCTGGGCTCCACCCAGTCTATGACAGGGTATCCACTTGCACAGCCCACCATTCCTTGGTGGAAAACAAGGCTCCCTGTTAAATTTCAAAATGGCAAAGGCAGTTGGAGCATTTAAAGGAAAATCCAGATGTGTGCTGCCTCCAGGTCTCTCACTGCAGAAATCATGGAAGGGAGGAGGCCTCCTGGGATGGAAGAGGGCTCCTTCCCTGTACCTGATGCCCAGAGGGTGCTCCTGGTTACCTCTCCTGGGGATGAGGTTTCAGCATTCCTTGGGCCAGGCTGACTCGCAGGCAAATGCCGTAGAGCTGTACATTACCCTGGTTAGTTACTTAGCCAATTTTCCTCCAGAGACTTCCCTGCCTCCCATGCCTGCCTCTCTCTTTTCCCGGGAGGTGCCACACACAGCCTTCTGGGCAAGACAGCTGACTGTGCTGGAGCAAACTGCTGAGGCTCTTTATCCAGTTCTAATGCAAATCTTACTTTTTGTTCCCTCAAAGGTTCTTCAGAAGACCTGAAATTCTGCGTGCTCTATCTAGCAGAGGTGAGTCCTTTCCTCTGGATTTGAGGAGAGAGATCTTCGACTTGGTGCTTGAGGGGAGACACTGGGCTGGGATCTAGATCAGTGTTCTGATGCCAGCCTCCATACCCACTCATGCTGAAGTCCTGGGCAAGGCCAGAGTAGCAGTTTTTTGCTAGGTAGAATGGGACTAGCTGTTCCTGCCCCTGCCTCTCTCACCTCTGTGTTAAACAGCAGTGGACAGGAAAGTGCTTAGAACAGACCCTTGAGATTTTCTGTGGAGGACCTCCTGAACTGCAGGAATCTCAGTGGGGGTGTGGCTGGGCAGCTGTGCATCACCCTGTTTACTGGTTAATAGCCCTTCCTCTAGAGATCGCCCTGATTCCTGTACCTGCCTCTTGCTTCCACGTTTTCCAGGAAGTACCACCCACGACCCCTTGTACAGGGTCTTGTCAGTGTTTCAAAAGGCCTGAAGGTATTTGTACCTTTACCTAGGCCAGATAATACAGGCTAAAACAAACATCCAGTGTCTGGGTTCCAGGCTGGAATGATACCCACTCAGTGTGGTTGAGATTCCTGGTTATCTCAGTCTGATCAGAAGCCTAGATAGGCAGTGCTGTGCCTTTGCTGAGCAACATCTGGCAAGTAACTTATTACTTGATTTGGTTTGGTAGATAAAATATCATTAAGGCTGGAGTTTAACCCAAGAGATCCTTGAAGATGAAAAAGTTGAGAGCCACTGAGCTATACAAATACTTCTCAATTTTCGGTGAATTTTCTATTCACCACAGGGCGGTGTCTGTTCCAAGCAAGGATGCATTAGACACATTCCTGCCTCTGCCTTCGCTTAAGTTTGTCTCATGAAACAGTCCAGGGAACCTGTTTTGTGGGAGGTGGGACATGGTCTGTATTGGCTGGCCAAGAGAAACACACCCCTTTGAGAAGGAATTGTACACAGTTTGTGATTGAAAATCATTCCTTCAGTTCCTGGCTAAGAAGTGCAAGGCCTAGAGAGAGTTTTTGAACAGCCCCCTGGAGGAGAAGACAGTTGATGAGAAGTTAGCTTTAGCGGAGGGCAGAGAGTTCCAAAGAGGCAGTGGACATTGCTGGGGCTCAGCTGGGGAACTGGGCTTCCTGAAATGCAGACCTGAGGGCCAAGAGGGCATTGGATGTCCTCCCCTGTGTCAGGCACATTCCCCCTGGGGCACAGGAAGTGGCTGGTGGAATCACTTCAGTGCTGGAGGGTGTTTAGTTCCACAGAGCCAAGCAAGCAGAGAGGAGAAGCCATGACCAGGCTAGGCTCTTCCTCCAGCCTCACCACACTGGGTTCTTATTCTCTGGGGCAGTCCCTGAAAGGAGGCTCCAGGTTCTTTAATGCCAATGGAGCTTCCTGCCAGGTTGGGTTAGTTTTTCCCAGAGAAAAGGACTTCTGCACCATTAGTTTCCTGGGATCTGTGACCTCCTAGCTTCCAGAGATTGTGAAGGGATATTGATTTGGGGCTTTTTGTTTCAGTAAAGTGCCAGGTGATCTGATCTCCAGGGGCTGTGGGATTGAGCTTACAGGCAGCTAGAAGCCTCTCTCTTCTCTTAATGGGTTGCTATTAGAAGAAGTACATCTGTAATTCAGGGAAGACAAGATGCCTTCTTGCTCTGTAGCCTGGGCCACTCTTAACATGGGTGGTTTCGGATCCTATCAAGAGCCTGAAACTCACATCTTAGTTGGAACTTCTGACAAGTGATTTCTCTTCATTGCCTGACATGCAGGTGGCATCCACAGAAGAAAAAGGGAGTCAGGATTTGGAGACGTTTTTTGACTCTGCATTGAGTAAGGCCCAATTGCCTGGGTGATGGCAGCTCTGATTGTTCTCTAGCTGCAAGATCCTGGGTGGTGTTATCCGAAAGTAGTCCTGGGCTCTGGGTCTCTATTGCCCAGACAGGTGTGTTTCTCAGTTCCTGCAAATACACTGGACAGATGCAGCCCACAATTGGCTTCAGAACACAGAGGGCTCTGAAGTCAGTTGGGTCCATGGGCACATTGGTCGGGGACTATTCTCTAACCTAGAATCTGATGTTGGCTCCATTAATTTAAGAGTCTTGGAGTTAGGAAAACCTAGATTTGAATCTTGGCTCTGCCATTTTCTGAGTGATCTGGGGCCAGTTACAAACTCATCTCTGAAATGGGGCTGGTTCTACCCTGCAGGGTTGTGGTAATGATTAAATGAGATTCAATAAGACTTGCATCCAAAGCACTTAGCACAGAGCCTGGCACACAGTGAGCGCTCAGTAAATGGTAGCTATTGTTATTGTCAGTTTCAAAACAAGGGGAAGGGCTCTTCATATTCATTTACTCTCCATTAGAGAAATCACAAATGATTTATTGGTCTTTTAAAAAGAAAGCTAAGAGGAATAGCTCATATTCTTTGTAATGTGCATATACAGTTATACAAATATGGTAAGATCACAGGCTCTGGAGGAGGCAGAAGACAAACAGTGAATCTCTCCTCTCCCGAGACCTCCTGGGGCCAGTGACATAACCTCTCTGAGCCTTAGTTTTCTCATCTGAAAAATGGTAGCAACTACTTTCCTTCCTACCTATGTCATAGGGTCATTAGGAGAACTGAATTAAATGACAGAATTTTTATCAAAGCAAATGAACCAACTTAATTTATGGCTGAAGAGGTTTGGGTTTTTACAAAGATACAATTAATTCAGGAGCAAGGAGGTAAGGCAAGAGCGGGATTTTAAAGAGGCCAAGAGGAGCTGGGTGTCTGGTTGGATTTCAGGATGCCCATGTTTAAATGCACAGGTCTGTGCCCAGTGCTCTGGGCCAGGGCCAGTGCATCTGAAAGCTCTGTGCTTGGCTGACCACCCCATAGTCAGGAGGCACCGTCTGAGCGAGTTATGTGAGGAAGCCTTCAGGTTGGCTTATGGCCTTGACCCCAGAGCCTGGTATTGAGGGCACAGTGGGCATCAGTGTTGGGACCGACGAGTTGGATCACACCCTGGATTAAAAGAGATGGTTTACTTGTGAGGGAAGCCAGGAAGGTAATGAGTGTCCCCAATTTAGATAGATTTAGGCAGATGGGAATTCAGCCTCCCTGGAGGGAGCTGGCTTAGTGCTCTCTCTCTTGCCTTCGACAAGAGAGAGAGACCAAAGCTTAGGTCTCCCAAAAATGGTTGCCTATCTAAGCCAGTCAGCTCTGCCCCCTGCCTTGGAAGCCTTCTGGGTCCTCTAGTATTACAGCTTCAAGCTCTGAGAGCCAGAGACCCAGCCCTACACTCTGCTGTTGAGACAGGCAATACGGTCACCATCTCAGGTGAAGAAATATGGCTTTCTAAAGGAGATTCCCATGGGGCAGGGCAGCGGAGGGTGGTTCTTGTGGTGTCAGCAAAACGGGCATAATCATGGCTGTTACCTTGCAATGTTGTTGGAAGAAATGTCAAGGTATCACTAGAAAGGGGCTTAGCACTGTGCAGGGCATGGGATTTGAGGGGGCTGCCTCAGTATTGAGGGTAGGTGGCTCTCTCATTGTGAGAGGCCCTCCCAGGATGGGGGGAGCTCTTTCATACTTTTGTAGGGAGGGGGACACCATCCTGGAGCTTAGAGCAGTGGACAGTTATACAAAAAGCTGCCAGCAAACTCTGCAGCTGCTCTGAGACCCAGCTACCTACAGAATTTCTCCTGGAGGCTTTGCATTCTGGTCGCCTCTTCGTCCAGTCTGCAAGCGGGAGCATTCCTGCCAGCCACAGGTGTGGCAGCCTGACCAGGTGATGAGACCTCCCCAGGTGTTGGAGATGGGATCCCAGCATGTGGTTCTCCAAGGCTTTGAGCCGGAGCTCTGCTCCTCATTGGCGATGAGACTCAGGGAAGTCCTTAGCTGCTCTGAACCTTGGCCATTGCCTTCCATAAAATGGGGACAACAATCCATGCCCTTCCTGCCTCTTCACTGCATTGCCAAGATCAGCGTGAGATTATGAGTGGGAAAGTTCTTTTTTTTTTTTTTTTTTTTTTTTTTGAGACAGAGTCTCACTCTGTTACGCAGGCTGGAGTGCAATGGTGCGATCTCACCTCACTGCAACATCCGCCTCCTGGGTTCAAGCGTTTCTCTTGCTCCAGCCTCCCAAGTAGCTGGGATTACAGGTGCGCACCACCATGCTTGGCTAATTTTTGTATTTTTAGTAGAGATGGGGTTTCATCGTATTGGCCAGGATGGTCTCAAACTTCTGACCTCAGGTGATCTGCCTGCCTCAGCCTTTCAGAGTGCTGGGATTGCAGGCATGAACCACCGTGCCCAACTGGAAAGTTCTTTTTAAAATTGATAATCAGACAAAAGGAATTATTAGTAAGGCAGAATTCCTGCTTCAGAACAGAAAGAGAAGAGGACATGGAGGCTCAGGGAGATTAAGGAATCTGCTGAAGCCCACCCAACTGGGTAGAAGCAGGGCTGGGAGGCTCGGGCCAGGGCCAGCTTCATAGAGTGATGGCCTTTCCAAGCTGGAAGGGACCACAGTTCCTGCCTCACCCCCCACCTTTACATGGGAACACTGGAGACAGGGAGCAGAGGGCCTTCTGGTCAGCATCTGCCTCACCCGGCTTCTCCCTGGGAAATCTTGGGGTCTTTTGCTGGCCATATCCTTCCCCTGCCATAGGCTAGAGGGTTCTGGGCAGCAGAGGGAAGCTGTTGTTAAGTGGAAGCTCCAGGAGTGCCTCAGCGCACCACCCAGTTCCCTGAAACCAGCAGGCAGGGCTTTCTTTCCTCTTTCCCCAGATGCTTTTAGGAAGATCAACTTCTGAGCACTTTTGGGCCTGAGAGGAATGGCTGGCACTCAGCATGGGATGTGCCCCCACTCTGAAAGGCGGCATTCCTGAGGGTTGGGTTGGATGCAGGGTAGAAGTCCCTAGATATTTGCAGGGTAGAAGTCCCTAGATATTATCAGCTGATGCGATAGTCCACCCCAGCTCAAGGCCTGCATTCGTTGTTTCTGGAACAGCTTCTCCCAGACATTGTTTTTGCTGGCCCCTTCTTACCGTTCATGCCTTAGCTTGTGTGTTGCCCTTTCTAAGAGGCCTTTTCTGATCACCTCAAGTACGACCTCTCCCTTTATGACCTTGGTGACATTTTCACAAGTTGTAGTTACAGTTGTCCCTTGGTATCCACCAGGGATTTTTTCCAGGACCCCACAGATACCAAAGTCCAAAGATGCTCAAGTCCTTGATACAAAATGGGGTAGTATTTACATGTAACCTATACACATCCTTCCATGTACTTTAAATAATCTTTAGATTACTTATAATACCTAATACAATGTAAGTTCTGTATAAATAGTTGTTAAACTGTATTGTTTAGGGAATAATGGCAGGAAAAGAAATCTGTACATATGTAGTACAGATGATTTTTTTTTTTTTTTTTTTGAGATAAGGTCTGCCCTGTCGCCCAGGCTGGAGTGCAGTGGCACAATCATTGCTCACTGTAGCCTCAAGCTCCTGGGCTTCAGCAATCCTCCCACCTTATCCTTCCAAGTAGCTGGGACTACAAGCACACACCACCACACCCAATTAATTTTTTTTTTTAACTTTTTGTAGAGACTGGGTCTCACTGTGTTTCCCAGGCTTGTCTGGAACTCCTTGGTGCAAATGATCCTCCTGCCTTGGCCTCCCAAAATGCTGGTTTACAGATGGGAGCCACTGTGACCAGCCTAAAATATTTTTTCAAATATTTTCCATCGTCTGTTGGTGGACTCCATGGATGTAGAAACCATGGATAGGGAGGGCTGTATATTATTTCTTTAATTGTTTATTTGTATAAATAACAAATATTATTGTCTTTGCCCCTAACCTGAGAGCATGGGCTTAGTCTGTCTCATTTACCTCTTTATTTCCAATGCCTAGGACTGTCCCTGACACAGAGCAGGTGCTCAATAAATAGTTATTTTATTTTATTTTTTTTCGAGGCTGAGTCTTGCTCTGTCACCCAGGCTGAGTCTGGCTTTGTCACCCAGGCTGGGGTACAGTGGTGCGATCCTGGCTCACTGCAACCTCTGCCTGCCAGGTTCAAGTGATTCTCCTGCCTCAGCCTCCTGGGATTACAGGTGCGTGCCACCATGCTGGCTAATTTTTGTATTTTTAGTAGAGATGGGGTTTCAGCATGTTGGCCAGGCTGTTCTCGAACACCTGACCTCATGATCCGCCTGCCTCAGCCTCCCAAAGTGCTGGGATTATAGGCATGAGCCACTGCACCCAGTCAATAAATAGTTATTAAACAGATGAATTACTGAATAGTAATACTAGTGACTGTTTGTTGAGGCCTGATTGTTGTCCTCCTTGCTTGCCCTCCTAGTAGCTCTGAAAGCCAGGTGATGCCATTATATCCCCATTTCACAGGCAGCTTGGTACTTTCCTGAGGTTGACAGCTGGGAAGTGGCACACCTGGGATTCAAACCAGGCCTGTCCCCACTGCAACATGAGAAAGGGCTGGATAGAAACACTGTCTTTTTTTTTCTGTTCCAAGGGATCAGCTGATGCTCTTAGCTCCCTGGCTGAGTTCATCTAATCGCAGCCCTTTGGGGTTATAATCAAATTCTAGTGGAGGCAGACAGAGCTTGTAATCCCCTGATGAGAGTACCCGGTTGTGGGTGGCAACCCTGGGCATGTACCACCATCCCTACCCCGCCCCTAGCACACTCTGCTTTAGGGGTGGCTCTCTGGGTCCCTGAAGCTCCCTGGTGCTTGTGCCAAAGCTGACCTGGATTTGACCTTATCCCAGAAGTCCCTCCTGGCAACCAGAGCTTACCAAGGCCATTGCTTGCTAAGCACTATATGAGGCCTAGATGAAAAAGGCCTTTCTAGAAGGGGTTTATAGTTTAGTTGGGGAGAGGAGACTGTAGTACTTAACAAGGTTAAATAGCGAAGCGGGACCTAAATGTCAGCAGTGCCTGGGATGTTGCTGCCCTTGACTGAGCCGAACAGTCACAGATTAGACCAAGATCATGTGCTGGGCAGTGGGGCTGCAGAGGGCCACATAACTCTGCCCGTCAAAGACTTTCCAAAGGACCCTGAGTTGCTGTTTGGGTTCTGTTGGTATGCCCGTCCAACCACCCATTCAGCCTTGGCCTTGGGATCAGAGAAGAGCGCTGTGAGGGAGATGGGTTCTGTGAGCTGGGGGAGGTGGGGAGGGTTCCTGGCTCCACAGAGAATCAGCCTGAGGCCCTGGCCCTCTGGGCTCCCCACGTGCTCCCCCAGCTGCTGCTTTGTGCTGCCTGCCCCTGGGGGTGACCTCATTGGCTCTGTCCTGCTCTCCACAGGCCTCTGCTGTGTTGGGAGCCACTGCCTTCTTCCCCTCCCCCAACCTGTGGGCCCACAGCTCGCCAGCTGGCCCTTGAACCCACTTCCCTGCGCCTCTGGCTGCCTCAATGTCACTGGGGATTAGTGTGCATTTGCGGCTTTTGGCGGACACTCCCCTCCTGGCTGCAGCCTTACCCTCTGGAGCCCAGGGATGGGCTTGGGCCTGGGAGCCCCCTGAACCAGGGAGCAGCCCTGACCGTCCGTTTCTCTATTTTCCCTGACGTCAGAAGGCAGAGTGCTTATTCACTTTGGAAGCGCACTCGCAGGAGCAGAAGAAGAGAGTGTGCTGGTGCCTGTCGGAGAACATCGCCAAGCAGCAACAGCTGGCAGCGTCGCCCCCGGACAGCAAGGTAAGGGCCTTGACAGTGGCTGTGGCCTGGCTGCCTAGTTTCCCCTCAGCCAACCTGGACCCTTGAGCCTCTGCACTGAGCTGGGGGCCGGCCTGAGCTTCCAACTTGGCTCTGGGCAATGAGCTCTTGGCAAGCGGGGGCCTGTGCCCGAATGTCTCTCCCCCTTGGCATGTCATTGGGTCTGCTGAGTGGGTCTGACAGTGCTCGTGTAGAGCGACAGAGTCAAATTAAGCGTGGCCCATCAGTTCTGCACTCTGTTCTTCGGATTGCCTATGGCAAGGTTTAATTTGGGCTGGCCTCCCTGATGCTGCCTGGCATGTGTTTACCTCTGCCATTGGGTAGCCTGTGCCCGGGGGCAGCACACTGGTGTTTAACATTGACCCCAGGCGGATGCGATAGAGGGGATGTTTGCGGCAGAAGCTGTTGTATGCTGTGTAGTTCCATGTGGGCCAGAGCCAAGTAGAGCTGAGTGTGGACTGCTGGGGGCTGGGGACTGGCTGGCAGGAGCATCAGGGAAGATTAGAGACTCCCAGGGGAGGCTGTTCTGGGCTGGGCACTGCTCAGCCCATCCAGTGCCTGGGGAGAGGGGATGGGATAGGAGCTGGACCACACAGCCTTCCCCTTTGACACTCCGATGCCAGCCACAACGTACGGTTATATTACCCCATTTGTGAGTCATTCGGGTCCCTTCTTTTGCTAAAAGTGCTGGCCATTTGGGAATTGGGTCTGGTTGGCTGCAAAAGTTGCTGAGGTGGTTGCTCTGCTGGATCTGGGGGAAGAGGAGAGATGAAAGAAAACTGCAGCCTGTAACTTGCTGGCCTTTTCGCTTCTCCCTGGTGCAGTCAGTCCCCTATGCCATGGGCAGCAGGCCTATGCAGGGGGCAGTGAGGGGCAGGCCTGCTGAGGCAGGAGGTGGGGAAGAGGCAGTTGGCAGCCTCTTCTGAGGGCCAGTGGTGGACAGCAGCTCCCCAGCTATTCCCGAAAGGAGTGAGGATCTGAGAATTACATCATCTTAGCTGTGAACGTTCTCTTGTTTTACACTAGCTAGTGGCAAGAATAACTTGGATGAGGGAAGACAGTAGGAAGAGCACGGACTTCTGAGCCACCCTCTACCACCAACTGGCAGTGGGAACTTGGGCAAGTCACTTTGCTGCTCTGTGCTTTGCTGTCCCTGTCAGTAACCTGGGACAATAGTCCTTCCCTCAAAGGGTTGTTGTGAGAATGAAATGAGAGGGTGCATATACGGGCTATAGCACAGTGCCTGGTATGCAGTAGGCACTCGCTCAACCATAGCTGTGGGGAATGCATTGCCCCCTGCCCAGCCCCAGGTGGTTTGTTGCAACACTGGCTGGTTGCCACTGTCAGGTTCTTCTACTGAGCAGAGACCTGTCCCCGTGCCTATAGGCTGCCCTGCCCCACTGATCCTGGGTTGGTCACAGTCAGAATCCAGGCCGCTTCCTCTTCATTGGGGTGGCCCCTGGGATGTCGAATGGCTGAATCTATGCCCCCAGTTTTTTTTCCTTTGGGCTTGTGCCTCCTTTTCTGGGGGAAAGAGCTCTTTGTGCCTCACCATCAGAGTTTGCTGACTCTGGAGTGTGTTAGCAGCAGCCTTTTCAATACCTTGGAGAATCTCTCCATCTTCAGGTTTGGGAGGACAGAGAGTGACTGAAGGCAGGCTGTTTCTGAGGTAGGTTGTGGTCCCTGTAGGGCTTTGGGCTTGGCTGGCTGACCCTGGAAGGGCCCAAGGGTTTGAGGCCTGGCTTCAGGGCCACACCAGAATGTATGGGAATCCTGGGCAGAGCAGTTTGGACACCTCTTCAAACCCAAACTCTTCAAACATGTGTTCCGTGGAGAAGCTGTGTGCTGGACAGGAGAAGGATGAAGGAGGGGGCCCGAGTGCTGGGACAGCCTCAGAATTACCTTCCGGGCCTAAGAACTGGGCCTGGAGCCACACTGGCATACCCTACTTGGGCCACCCTCCTAAGAAGGCCATGATGTAACTGTCTTTTGTCAGGCTGGCCCTAGAGGTCTCACTGCTCAACCTTCCCCATCCCTACCGCCACCATGCACATGCAAAGAGTCTTAGCAACTTACTCCTTCTAGACACTTACGGAATACTTCCTGAGAGGAATTCCAGTAAATACGATTCTCTCCAGCCCTAGGTAGTTCTAGCAATGCTTTAGCAACCTCACTGACAGGGCCCACTGGCTTTCCAGCTGGTCCACAGCATTGTCCACTTGCGCTCAGTTCCGTCGGTTCCTGGCAGCCTCGGGGCGACCAGGAACCTCTTTACCAAGGGCTGGCCACTAAGGTCTCCGTCTCCAGGGCAGAAGAGGAAGGGCCAAACAGAGCTCAGAGGCTAGCTGCTTTCTCTTCAGGTAAAAGGGGATTTGCTCTGAGATGGAGTGTTGCTCTGTCACCCAGGCTGGGGTGCAGTGGTGCGATCTCAGCTCACTGCAGCCTCTGCCTCCTGGGTTCAAGTGATTCTCATGGCTCAGCCTCCCGAGTAGCTGGTACCACAGGCACATGCCACCATGCCTGGCTAATTTTTGTATTTTTGGTAGAGATGGGGTTTCACCATGTTGGCCAGGCTGGTCTCGAACCCCTGATCTCAGGAGTAGCACACCTTTCAATGCCTTTTCTGTGTTCTTTCTGCGGATGCTCCACCTTCTGCTGAATAAAGGAAAACACTGCCTAAACCCCCCACCCCACCCCTGCCCCACCCAAATGCCTCTCTGGGAAAAGGGGGTTTGTAAGGCAACTCCCCAAACTCCCATGCTCCTTTCAACAGTATCTGCTGACACCCAGATGTGGGGGATTCTTTAGATATCTTAAGGAATGTGAAGCTCTTCCCAAATTCACAAAACGTAATAAGTGCAATTTACCTTGAAGATGAAATATATGCTCGTTGGGAAGGTGGAGGGAGTCAGGGGAAGATGGACTTAAAGAACAGTTGGGAGGTCACTCCCTTGCTGTGGGACCTTCAGCAGCCGCTGGCTGCTGTGGCCTCAGTAGTCCCATCTGGGCACTGGGCCCATGGCTCTTTCTGTCTCTCCAAGCTTTGTGATTTTCGTGAAAGCTGAGGGCTGGGGGCCATCTAGTCACCATTTTTTATAGAAATAAATGAACTACTTTCTCTCTTGTCTCAACTTCCTACTCCTGTTCATCACCCCCTCCTTCTTCTTCAGAGCTCTGCCCCTCTGTTGCTTCATTATCTGTAGCTGGGGGGCACCTACCTTTCTTCTTCTGCCTGGGAATCCTTGTACTAAACTCCCTGCATGGGGACCGCTGCGAGGCTTCTAATCTAGAGTAACTCAGAGCTGGGCCCACCTGTGGCCATTCAGGTTCTAAGCTAGAAGGGAGAGGCAGTTATATATTCTTTTGATTATTCAAGCAAATATACATAATAAATGCCTTCTCAGTGCCAGATACTGGTTTAGATCCTTTGGGGTCACAGAGATGAATGAGACCTGGTCCCTGTCCCTGTGGAATTCTCCTAATAGGAGAGAGATGAGGAGGGCACTGGAGTGGTGATCTAGGCATGAAAGCCATGCTTGCGGGCCCTAAGAAGGATCCAGTGGGGTCCTGGCTATCCAAGCATCATCCGTGCCATGAGCCTCTTGTTCAGTACCCTTCATGTGCCTGGTGCTGGGCTGGGCTCCAGGAAGCCTTCTGAGAAGCATGGAAATTGAGCCCTTAGGATGAGAAGGGCAGACACCGTGCAGTGGGGCCTGGCCCCATTCTCAGGGCAGGTCCTGTGCTCCACGGGGAGGGACGCGCAGAGCAATCCATCACCCCCTTTCCTCGGGAGATCACAGTCTGGTGGCGGAGACAGACGTGACAGATAGTTCAAAATAATACAGTAAGCAGTGTGACCTCAGGTGAGCCACTTAGCCTCTCTGAGACTCAGTTTTTGCATCAGTAAAGTGGATGGATTAAGAGGCTTCTTGTGAGGATTGAATTCAGGATGTGCTTTGCAAAGTGGCATGCAAGACGAGCTCTGAACTAGCCGCTGTCATTCTCACTGTCATGGTTTTAAAGTGCTGTCCATGTGGGAAGATTCATCGGGGGCCTTGTTCATTGAAGCTGCTGCTGGTGCTTGGAGCACATATGACAACTGCTCCATGTCACTTCCTGGTAGACACCTGCCATATTCCAGGGGCCCAGGCAGGGAAACTGAGGCCTCCTTGTCTGCTCTGGCTCTAAGACATCTCCCAGATGTGACGGTGAGGTGCATGCTACCTTGTCATCTCCACTGGGGCCACTAGAGACAACCCTGGAGATGCCAGGGTATGTGAGTGCCTTAGAAAGGAGCAGAGGCAGGTCCTGCAGTCAGGCAGCCTGGCCTGAGTAGACAGCGAGCTAATTCCAGTTCTGTCTGGTTCCACAGAAACTCCACCCTTTCGGCTCTCTCCAGCAGGAGATGGGGCCGGTCAACTCAACCAATGCCACCCAGGATAGAAGCTTTACCTCATCAGGACAGACTCTGATTGGCTGAGCAAACCCAAGGGCGGGACTCTGCTTCTGGCAACTTAACCCTTTCTTGGGCATCCCCTACCACACAGTAACCTCACCTCAACTGGACCCGAAACAGAGGACCAAGATGATGGGTCCAGGGTCATCTGAAGGGAGTGGTCCCAAGGGTGCATGTGGATGTCAACAGAAGGACCATAGTGGTGTGAGAGGTCTTGTGGGCATGCAGAGACTGGCAGCAGAAAGCCCCAAGAGGAGAGGACTCAGAGGCTTCTTCCTTCCAAGGAGGAGGAGGAGGAGGACATTCCACATTTGGGCTTCCAGTGGTGGCTCCCGGACCTGCCTTGGGGGCAGCAGGAGAGGTTGGGAGAGGTCACCCTGATGAAGAACAATGCCATGATCTGCCGCTGCCAGAGGACATCTCCGCCCATCCACTCATTTTCCACCTGTACACATTGGCTCATTCATTCGATGGATATTTTGGGTGCATCTACTTTATGCCAGGCTCTGTGCTAGGAGCTGGGGATACTGTGGAGAAAAAGTCGGATATGGTCTCGCTCTCATCAAGATTTCAGTCTAGCTGGGAGTAAGCGTTAAATAAGTCAACACCAACACACACATGCACACATGTGATGGCAAGCTGTGATCATCTATGAAGGAAAAAACACAGATTTCTTTAAGAGGGAATTGTACTTAGAGTGCTGTGTGTGGGGGTGGGGATGGGGAAGGACATAACTTTTAAACAGAGACTTGTGGGCTGGAGAGGAAGGAGTCAGTCCCGGACTTGGGGAAGAGTGTTTCCGGTGGATGCAATAGCACGTGGAGAGTCCCTGAGATGGGAAGGAGCTCAGCGGGCTGGAGGAATGGGGAGCAGGCCAGTGTGGCTGGAGCTTAGTGAGGGGCAAGACACAGTGGGTGAGGGCCAGACTGTGTGGGGTTTGGTGGTTGATGTCTTGTTGATTTCATTCTAGATACACTGGGGAGCCATTGAAGGCTTTTGAGGAAGGGAGTTGCAGGTACATTTTTACAAGATCAGTTTACACATAGGAGGGGCCCAAGTGGGTGTGAGATCAGTTAGGGGGCTCGTTCAGTTCTCCAGGTGAGGACTGTCCTGGTGGCTTGTCCTGGATGGTGGCTGGGGAGGTGGGTGCCTGAATGCCAGGCTCTGGAGAAGAGATGACTCCCTGCCCCATTCCCCTGCCTAACGTCCTCCTCAATGGCCCCTCTCTCAGTGGATGTGAGGATTAGGACCTTCCTCACAGAGCCACCTTTTGGCCAGGCCTCGGGGGGGATGTTGGGGGCAGTGCTGAGTTCTAGGAGTGTTCCTGGAAGTTGGGAGCAGTGAGTGCTCAGCCTGGCGCAGGTGGGAGAGTTCACAGCTGCCCAGGCCTTAGCAGGGGCTGCTGTGCTGTCTTTCCATCCCATGCTGAGCATTGTGATAGGAAGCTGCCACACAGTGCCCTGGAAACTGACTTGGCTTGCTTTCTATGGGGCTTCCAAGGGCCAGGGAGTGGACTGGGGGTGGCCTAGCAGCTCTAGTGGAGACTGTGCTGCCACAGGGCTGAAGGAAGACCAATTAAGGGGACAGCAGTTTGAGCCCAGCCCACTCATTGCCTGCTGTACCTCCAGCTGGAGCCCAGGGTTGGGCAGCTCTCATACACTTATCTAACTGCCAGACCTAGAGAGAGGGAAGCCCAAGGCCGCAGGTCTGAGGGACATGGCTCATGGGCAAAAGGGTATCAAGAGGATTAGAGTCACTTGCATAGGAAAAGAGGGTCAGAGAGGCTGAGGGCTGGCTCAGGCCAGAGAGGCTCCCTGACCTTGGAGATTCTTTGTGTTGTGTAAGATCTCAGTGTCTTCAGAGAAAGGTTCTTGTGCCCTTGTGAGCTTGCTCAGCTGCTATGGCCCCTTGAACCCCAAAAATAGTGGCCTAGAAGAGAATACACCCCTTACCTCCCACTTATCCTCCTCTCAACCTAAGAAAGATCAGACATATTGACTCAACAGTCTAACAGGGGATGGGCTGGATCTGCCTGTGACCAGACCAATGCCCCCCACCTAGCAGGGGAGTAGACACTGCCTGGACTGGGACCAGTGATACACAGCATCTCTGTCCACCAGGGCTCAGCCCATGGGGGGGATTTGTGAGAGGCCGAGCAGATGGGTCTGCACAGACGGCAAGCTGCACTTTGATTTCATTTGATTCCCTTACAAAATGACATTAAGGGGAATGTGAGGCACAGGAGACTCGCCTGTCTGGGAAGGCAGCAAGCTCATCTCTCCTGGACCTGGTGACCTACCTCTGTCTACCAGACAGGTGCAGAGGACAGGAACTCTGGCCACAAAGAAATGGACAATCTGAATGCAGCACACAGCCTTGGGGACAGGACTTTTCACCCAGCCTGTCCTGACAAGCTGCTGAGTCGAGCAGATGCTCACATCAGGGTCCCAGGTCTGGCTGTTAGGGAAGTGGACATCAGTTCCTGGTGGGCCCTGGGCAGTGACTGTGGTGAGCCACAGCAGCATTGCTGCTCTCCCTCTCAAATCGATGGAACAATTAATTTGGCTCCACAGGCTCGAGAAGATGAAACATGACCTGATGGCCACTGCTCTCCAGCATCCCAGTCCATCCTAGCTGTCCAGGATGATGAACAAGCTATCAAAATTGCACTTGAGAGCTATAATCACGGGAAGCATTGCCAAGCCCCTCCCTGCTACATAAATCATGCTAAGAAGCACACAATGGCCTCTTTCCTGATGGGCCAATTGTCTTGGTTTGGTGTCTCAGGCCCAGGAGCTGGGAGGATGGGAGCACAACCATTTATTGTTGGAAAGACCATCTGTGCAACTTGAATACAAAGTGATTCTTTTAGTTCCCCGCGTACCCCCGACCCTCTGATCCCATTTTCATGTTTTTTTTTTTTTTTTTTTTTTTTAATGTCTCAGGCTCTGGTTCTTTTAAAACTCTTCATCTATCCTGTAAGCCATCAGGCCTGGATCTCTGCTGGCCTGGGTCTTTTGGCCATTTGGGAGTTGGGACATTGCAGACCTTTTGGAAATAATGACATTTTATTTATATATGTCTTATATTTTTATTCTTTATTATTCCCCATAAATTCTATTACCAAAGTCCTCATTTGTCACACATGGCACCAAGGCACCAAGAGGGTTTTGCGAAGTGAAAATGCAGGCAATTTGGCAATGTGGAAGGGCTCCCCACAGCGAAAGCCCCACAGTGAGAGCCTAAACTTTGGAGATGGCAACTGGGGTCCCCAGGCATGATCTCCCCCCAGCCTCCCAGCAGCCTTGTTTTATGGATGAAAGAGACCAAGCCTCTGAGAAGTTAAATGTTTTATCCTAGGTCACACAGCTGGTAAGGCCCAAGCCTGCCCTCAAGCCAAGGCCTTCGAACCTAATCTACCACTCATTTCTGATAAAAAGGTTTGCCTTTTAGAGATAGAAGTAGGAGAAATCAATAATCTCCAGGAAGAGGCAAGAGAGGGATATCCGGCATGTCAGAAGCTGTGGCCCATCAAGCTGTAGAGGGAATGCTTTTAGGATAAATAAAATGAGATGCCTTATTTTCCACCCAATGGAGAATAAACTTCCAGAATGCATTTTCCTGAGGGTGGCACAGGCTGAAAAGATCAATAGCCTCCCACAAGATTTGAAAAAAGCCTAAAATGAGAGATCAGATTGAGCTCCTTAAGACAGGTTCTCAGGGAGCTCTGGAATGGTTAGGTTACACCCCTTCCCCTTTTGAATTTGGCATCAAAAGGATCAGCAGACAGAGTCATGAAGTGCTTGGCAGTGATGGAATGTTGGCCAAAGGCAGAGAGGCTCAGGCTGGCTTGTGCCCAGTGTAAGTACTGGAAGGAGGCCTTTGACCTGAGACCAGCTGAGGGCACGGAGAGGGCCTGCCCGTGCTGAACCTGCCAGGTTTTGTGCCCAGATTTTGCTAATTGACTGATTTAGAATCTCAGCCCTGAATAAAGGGGAATCAAATGGATCTGATTTCAGCAATCTCCCCCAAGAGATGCAGACTCTTCTCCCTAAAAAGCTGTTTCCAGGAAGCCTCCAGCTCTCCTCCCCATTCCTTGCTGCTGCCCTATCAGTGGACAGACTGCCTTCTTCGCTGTCTTGCTCTTGGTCTCAGCCGTCTTGCTATTGTTTTTTTAGCTCCTGAAGAAGACAGTGCAACCTTACCTTCTATCCTGTCTTTGCCTTCTTTTCCCCGAAGAGACTTTCTCTGAATAGGGCCATCCATCCTCCAAACTGTTCCCAGATCCTTGGTTTTAAAGGTAGAATGATAACATAAGGTAACCTGGTGGGCACTTACAAGATGAGCCAGGCACAGGGTCAAGCTTTTTACCTACCCTGTCTCATCTAATCCTCATGCAGACTTACAAGGTATGTTATCCCTGTTATACATTTACTCTCATTATGCCCAATTTAGAGATGAAGATGCTGAGTCTCAGAGAAGTTAAGAAACGTGGCCAAGGTCACACAGCTAGTGGGTAGCTAGGATTGAAACTTGGGCAGCCCAGCTCCAGGGCACCTGCTTTTGACTATTTTGCTATATGGCTTTCCTGTAACTGCAGATCATCCAAGCTGGGAGGGCCAGGGAGACTGGACTGTCACATTCCTGCTTAAAGACCACTGTGGGAGGCCACTGTCTTCAGAATAAAGCTTGGCTTTCCAGGCTCTCCTTGATAGCACTACACTCCTGCTTTGCACCTGGAGCTTAGCCACACCGTACTATTTCCCTTTCTCTAAACTCACTGTGCACATTCACAGTTAGGGTGTTTGATCTGCCTGACGTTGACTGCCCTCCTTGGCTGTCCCTGCCAGATGCAATCCTCAACCTTCAAGGCTTAGTGGCTCCTCTGAGAACACCTTTCTCAGGCATGCATCAGGAGTCCTGACTTCCCCCTTCGTGGTTCCCAGAGTACTTTTTCCCCCTTAGCACAATTCATCCTTAGCATCTGGATGACTGTGAGCTTCTTGGGAGCAAGTGGATGTTATATTTTATTTGTCTTTGATTCTGTTGTTGTCCGGTCTGTAGTAGGTGCTCAGTAGAGGTTGTTGGATTGAATTAGGCTGTCCAGTTCAACTCTCCTATATTCTAGAATTTAGAAGAGGAAACAGGTGCAAAAAGAGAAGTGACCTGGCCAGGGTCATGGGAAAAGTTAGTGTCAGAGCCAGGACTAGAGCTCAGGTCTCCTGATTCTTTGGATTCAGAGCTTTTTCTGTTGCACCTCAGCTTTGTGGAGACCAGAGCATGGATCTGCACTTGGTTTATGAATGTCTGACCAGGTTCACTTCAGGGTCATGGATACCACCGTGTTGCCATGCTGACACTGGGGAATTCCCAGAGGGAAAGGAAGCCCATTTGGAGCTGCTGCCATAGGTTGTGGGGCTTACCTCTTACCAAGCCCCTTGCTCGCAGAGAAAACCAGTGAGTGATTCTGAAAATCTTGCCTCGAGTCCTGGTTTTGCTGGTATTCACCGTGTGACCTTGAGCAAATTGCTTCACATCTCTGATCTTCTGTGTCTTTACCAAGAAAAATGAGGGAGTTGAATTCAGATGGTCTCCAGGAGTCATCTGATTCCAGAATATCAGGATATAACAATAAAGATGAGGATAAAGTAGCTACTCCCCTCAGAAAAGGTAGACATCCAGGTCTAGGGGGAGAATTGGCTAGGTTCTTCATCACAGTCACTGTCTTGAGACACATAGGGGTTCCATGGAAACAGTTCCATGAGGGATTTCAGAGGGGAGAATGGGCAGACTGCAAAGCCTCGGTACTCTAATACCAGGCGAAAAGAAGAAAGGGAACAGGCATTTTAGTTTTCACATTGAAACAGAGTGTATGTGTATGGCCCTATGCAAATGTTGTTCCTGGTGAATATTCATCATGTACTCATCACACATAGGTATATTTAGACAGAAAGGGGTCCTCATCACAGACACCCAAATTATGAGCACATTACTGCCTCCTCTCCCCTAGAGGTGCTTCTTCCAGCCTTCCCCATGGGAGGCCAGCATGAGACGGGCTCTCCAACCCAATATCTTCCCCTTCCCTCCTTCCTTTCTGCTCAGGTGGCTGAGTACACACACTGAACTCTTTCGTTTCAACTTCACGTATATATAGGTTGGAGCAAAAGTAATTGTGGTGTTTTCCATTAAAAGTAATGATGAGAACCGCAATTACTTTGGCACCAACCTAATATGTATGCAAGTACATTCTTTAACCTTTCCAACTCCCAGTCCAAGGCATCAGGCTAATTTCCGCGTGGAATTTGTGGTCACTGGTTTGCAGTCCTTTCATTTCTGGTGTGGTCAGAAGTCTCCTTCAGACTTTTCCCCATAAGTTGCCATTGGCTTTTTCATCACCTTTAGTACCTACCCACTTTTGCTGGGATAACACCACCCAAAATACATTCAAAAAAATTGTCCTAAGTGTTAGTGTGTTTCTGTTTTCGTTGAAGTCTATTATTGCAATATGGTTTTCTACTCTTTCTACTTAATGGAAGACTATTAAGGGTTAAGTAGGCTGGCCTAGGAAGCTGACCACCATTTATAACATACTTTTGAGTGGGAAAATGCATTCAGAGGCCTGTAGTCAATGCTCAGGTGGACTTTGGGAATATAGTATTTATTTTATGAGTGACTAGAATATTGGTAGAACCATAGAAACTTTGAATGTGGAGCTGGAAAGCCTCCTCCTTCCCCCACTGAGATCAATTGATTAACAAGCTAGGTTGTAGAAACCAAGTGAAAGAGGCAAAAACTTGGCCAAGGGCATGTAGTCGGTGACTTCTGAAGATTCTGCTGGGCTGGGGGCGGGAAAGGGGTCACAGATGGTCTTAGAGTTGTCTCACTCAGCAACTCACTGTGTTGGCCTTGGGAAATATAAGTCACCATGTTGGGCTGTAATGGAAATATTGAGAAAGCAGCTCAGCTAATGGCATGGGGAGAGGTTGTCTAGTCCTCTGGCTTGTCTGTAAATTCCTGGCATGTGCTTGCTGGAGCAGAATGAATGGGGCTCCTGTGTTTTACCTGCAGCTAGGAGCATGGCTGGACTGGTGGAGACACTCCCTGCCGTCTGTTCTAAAAATAGCAGTGGGAACGGAGCTGAGGGGAAGAGGAGGGGGCTCCTTCGGGAGCTGGGTGGGGAGGCCTCACCCCCTTCCTCTTCCTGCCAGGCCCGATGTGAGGAAGTCCTATGGAGTCACATAATTCCATCTGGGAGAGTCCTGGAGCCATCAGCCCTCACGCCCCCTCCTTATACAGGCGAGGAGGCCCTGGAGGCCTGGAGAGCAGAAAGCACTGGCTGGTGTCAAGCAAGCGCAGGGAGAAGGGCCCAGTTGGCAGACTGTTTTTCCCTGGCTGTTTCAGCACAGTGGCTGCAGGCCTTGTGAGGTTTGCTGTCACGGCCTTTGGGTGCACAGAGCCTGGGAACTCCTGGGACCGGATGTGGTCAGGCTTCCTGAGAGTCGCCCGGCAGGCGAGGAGTCCCCAGCTGGCCCACCCTGAGCCCTGACCTCAGCCAGCCGGCTGTCCAGTGCCACACCTCCTCTTGCTGGTGTCCCCTCCCTTGCTGACTTGTCCTCCTTTCTTTGGACTGTCTGCAGGGAGGGAGGACAAGTGCCAGCCTAGATCTGGCCTGCAAGACAGAGGCCTCAGTTGCTCAGGACCTTTCCCTGCCCCTCCCCAGGAACAAACAGAGGCAGCTGAGGTAGTAGCAGCCTCCTGCAGGTTTAGAGACAGACAGGCCAGGGTTCAAATCCTAGCTCTTCCTCTCACTAGCCATGGGATTACTGGTGGCTCACAGAGCATCTGTAAAATGAGACAAGAACGCTGACTTCACTGGGGTCTTGTGAAGATCAAAGGGGATCTGTTGTAATGCCTGGCATGCAGTAGGTACTTAATAGTAGCTCTCGTTGCAAAACCAAGCAGTGAACATGTATCTGACTTTCTATAACCCCCTTCCTTGGGGCCTCCACTCATGAGGCATGGGAAGGTGTTTTTTTTCTTTATTTGTTTGTTTGTTTTAATGCAGTTGACTTTTTTTTGTTGTGTTGTTGCAAAAGTAATCCATGTGATTGATGTTTATTATGAAGAAGACATTTAATACAGATGAACCAGGAGAAGAAAATGAAGTTCATCCTTAATCCCAGCACCCAGAGATAAACCACTGTTAACATTTTGGAATGTGTCCTGTCAGGCATTTGTTTATACACACATATATCTTATTTGCAAATTGGGGTTACTGGTGCAATTTTTCTAACCTGCTTTTTCTCCCCCATTTAACAGCGTAGTGTATCCCTGTTTCCATTTCAATAAATATTCTTCTACAACATCATTTTCAGTGCCTGTGGAGTATTTCATTGTGTAGATGAAATGTGCTTTATTTAAGTAATCTTCAGTTGTTTATCATTCAGGTTGCTTGCAATTTTTCTTTGTTACAAAAACTTCAGATAAAAATCCTTGTACAGGAGGCTGAGGTGGGAGGATGGCTTGAGCCTGAGTTTGAGGTTACAGTGAGCTATGATTCCATCACTGCACTCCAGCAGTGAGACCCTGTCTCTGAATGAAAAAAAAAAATCCTCTTAGGTGTATCTTGGCATCCCCAGCATCCAGTTCAACACCTAGTACGCACTTGACTCTAAATAAATATTTGTTGGGCACGGTGGCTCATGCCTGTAATCCCACCACTTTGGGAGGCCAAGGTGGGTGGATCGCCGAGGTCAGGAGTTCGAGACCAGCCTAGCCAACATGGTGAAATCCTGTCTCTACCAAAAAATACAAAAATTAGCCAGGCATGGTGGCGCATGCCTGTAGTCCCAGTTACTGGGGAGGCTGAGGTGGGAGAATCGCTTGAACTTGGGACGTGGAGGTTGCAGTGAGCCGAGATTGTGCCACTGCATTCCAGCCTGGGCAGCAGAGTGAAACTTATCTCAAAAAGGAACTGAATAAACAAATATTTGTTGAATGAATGAATGTTTTGTTAGAATAAATGCCTGTTAGTAGAGTTTCTGGGTCAAAGGTTATATATTTATAAAATGGATTATTGATCCTATTGCCAAATTACCCTGCAGAATGGTTGTACTGATTTCTAGTCTCATCTGGATTGACCAGCTCATCCTACTTTGCCTGGGATTTTCCCTTTTTAGCATTGAAAATCTTGCGTGACAGGAAACTCCTCAATCAAATCAAGTAAACTGAGATAGTCTGGATAAGAAAATGTTTATTCCTCCTCATCATTACCAACACGGTATATTGTTACATTTTTTAATAGGTTCTTTTTTTCATTATTAGAGATGTTGAATATTTATTTATATGCCTTCTAGGCACTTGTGTTGCCTCTTTTGGGAATAGCCTGTTCAAGTCTTTTGCTCATTTTTCTATTGGGATTTTTATAGTTTAATTATTAATTCACAAAGAGCTCTTTATATAATAGGGATATTTGTATGTTAGCCTTTTATTTTTATTATTTCTTTAAACTACAGATGTTTCTGACTTATTAGTCATATCTATCATTTGTCTTAGAATAGTTTTATTGAGCTTTAATTCAAATAGCATACAATTCACCCATTTAAAGTACACAATTCAGTAATTTTTAGTGTATTCACATACTTGTGTAACCATCACCACAATCAATTTTAGAACATTTTCATTATCTCAAAAAGAAATCGTACTACTTAGCTATCATCCATTAATTCCCCCATCTCCTTCAACCCTAAGCGACAACTAGTTCATACTTTTCATCTCTGTAGATTTGCCTATATTGGACATTTCATATAAAGGGAATTACATAATATTTGTACTTTTGTGATTGGCTTCTTTCATTTAGCGTAATGTTTTCAAGATCATCCATGTTGTAGCATGTATCAGCACCTAATTCCTTTTCATGGCTGAATAATATTCTGTTGTATGGAATATCACATTTTGTTTAACCGTTCATCAGTTAATGGACATTTGGGTTATTTACACCTTTTGGCTATTCTGTGTAATGCTGCTATACATATCTGTGTGCAAGTTTTTTGTGTGGACATATATTTTTATTTCTCTTAGGTGTATACCTAGGAGTGGAATAGCTGGGCTAAATGGTAACTCATGTTTAACTTTTTGAGAAACTACCAGACTGTTTTCCAAAGTGGATGTACTGCTGGGCGTGGTGGCTCATGTCTGTAATCCCAGCACTTTGGGAGGCTGAGGTGGGCCGATTGCTTGAGTCCAGAGTTCAAGACCAGCCTGGGCAACATGGTGGAAACCTGTCTCTACTAACAACAACAACAACAAAAATTAGCTGGGTGTGGTGGCAGGCACTTGTAGTAGCAGTTACTCAGGAGGCTGAGGCAGGAGAATTGCTTGAACCCGAGAGGTGGAGGTTGCAGGGAGCCGAGATCATGCCATTGCACTCCAGCCTGGGCAACAGAGCGAGACTCTGTCTCAAAAAGTAAAATAAATAAATAAACAAAGTGGCTGTACCATTCTACTTTCCTTCCATCAGGATATGAGGGTTCCAATTTCTCTAAATCCTTACTAACACTATTTTTTCATTTTAAAAAATTATAGCCATTCTAGTGGGAGTGAAGTAGTATCTCATTATGGTTTTTATTGCATTTTCTTAATGACTGTAAGTCTTGAAAAATATTATTCCTTTGGCATATGATATTCACTCTAGGATTATATAATACTCACTTTTTTCCCTTTGAATTTTATGGTTTATTTTTTAACTCTTAATATTTTAATCAATTGGGAATTTACTTTGGCATATAGTATAAGGCAGATTACTTTTCATTTTTCCCAAATAGTTATTTGCTCCAATTCTTATGCATTATATTAGGACAAGTATCCTCTTACTACTTTTCTTTAAAAATTATTTTCCCCCCTCTTCTCATACATTTATTCTTTTTTTTTTTTTTTTGAGACGGAGTCTCACTCTGTCGCCCAGGCTGGAGTGCAGTGGAGCAATCTTGGATCACTGCAAGCTCCGCCTCCTGGATTCATGCCATTCTCCTGCCTCAGCCTTCAGAGTAGCTGGGACTACAGGTGCCCACCACCACGCCCGGCTAATTTTTTGTATATTTTTAGTAGAGATGGGGTTTCAATGTGTTAGCCAGGATGGTCTCGATCTCCTGACCTCATGGTCCGTCCACCTCGGCCTCCCAAAGTAGTTATCCTTTTAAATGAAATTCAGTGTACTTTTTAATTATAGCTTTATAATTCAGTCCTTATCTTCTCCATGCCCGTCCCAAAAATATCGTTGAGACTTTTATTGTAATTATATTTCAAACTATACATTTAAAAGGGGAGTATTAAAATCTATACAATACGGTCTTCTCATTTGAGAACAGGATGTGTCTCTTCGTGTATGCAAATTTTCTTTTAAGATTTCCCAATCGAAGTTTTAGAAAGAATTTCATATAGGTCTTGCACATTTTTTGTTAAATTTATTTGAGGGAATTTAAAGTTTTAATTTATATTACAAATGAAAATATTTATTTAGCATTATATATGGTTTTTTAACTGGTAATATACATGCACAAAACTTGTACCAAAAAATTCTAAACATTACTAAATCTAATAAAATAAAACCCCCATTCCCCAAGCCCATTTCCAATCAATAATTACTAATATATGTTTGATGTGGTTCCTCCAAATTTTCCCCCATGCACATATGTAGACATATGCTATGTTTTGTTTTACTAAATAATATCATATTATACATACATTTTTGTAACTCATCTATAAAGGCATAGGCCAGGAATGGTGGCTCACACCTGTAATCCCAGCACTTTGGGAGGCTGAGGTGGGATGATCACTTGAGCCCAGGAGTTGAAGACCAGCCTAGGCAATATAGTGAGACCCCATCTCTACAAAAAATAAAAAAAATTATCCAGGCATGGTGGCATGTGCCTGGAGTCCCAGCTACTTGGGTGCTGAGGTGGGAGGATCGCTTGAGCCTGAGAGGCCAAGGCTGCAGTGAGCTGTGATCACACCACTGCGCTCAAGCCTGGGCAACAGAGGGAAACCCTGTTTCAAAAAATATATATATATATATAATATATATTATATAATTATAGAAATATTTTCGTGGCTGGGCGTGATGGCTCCCACCTGTAATCCCGGCACTTTGGGAGCCGATTCTCCTGCCTCAGCCTCAGCCTCCTGAGTAACTGGGACTACAGGCACACGCCATCATACCCGACTACATTTTTGTATTTTTAGTAGAGATGGGGTTTCACCATGTTGGCCAGGCTGGTCTTGAACTTCTGACCTCAAGTGATCCACTCACCTCAGCCTCCCAAAGTGCTGGGATTACAAGCCGAGGTGGGCGGATTACCTGAGGTCAGGAGTTCGAGACCAGCCTGGCCAACATGGCGAAACCCTGTCTCTATTAAAAATACAAAAATCAGCCAGGTGTGATGCTGGGTGCCTGTAATCCCAGCTACTGGGGAGCCTGAGGCAGGAGAATCACTTGAACCCTGGAGGTGGAGGTTGCAATAAGCCGAGATCGCACCGTTGCGCTCCAGCCTGGGCGACAAGAGAGAAACTCCGTCTCCAAAAAAAAGAAAGAAATATTTTCCATCAGCACCTAAGGTTCTCCCTCTCTATTTTGAGTAGCCAGTGGACCATAATGTATTTAATTTATTGATGCATGATTAGATCGTTTCTAATGTTTTGATATTCTCAGCAATGTTGCAATAAACATCTTGCTACACTTTTCTGTTAGAAGAGAGTGTGGCACACACTACTGAAGTGCTCTAAAAATGCTTTCCTTCTGTTTACACATGTCATCTCCCCAACACTATTGTTCTTATCCTATTTTATAGTTGAGAAACCAGAGGAACAGAGGTTAAGTACATGTACAATTTGCATTCCTACTCACAGTGAATGAGAGTGCCTGCTTCCCTACACCCTATATAAAATGGAATGTTATTGCTTTTAATTCTTTGTTGGTACAAGAAGTGAAAAATTATATTTAATCTTAACTGACATTTATTTCATTATTAGTGAGGTTGAGATTCATTTTGTTTTATTTTTTGAGATGGAGTCTTTCTCTGTCACAGAGGCTGGAGTGCGGTGGCACCATCTTGGCTCACTGCAACCTCCACCTTCTGAGTTCAAGCGATTCTCCTGCCTCAGCCTCCTGAGTAACTGGGACTACAGGCACACGCCGTCATACCCGGCTACATTTTTGTATTTTTAGTAGAGATGGGGTTTCACCATGTTGGCCAGGCTGGTCTTGAACTTCTGACCTCAAGTGATCCACTCACCTCAGCCTCCCAAAGTGCTGGGATTACAAGCGTGAGCCACTGCGCCCAGCCTCATTTTATGTTGATCAGTCACCTATATTTCTGCTTTGGCTCGTCAGTTCATTCATGTCATTTGCCCAGTTTTTGACTGAGGCGTTATCTCATTTGTAAGAGCTCTTTATGTGGTTACAATATTAACCATTTGCTTATTATATGGGTTATAACTATTTTGCTAGTTTGTCATTTGCCTTCTAACTTTATAGTATCTTTTATCATTTAGAAGTTAACTTTTTTTGTAATCAAGTTTTTTTGGGGGGTTGAGAGCACCTGTATTTTCTAAGGTCTTTCCTACCCCTAGATTATGAGAAATATTCATCTAAATTTTATTCAGGTACTTTTATTCTTTTATTTTTTGCATTTATATTTTAAATTCATCTGCAATTAATTTAATGCCTGGTGTCAGATGGAACTCTTACTAATTTTTTCCCGCAAATGGTTTGACCAGTTTTTCCAACCCGGTTTTCTTGAATTGTCTTTCCTTTCTTCACTTATCATAGACCAAATTTCCACATATGGATGGTTTGGTTTCTAAGCTCTCTCATCTCCCTCGTTGATCTGTCTATTCCTACATCAGGTTAGACTTAATGACTTTAGCTTCAGAATATGGTTTAGTAGTAAACATCCCAAGGCCAACCCCCATTATTTCTCTGCAAAATTTCCTTTGGAGTTATACACCCTAATTCTAGTCTGCTAGTGGCTTTACCCTTACCTTTGTCACAAACATATTTCAACATCAGGAATGACACCAGATCCATAGTAGCCTGTCTTCGTGGCCTCTAACCCATAATGATCATGTCAGCTGGACCATACTTCTCTGCTTTCCTCCATACCTCCTAGGTATTGTTGTAATTGTCTGTAATTTCGGTTTCCGGTTGTGACTTTTTTTTTTTTTTTTTTTTAAGACAGAGTCTCGCTCTGTCGCCCAGGCTGGAGTGTAGTGGTGCGATCTCGGCTCCTGCAACCTCCACCTCCCGGGTTCAAGCGATTCTCCTACCTCAGCCTTCTGAGTAGCTGGGATTACAGGCAGCTGCCACCACGCCCAGCTAATTTTTGTATTTTTAGTAGAGACAGAGTTTCACCCTGTTGGTCAGGGTGGTCTCGAACTCCTGACCTCGTGGTCTGCCTGCCTTGGCCTCCCAAAGTGCTGGGATTACAGGCGTGAGCCACCCCGGCCGGTTGTGACTATTTTTAAACATTAGCACTATTCTGTTTTAAGAATCATTTACTTAAAATTGCACTTAACTTTCAGTTATCAGTAGTTAAGGCTCTAAATGTTTCTGTTTTCATGGCTTGCCTCTGTCTCTCACATACCACGTCATCTCATTCTTGACTTCTCGATTTTAATTCACTTTTGTCTGTAGAGCTTTCTTGAGTAATTTTTCCAGAAAGGATCTGTGGGCGGTATCCTTTCTTATCCTTGTAAGCCTGAAAATATTTGCCTTCATGTTTGAGTCATAGTTTGCTTGAGTAGAAAATTCTAACTGAATTGTCCTTCTCTCCCAGAAGCCTGAGAGCAGTGTTCTGTGGTTTCCCCAGTATTTAGTGTTTTAAGAGCAGTTTTTCCTTGATTCTCTAAAATTTATTTATGGAAACAATCAGGATTCCTCTTTCCAATCTTTGGAATTCAGAAATTTCCCTGGATTATTTCTAGTTGTTTGTTTTCTTTTGGAAATTTTTCCTGGTCCTAACTAGGTAAGTCCTTTCAGTCTGAAGACCCAAGTCTTCCTTTAGTTCAGGGAAATTTTCTATTAATTTAGGAATGGTTTCTATTCTGTGTGTTCAATCTCCTCTTTCTGGACTTCCTACTACAAATAATAATAATAATATTAATAATAATGATGCCTAACATTAAAGCGTGCTTTCTTTCTGTGATAATATATAATCTTCCCAGCACTATTGTTATTATCCTCATTTCATAGATGAGAAAACAAAGGAAAAGAGAGATTGAGCAGATTATACAAGGTCTCATAGTTAGGAGGTGCAGTCCAGGTTCTAATCTCAAGCACCTGGCTCCAGAGCCCGTGTCCTTAGCTGCTAAACTATACTCCCTGCCTGTCGGGTCCCAACCCCAGAGCCCACCCTGCCCTTCCCGCCAGCACTCTGTAGTGACAATGTTGAGTGTCGACAGGCAGGGACTCTGTAATCAGTGGGGGAAAGCTTGGGGATGCTAGGATGATGGATCTGAAACAGACTGGGCTACTGAGGCCAGAGAGGGGCAGGGATTGTAGAGGTTCTCCAGTGAATTTAGAGTTGGGACTCTTCCCTCTCTCTTCTTCCCTTGGTCTCAGCCACCTGCTTCAGGCCTCCTCTTTGTCCCTGGGACTGCTGCATTGCTTCTTGTGGGTCTCCCTCTTCCTACTCCTGTCCATGTAGTTACCTCTGTCAACAGCAGCCACGATGACTCTTCTTATAGAACACACGCAGTCACCGTCACACTGCTGAGTGTTTGTTGAAGATTGTATGAGTGAGCAAAGAAGTTTACAGTGCCTAATGTGTGTCAAACACTGTGCTAAGTACTGTTGATGCAGTATGCATTAGTCAGCAATCTACCAATTGCAAGTGACAAAAACCCAGCTTCCAGGAGTAAATGGAATTTACTGGATTAGGGAGGGTAGCCTTCAGGCCTGGTTGGATTCAGAGCCTTGAGCAATGTCACTGAGAACTGGCCTCAGCCTCTTCATCTCTTGGTTCTGTTTACTTAGGTGTTGGCTCACTCCCTTAGCGGTAGCAGTGCTGCTGCCAGAAGGGCCAGGGTTATGGCCATGCCCTTGGAGTTGGCCTCCCTCAATCATTTCATCAGTAGTCCCTGGGCCTGATCCTCATTAGCCCAAATACGATCACATGCCCATTCCAGCCACTGAGGACAGTGGAATGGGTTAAACTAATGGACTGAGGCCTGGGCCACGTTCCTCTCCCTGGAGTGGGAGATGGGTGGGTTCCTTGTGAATCACCTGGCTTGAGAATGAGAGAGGGAATGCTAGTTCCTCAAGTGAATGGGGTCTGGTCAGGCAGATCTCAGATGTCCTCTACTTCTCGGCTCATCAACCAGCATGGTCCTCACCCCACAGAGCTGACAGTCTAGTGTGGGGTCTAGTGTAGGGCAAGGACAACAATCATGAACAGCATATAATTAATCGGTGACAGTTGTGACAAAGGGCCTAATGAGAGCGCCTACTGGGAGGACCTGGGGAAAGTTTCTGAGGCAGGGGAGGCTTGGGATGTAAGGATTGTTCTAGGTGGGGACCCTAACGCAGGCCAGCATAGGTGGGAAGATGAGGAAGGGGAACAGAGCATGAGATGAGGCTGGAGGTGTGTTCAGGATCAGACAGTGCTGGTCTTGAGAAGCTGTGGGAAGAAATGTGACTTTATGCTGAGCGCAGGGGTTGATGGGTGTTGTAGAAAGCTGATGCTGGCCTCATAGAGGAGAATGGTGAGGAGGAAGGCAAGTTGAGAGGCAGGGAGCAGTGTGGAGCTATTGCCCTCTGCCAGGGAGAGCTGATGGCGGCTTGGACTAGGGCTGAGGCACCAGGGATTGAGAGAGGTGAGAGATTTATAGGATGTATAGCAGGAGGGGTCTGCAAAATTCTGTGATTAATTGCACGGAGAGTGTTTGGGAGAAGAATGGTGCTTAAAAGTCTAGCTCAGGCCAGGCACGGTGGCTCCCACCTGTAATCCCAGCACTTTGGGAGGCCTAGGTGGGTGGATCACTTGAGGTCAGGAGTTCGAGACCAGCCTGGTCAACATGGTGAAGCCTTGTCTCTACTAAAAATAGAAAAAAATTAGCTGGGTGTGGTGGCGGGTGCCTGTAATCCCAGCTACTTGGGAGGTTGAGGCAGGAGAATTGCTTGAACCTGGGAGGCGGAGGTTGCAGTGAGCTGAGATTGTGCCATTGCACTCCAGCCTGGGCAACAAGAGTGAAACTCCATCCTAAAGAAAAAAAAAAAGTCTAGCTCAGGGAAACAGATGATGCCATTCTCTGAGCTGGGAGCAGTGGAGGAGGAGTAGTTTGGGTGGCAGGATCGAGTCCCGCTGTATATGTAAGTATCATGATAGGGTCCAAGTTAGTGAGTTCTCATGAAACAAAGCCATTTAAATCAGGGCTCCTTAAGCTACCTGTGGCGAGAGGCTTTGACATTTTGTAGCATCAGACTGCATGTGATTTATTATGCTGACTTGAGAACACCTGAGCCAGCCCATGCCCTATTCATTGAGACCAGTCCACTCATCTCATGCTTAGAGGTGGCAATGTCAAGTTGAATTTCTTTAAACACAATCAATCTTGCTACCTATCTCACTGCAGACTGATAACAAGCAGCCTGTGAACCCATATGGTTCTGCAGACCACATTTTGAGTGGACTGATCTAGTTCAACCCCAGTGCATTTTAGAGACAGGGAAACTGAGGCTTGGAGGTGGTGGGGGGGATTGGCCTTGCCCCAGGGTTTGCAGAAGGCAGCAGCAAAGTTAGCATTTCAGTCTTTCCCCACTGACTCTTTGTTTTGATGGCTTGGGCTCAAGCCCAACAGTCCAAACAGTGGATGGACCCAGGGGAGTGTGTGGTGAAGTTTCCAGCAACCAAGGTCACAGGCCTGGCCTCCCCGTAGCTGAGTCAGTGGCTCTGTGCTGAACACTTCCCAGGAACATGGGTTGACAGGATGCAGCCTGGCCCTGGAGCTGGCACAAGCACAGTGGGTCGAGGATTGCTCCCAAAAGCCCGAAGTCTCCGGCAAGCATGTGGCTGGTTGGACCGGAGCCAGGAAGGGAGACAGTCATGGCTCCCAGCCATCCTGAGCAGCTACAGCCGCCCAAGGTCAGACTGATACTGCTGAGGTGACTGCAAAGCATGCCCCAGGATGGAGGCAGAAGCCAGCCAGCAGCAGGCCTCGGGGCTAGCTCTGTAGGGGGACATTTGGTCTCCTGGCTTTTGCTGCGTTTGGGCTTCTCCTTGCTGGGTTGGGAGCCACCGTTTCCATTAGCAGGTTGGGAATCGTCCATTGCTGTCTCAAGTTGCTGAGGAAGAGGCAGATAGCAAGGGGGAGACATTTGGGGAATAAGAGATTAGGGGCAGAATATACAGTTAAGAGCATGGGCCTGGGAGCCATGCTGCCTGCTGGGCTTCTGCCTTGTAACCTTTCTATACCTCAGTTTCCTGATCTGTAAGCTGGGCATGATGAGAATAGCCTGTTAATCAACAAATGGTAATGATTCTCAGCTATTAGTACACGCCAGGCCCTCAGCTGTTAGTCCCTCAACAGGTGTTATCACATTTAATTTTGCCATTTACATTAACCTTCTCAAGGTGAATTCTGTCTTTTCACAGATGATAGCAACAATGACATCATAGCAATAACAATGATGGCTCTTATTTATTGAGCACTTACTGTGTACCAGGCATTCCACATACACCATGTCGTCTAGTCCTCCTCAGGGTCCATTGAAGCCCATTTTACAGACGAGGAAACCAAGACTCAGAGATAGTAAAGGGACTTGCCCAGGATAATTCACACTCAGATTTTTTAGACTCCAAAGACTGTGGTCTCTCTAAATTCCACTGACTGAGCTGATTCCTTTAGTGAGAGGGCCTGAAGGGGCATGGGACTGTCCATGGGAGGTGAGGAGTAGGGCTGGGGCCACTGGACAACCACTTCCTGGTCTCATTTTAGAGATGGAGGACTGAGGTCAGGAAGGGGAAGGGGCTTACCCTGGGTTCTGCAGGCCACAAACCACAGCTCCCTGTGAACTTGAACCTGAGGATACCTGCTCTGTCTTACCCCACCCCACCACTTGTGGCAGGTGCCCCAGAACAAGGCCTGTGCCACCAGGAAGAGCAAGAACTACACCAAGCAAGCAGTAGGAGAATGTGTCCCCTGCCCAGGTGCTAGGGTCCTAGAGGCCAAAACATGGCAAGGCAGCCCCGCCTGCAGCATCAGTGGCTTCATCTGCCATGACCCCCTCCAAGTTCCATCCCACGGGCAGGCTGCTCTGGCCAGCTCTGTATCCTTAGTTCCTAGTACCGGCTCCAGCACAGAGCAGGGATTCAGTGGTTATTGAAATAACTAATTAACATTTCTTGGCCGACTCTGCAGTGGGGAGGGCCTTTTTGCATAGAGTCTCTAGACCTCCAAACCAGGGCTGTGAGCCCCAGGGAGAAAAAACTCAGAACTTTCTAAGTGAGTTAGCAGATTCAAAGCTTGAACTGGGGTGGCCATATACAGACACTTCCACAGAGTTTCAAAGAGCAGTCTGGGGTGGTCACTTTCTTCTGCAGTGAGTTGGGACAGTGGCAGGGCTCTGCAGAAGTTGAAGCCGGTGTGTACCCAGCACAGTCTCGGGGTGTCTGGGGGTGATGAAAGCTAAGCAGCTTCTGGCAGGGGTAAGGGGCTAGTCTTACTCTGAAGTGCTCTGGAATTCCTGGGACCACATCTTTCCCTGGCTTCTCTCTCTCTCTTTCTCTTTCTTTTTTTCTTTTTGAAATGGAGTCTCGCTCTGTTGCCCAGGCTGGAGTGCAGTGATGTGATCTCGGCTCACTGCAACCTTCACCTCCCAGGTTCAAGCAATTCTTGTCCCTCAGCCTCCCAAGTAGCTGGGATTAGAGGCACATGCCACCATGCCCAGCTACTTTTTTGTATTTTTAGTAGAGACAAGGTTTCGCCGTGTTGGCCAGGCTGGTCTCAAACTCCTGACCTCAAGTTATCCGCCTGCCTTCACCTCCCAAAGTGCTGGGATTACAGGTGTGAGCCACTGCGCCTGGCCTCTTCTCTTCCCTTCCCTTCCCTTCTTTTCTTTTTCTTTTCCTTTCTTTTCTTTTCTTTCTTCTCCCCCTCTCTCTGTCTCTCTCTCTCTCTTTCATGGGGTCTTGCTCTGTCACCCAGGTGGGAGTGCAGTGTCACAATTATCACGGCTCACTGCAGCCTCAACCTCCTGGGCTCAAGCAATCCTCCCACTTCAGCCTCTTGAGTAGCTGGGATCACAGGCACACAGCACCGTGCCCAGCTAATTTTAAATTTTTTTTTTTTTTGTAGAGATGGAGCCTTCCTATATTGCCCAGGCTGGTCTCGACCTCCTGGGCTCAAATGATCCTCCCACCTCAGCCTCCCAAAGTGCCAAATTACGTGCTTGTGATGGGGTCTTGGGAGCATAAACCCACGAGGTGCATTGGTCTTCACGCAATGAAAGCAGTAAAGGAAGACAGCGGAAACCTCGCTGTGGTGTGGGCTGTGGGGAAGCAGCCTGTCTCTGGCAGCTAGCTGCATCTCAGGCTGTTGCTGCATCTCCCCTGGGGCCTGTCTAAAGACTTGGGCTCTGCTTGCGGGTACTGTATTCCAAAAATAGGAGGCGGGTCCCTGCTGAACCTCCCTGGTCCTAGCCCTGGGAGCTGCTGCCAACCTGTCTGAACAGTGTGGAGTTTGCCTGTGTGGTTGGGCTATACAGTTCTCCGTGTAACTGATGGGCTTATCTGTTCCATGGGCTGCCCTGGGCCATGGTGCAGGACACAGTGGAAAGTGAACTGGGCTTCATCTGTAGCCCTGCACTTGCTAGAGTGTGACCTTAGTCTCTCTATGCCTCTGCTTACACATCCATAAAATGGGGATATTAGAAATCATATCTGAGGCTGGACACGTGGCTCTTGCCTGTAATCCCAGCACTTTGGGAGGCTGAGACGGGCAGATTGCTTGAGGCCAGGAGTTCGAGATCAGCCTGGCAAACATGGTGAAACCCCATCTCTACTAAAAATGCAAAAAATCAGCTGGGTGTGGTGGTGCACGCCTGTAGTCCCAGCTACTCGGAAGGCTGTGGCACGAGAATTGCTTGAATCCAGGAGGCGAAGGTTGCAGTGAGCTGAGATCGTGCCACTGCACTCCAGCCTGGGTGACAGAGCAAGACTCTGTCTCAAAAAAAAAAAAAAAAAAAAAAAGAAATCCGGTGGCTCACGCTTGTAATCCCAGCACTTTGGGAGGCCGAGGCGGGCGGATCACGAGGTCAGGAGATCGAGACCACAGTGAAACCCCGTCTCTACTAAAAATACAAAAAATTAGCCGGGTGTGGTGGCGGGCACCTGTAGTCCCAGCTACTCGGAGAGGCTGAGGCAGGAGAATGGCGTGAACCCGGGAGGCGGAGCTTGCAGTGAGCCGAGATTGTGCCACTGCACTCCAGCCTGGGCGACAGAGCGAGACTCCGTCTCAAAAAAAAAAAAAGAAATCATATCTGATAGGGTTATGAGGATTCAATCAATCAATCAATCAATCAGTAATCAGAAAGTGCTTAGAGCAGTGCTGTCGTGTGTCAGATAAGTGTCTGTTATGTATGAAATATGTGGATCAGTGATTGGGGCCCAGGTCCTGAGTACCTGGGTGCTGACCCCTGGGCCTATGGGCCACCTAGATCTTACCACTCTCTAGATCCCAATTTCTCCTGTACTGAACAGCACCATCATTTATGTACTTCTGAGAAGCACTGGGATGTGGTGAAAGGAGCACTGGACTGGGAGTTAGCAATCCCAGCCCTGCCATTCAGTTGCTGTGTTTCCTTGGGAAAGTTACTTTCCCTCTCTGGGCCTCAGTTTCACTGGCTGTAAATGGGAAACAACAGTGAAAGATCTCCGAGGGCCCTGTGGCTCAGAAAGCCTGGCTGCCAATGACTCCCCTGTCCTGCCCTAGGCTATACACTGGGAGGCCCCCCAGTCCCGCTGATTTGTGTCTGGAGCTATGGGAGGCAGAGGGCAGTGGCTGCCCCAGGGCTCCTCCAGCCATGGGATGCTCTCCTATCCTGGCCTGGCAGGGCCTTGGGGCACTGAGCTGCTCTACCCTTTCCTCACCATGCTATGGTCCAGAGCATTGATGAATGTATTCTGGACTCGTTCTGGACCCAGCGCACTGGGTTGGCAGAGCTGCTTTGCCCATCACAGCATAGGGTGTAATTTTGGAGTCATTAGTCTCACTCCATGGCTAATGTCTGCCTCCCTCACTGGACTGTCAGCTTTGTGAATGCAGGGCCCCGCCTATCGGTTCTCTACCACATCCCCGGGGCCTAGCACAGAGCCTGGTACACAGTCTATGCTCTGTAACTGTTTGTTGATTGAAAGAAGGTGACAACTTACCTGAAGCTCGAGGGCACCTCTGACGTGAAGGAATCCTATATTCAGGCTCCCCACCCTAAGAAATCTTATCCCACGCACCAGATATTCCATCCTGGAAACCAGCCAGCCTCACTGGTGATTGGTTAGCTCCATCAGAATTGGCCATCTCTTGAGACTCACCTCCTTAGCTTCCCAGGCCAAGGGTGAATCCTGCTTTTCAGGAGCCAGCAGGATGACAGCCTTCCAGTCTAGAAGGTTCCTAGGCCCTGCAAGGACTGCCTTGGTTCTGCCCCCAGGGACAAGATGAAATACTGGTTGGAGTTTGTAAGTGACCAACTCAGAGGAGGGGTGTTCTGAGTCGACCCGATAAAGAATGTTTTCTTGTAGCAGTGTGTGTGTGTATGCTTGTGTATGTGAGAGAGTCAGGAATAGAAAGTCAGAGATAGACAGGGGCAGGGATACAGGCAGAAACATCCTGAGACCCTGGGGGGTCTCTACCATAGGGAGAGAAAGAGACAGAGACACTGTGCTTCAGCCTAGGTGGCCAAGGTGGCTGGGGTGGGCACGGGAAAATAGAGGCTCCTTCTGTCCATTTTTTCTGTACCATCATCCCAGGATGCCTGCTGCTCTGGTGGGAGCCAGCCACAAGTTGGGCATTCCCAACTTGGGCCTCAGGGACAGCCCAGGGTGCATTTGTCAACATCGTGACAAGCTGCAGCACCAGAGAACAGCTCTGTGCTGGCACAGCAGCGTCTTGCAGTTGTCTGGCTGTATGGTGGTTAAGAGCGGGCATGGTGAGTAGGAGCAACTAGTTTTCAGTTCTGGCTATGCAGACAAGTGGCTATGTGACTGTGGGCAACTTCCTTTGCCGTTCTGTACTTTGGACTCTTCATCTGTAACTGGGGTAATCATAGTCCTCCCCTCCTCACAAGCTGCTGGTGAGGATTCAGTGAATTAATGCAGGCAGAGCTCTGGGAACAGAGCCTGGCACAGAGTTCATGCTCAAGAAAGGGTAGCCGAGAGCCAGCTCAGAGAATCCTCTATTCATCCCACAGGTGGGCGGGTCACGGTTAGCAGCCTCCTTTTACTGATGAAGAAACCGAGGCTCAGAGAGGGGAAGGAACTTGCTCAGTGACACCCAATTAACCAGTGCTGGAGCTGGAACTGGAACTGGAACTGGAACTGGGGACCCTCTCCTCCCAGTCCAGGGCTTGTTCCACTGCCCCCGCAGTTCCTGCTTGGGGATGTCTCTGTCATTCACGGCTGTAACTCTCATTACAGCCAATGTTACTGTAACGGGATGTTACAGTCCAAATTGCCCTCCCAGCCAGCTGTCTCCGGTAGAGGAAGCCCCAGGTTCTCTTTCCGCATAGGATTCCCTAGAGTTTAGCGTTCAAAGATTCAGCTGTGTGCTGGGAAGGGACTGAAGCTGCCACCCCCCCACCCTGGGGGTGGTCACATTCTGGAAGTCAGCATGTGCTGGCTGCAGGACCCTGGGTTCAGTTGCAGCCTCCCATTGGGACAGGAACAGCGTCGGGGTGGGGGTGTGACAGGGAAGCCTCGGTGATTGGCTTGGTCTTGCAGGGAGCGGCTGCCGGCAGGCAGGCCGGCTGGAGGCAGCTTTGCGCTGCCCCAGCCTGGGAGCCCTCAGGATGTGTGCGGGGTGGAGCCTGCTAGGGATCCCAGTGCCAGGGGGTGCCGTTGTGAGGGATGGACGCCGCTCCCCTGGAGCAGCACTTTGGGGCCAGCTTGGGCCCTGGGGACGAGCCGCAGGGGACCCACAGCCCATGTGTGTGAGCATGTAACCCGGGAGCCAGCTGGGCCCCTCGTGGGGTGGACAGAAGGACAGGCTGGCCCAGGACCCTCTTCTTTGAGACATCCCGGACTCCATCTCGGATGAAAGTGCTTTGAGAAACCACAGAGTTTTCTGTTTAACGGAAGAAAGAAACCCATCCTCTCTCCAGAGTGGCGGTGGCTGGCTGGACAGGGTGTGTGTTTGGGAAAGGCGCTGGAGGAGGAGGAAGAGGAGGAGGACAAGTAGGAGGAGGAGGAAGAGGAGGAGGGACGGGTGATGCAAGGGTTTTGAAAGCGCTACCTAGATGTGGGAGGTGGAACCTGGTCATTTGGTTCTGCTTTTCCTAGCAGGTATCGCTCCCCTGGGGAACTTGGGTAAGTCCATAAATAGCTCTGCTGACACAAAGGAGCTCTGTCTGGGGAAGGCAGCTGCTTGACACGGCCGCCAGGAGCTGCCACAGCCACGGCCGCCCGCCCGCCTGCGGGAGGAGCCGGGTGGAGACCGGGGTGGGGGAGCTGGCAGGAGCGGCAGCCAGGAGTCTCCTGGGTCCCTGCTGGAGTGTGCTGGGTAGGTACCTTGGTGACAGGGCTGTGTGTGGTGGGCGGGCATCCAAGCCACCCTGTGCCCCTGTTTCTATTGTTTCTTCCCCAGGGCAGCCATTGATAGGCATGTTGCAACCAAACCATTTGTGTTCTGTTCTGAGATAGCTCTGTGTGTGTGTCTGTCTGTCTGTCCATCTGTCTCAGGGGCTGGGAGCCCTGCAGGTCTGGGGGGATGCTTCCTCTGTTGGCTGCTCCCCACTTCTAGGCTGGACAGCCAGCTTTTCTTTCTCAGAGAAACAAATGTTTGGTGGCCAAAAAGTCAGGACACTGCATGGGAGGGGAGCGCTCAGCCAGCAGGGTTGCCTATTGTATCAGGGGTGCTGGCTGCACACCAGGCACCAGGGATGGAAGCTCGTGTCTAGTTTCACTGGCGGGGGAAGAGGTGGTCTCTGGAACTAGTCTCAGCAGGTTGCCTTTGGTCCCTGAGACAGCCTCTGCTGAAATGTCCACTGGAAGCACAAGCAAAGATGCTCTGCCTCTGAGCTCCAACCCCATGGGAGAGGGCCTGCACCTGCTCCCTTGGCTCCAGCTGAGACCCATCAGGCAGGGGGTGGTGATAGAGACAGGCTCACACCACAGAGCTGGCTACTGTGAGCAGACAGAGGCTAATTCTTTTCCCAGCCTGGAGGGTCCACATCTCTATTCTTGTTCCGAGGTGTCCAGGAAGAATCCTTGAACCCTAGGACTCAAGGCAGGAGGATAAACCTGGACCCAGAAAGGGGAGGAGACTTGTCCAAGTTTGAGCAGCAGGTCTGTGGCTGAGCAGGGACCAGGATAGAGGACTTCTGCCTCCTAGAACAGCAAGAACAGGACATGTGGGAAACCATTTCCCTGACCTGAGCTAAGTATTATAATTCAGCTTCAAATCTGACCCTCCTGGCCTGAGAAGCTTGGTACACCAGGCCCGCAGCGATGCTTGAAAACTTTCCACATCCTGCTGCCCTCAGGCCTTCTGGCTGGGTGGCTATCTGGCTTCCTCTCCCAGTGCTACAGTGGGTACATCTCCTCAAGGGAAGGAGCTGCAGAGGCTGCCCTTCTGGTGCCTGCGGGATCCCAGCCAGGGCACTGCAGGCATAGTCAAAGTTTCCACCAAGGCCCCTTGAGTCCTCTGCGCCCAGCCAAGGGGCACCTCCCCTCTTCCCCAGCCCTAGCACGTGGTGTGGCTTAGCCTAGGGCAGGCCCTTCAGGGAGCCGAGTTCCACAACAGGGCTCATTGCAAGCCCAGACTGGCTGCTGAGAAGCAGACAGATGGTGAGGATGAGGCAGTTGAGGCAAGTGACCACTCCTCGTGAGAAGTCCCCAGGGCTTTGAGCCAGAAATTGTTGATGGGGCTTCTGATTATAAGTACGTGGTATCAGTGAAATCATTGCACTTCCAGGCTTCCTTGCCTTTGCACATGCTGTTCCAGCTGCCTGGAAACCCCTCCCCTCCCTTACCCTCACCTCTCCATGTCTTATTCTATCCACACTTCCACAACTAGAGCCAATACTCCAGCCAGAATGAGTCTGTCCATTGGTGGTGGCACCCATGGATATTGCTTTGTGTCCTGTGTATGCAGAATCTGGGCCTTATTCATTCCTTAGTCGCAAGGACCTGGCCAGGGCCCTGGGGCATGGTTGGAGAGGGGTGTTGCATTGTCCTGGCTAGGGCAGGTTTTCTTTGAGGACAAACAGTGATGTGCAAGTCAGCTGTGTCCGCCCATCTCCTAGCTCTGTGCCTGGCATAGAGGGCCTGTCGGGGAGCCCCTTTAGGAGAGGCCTAGGCTCTGAATGTCAAAGTTGCTTCCATAGGGCCAAGGGATGGGGGCTGGGTTTGATAGGAGGTGAGGCAGGGAGAATTTTGGCTTCATCCTGGCAGGGACCATAGGGAGAATCCACTCAGGGGTCATGCTGGGCTAAGTGGTATCCATAGCATAGCCTGGGCCATGAAGGGTGGAGGGGATAGCCCTGACTGGTTGAAATGCAATGCTGAAGGTCCCTTGCGCAGACTACAGGGGGTTGGAGCTCAGCTCCCTGGACCCTTTTGGGATGGTGCCAACCAGAGTAGGTCTGGGGTTATTGATCCTCAAGCTAGTGGTCTGTGTGGCTCCCTTAGAAGAGGCACAGCTGAGGAGAGAGTGCCTATCCCCAGCTGGGTCCCTGGGGGCCCTGAGAGCTGCTTCCCATTGGCCTCTTAAGGCCCTGGAGATGGCAGTCTCTTTGCCTTCTATTAGGTTGGTGTAAAAGCAACTGTGGTTTTTGCCATTAAGGGTAATGTAAAAATGCAATTACTTTTGCACCAACCTATAGATAGATAGATAGAGAACTGAGGCAGGAGAGGAAGGACTTGCCTGAGGTGACATGCGACTCAGCAGGAAAGCAGGGACAAGAACTCCGGTTCCCCAGCCCAGGCCTCTCTGTGCTGCACCAGCTGGATGTCTCAGAGTATCCAGGTTTCATCTTGGGGCTCTCTCTTTTTCTGGACTCATCAGTGACATGTCCCTTTTGGACCTTCGGGCTTACTGACTAGAGCCCTGCTATCCTCTGGGAAAAGCAGCATGTGCAATAGACAAAGCCCTGGTGGGTGGGCTGGAGACTGTGGCACCTTCTAGTCCCTTCTTACTGATGATTTCAGGCAAATATGCCTTGTTTCTCACCCCAGTTTCTCCTTTGTAGCAACCAGGGACTGGACCAAGTATTGCCAGGTGCCTTCCAAATATCTAGTTCTCTGATTCTCTGCAGGCTGTCTCCTCTTCCTGGCTTCCAAGAGTCAATGGTCAGGGCCAGGGCTTGGTGCAGCAGGTAAGCAGCCCCTAGTCTGTTCCTCAGGCGCCTCTGGGCAGGAGCCTTCTCATGCAAGCTGCAGCCCAAGCAGAAGCTGGGAGGTTTGTTGTTGTTTGTGGAGGCAGGCGGTTTCCAAGATGTCATTGCTTAGGGAAAACCATCATTCCTCCCAGGAATAAACAAGGCTGCTTATGGCTCAACCCCCTAAGCCCGAAGAAACTGGAGCCACTCACAGCAGACCAGCCAGGCTCAGCCCCAGGGAGTGCTGCCTGCCCCTGCACAACCAGCTGTACCCTGGCTTCCAGGATTGGAGTGGGGATGGGGGCAGGATGGTGGGAGGTGTGCTAGAGCCATAAGCCTCTTGAGAGATCAGAGCTTCCAGGCACAGACAAGAGGGAAGAGGGTCCCAGGATACCCTCTTCCTTCTGGCAGTGGGCCTAAGTCATCACTTGAGATGTGTGGATAGCTGCCAGGTATGCTCCAGATGGCCCAGGGCTTCTCCCCTCTCCCTGCCCTCCATGGGCCAGCCCACTTGCACCTGGCACCGTGGCTCAGGCTGCTGCCGGAGAACTGTCAGCGGCTTCCAACTTAGAAAGGGAGGTGTGCAGGAAGTTATTTGGAACTGGGCATGCTTTTCGCCAACAGCCAGGGCTCTCTGTGGTGTCCTCAGTTACCTCTTACTGGGGTTAGCTTTGGGCAAATAGCAGAGCTCAGGGACTCGGGGAAGGGTGCAGAGGGTAAGGGAACAAGGGGAGAGGCAGAGAAAGGTCTTAGCAGTGTCTCTGGGGACCAAATGGCTGGCAGGAACCTTGACAGCAGGCTGAAGGCAGCCAGGAGAAGGACTGTGGAATGGGAGGTGGCATGGCTATGCCACCCCTCAAGACAAGGGTTGGAAGCAATGTTCAGCCAGGACATGAAATCTTCACTTCTCAGACCTCACTTCCTGCAGTTCCCAGTTGATTCAAATAGCAGCAGCTCTGTACTGTCCTCTCTGCCTCTCTCCCTTCCACGTCTGTCTGTCTGTCTTTCTTTCTTTCTTTCTTTCTTTCTTTCTTTCTTTCTTTCTTTCTTTCTTTCTTTCTTTCTTTCTTTCCTTTCTTTCTTTCTCTCTCTCTCTTTCTTTCTTTCTTTCTCTTTCCTTCTTTCTTTCTTTCCTTCCTTCCTTCCTTCCTTCCTTCCTTCCTTCCTTCCCTCCCTCCCTCCCTCCCTCCCTCCTTCCTTCCATGTGTGTTATGCACCTACTGTGTGCCATGTACTTGCAAATTACTGGAGGCATAGATCTAAAAGGTCCAATCTTTAATCTAGTGCCAGGATGCTCAGGTAATGGACAGTAACAATACAGCTTTAATGGAGAGGCACGGGGTGGGGAGGGGGGTGCTGTGGGACTCCCCAGGGAGGCACCCAGTTCAGCCTGGGAGCCTCAGCAAAGCTTCCTTCAAGAGGTGAAGCTGCATATGATTGCACAGATGCTTGCCCATTGAAGAGCAGGTCTCCATCCTAGTCTATCTACCCCTCTGAGGTGTAGACGTGATTCCTGCCTGGCCATGGAAATTGCTTTTGTGTGTCCAGCCACATGCTCCTCCTTGTCTAGGGAGGTTGTATAGGAATATGGGCTCTGGACTTGAGGGAAGGATCTCTCCTACCTTACAGTCTTGTGCTCTTGGACAAGAATGGAGTTTCTCCTGCCTTCATGTCCTCGAGCAGTGGTCTAGCCTCCTCGGGTTCAATGAGATGATAGCTGTAAAACACTTAGACGTGTTTCATGTGAATGGACTCTGTGTCCTGCTAGCAGTGGGAGTGCCACTAGCGCATATCTCATGGATGGCTGTTATTAAATGCAGCGATGTAGGTGAGGTGCTTGGCGTGGATCTGACACTGAGCAGGCAGTCAGGAGGCAGCACGACAGCATTTTCTGGAGGGAAATAGTTGGAATGCACAATCAGAGATGTGTACAAAGCAAAGAGCTCACTGAGGAACAGTGAGCCTCAGCCCAGGGAGCAGAGGAGGAGACACTGGGATGAGGGGTTTTATTTGTTTTTAAAATAAACCTTTTAAATTGAAGTACAGCATACTTCCAGAAAAATTAGAAGAATACAGCCAATGAATTTTCCACAAAGCGTAGCCCCCATCCAGGTCAAGAAATAGAATATTCTGGTACCCTAGGAATCCCCACAAATAACCCTCTTTTAGTTTCTATGACCTCAAAGGTAACCCCTGTCCTGACTTCTTTTTTTTTTTTTGAGGCAGAGTCTCGCTCTGTTGCCCAGGCTGGGGTGCAGTGCACTGCAACCTCCATCTCCCAGGTCCAAGTGATTCTCCTGCCTCAGTCCCCTGAGTAGCTGGGATTACCGGCATGTGCCACCATGCCTGGCTAATTTTTGTATTTTTAGTAGAGACGGGGTTTCACCATGTTGGCCAGGCTGGTCTTGAACTCCTGACCTCAGGTGATCCACCCTCCTCGGCCTCCCAATGTGCTGGGATTACAGGCGTGAGTCACTGCACCCGGCCCTTGTTCTGACTTCTCTTATCAATGAGTGTAGCCTATCCTTGAATTTTGTGTAAATGGAATCATTGAGTACATATTATTTCATGCTGACTTCTTTCAATCAGCATTTTGATGGCAAGATTCATCAATAATATTGTATCAAGTTTTATTTTGTTTATTCTTGTTGCTCTGTGGTATTTCCTTGTGTGAATATACCACCACAGTTTATCTAATCTACTGCTGTTGAACATTTGTGTTGTTTACAGTTTGAGGCTATAATGAATGGTGCTGCTATGAATATTCTTGTACTTATCTTTTGATGTACTATGTATGCTTCTGTTGGGTGAATACCTAAGTTTTGCAATCCCTGAGTCATAGAGTTGTACAGAGTTAACTTTAGTAAATACCATCATATTATTTTCCAAAGTGTGACAGGAATACATTCCCTTCAAGCTGTACATGAAAGAGCCTATTATTCCATGTCTGTACCAACATTATTGGTATTAGATATTGTGATATCTAATGTGGCTTTAATTTGAATTTCCTTGATGTCTGGTGAGGTCGAGTCCCTTTTTTATGTGTTGATTAGCCATTTAGATGACCTCTTTTGAAAAGTGCCTGTTCAAGTCTTTCCCCCATTTTCCTATTGGATTTTTTTTTTCTGATTAATTTGTAGGAGCTTAAACGATAATGTAAATATGTGTTTATTGTTGAATATGCACATTCCAAATATCTCTTCCCACTCTGGGATTTGCCTTTTCACTCTCTTAAGGGTATTATTTGAAGAACAGAAGTTCTTAATTTTAATGCAGTCAAATTTGGTAATCTTTTTTCTTTTATGGAGAGTGTTTGTTGAGTCTTGTTTCTCTGCTTATTACAAGGTTATGGACATATACTTTTATGTATTCTTTTCGATGTTTTATGTTTCATATTTAGATCTAAATTCCACTTGAAATAGATTTTTATCCACTGTATGAAGTAGAAGTCAAGGCTCATTTTCTCTGGATAAATATTCAATGTATTCAAAATCCATCCTGTCTCACTATAGGGCAATGTCACCTTTGTCAGAAATTGAGGGGCAATACATGGGTTGCTTGAATTTTGAAGGATGAGTAGAGCTTCAGCAGGTGGATGGGGGAGGGGAAGGTGCTCTAGGCAGGACGTACAGTGTGAGCACAGGTTTAGAGGGGCCTGAGGGTAGAGTATATCAGACTGGCTGGAGGGAAAGGAGGAGAAATGGTGTGGTGGAGAGGTTGGTGGGGGCAGAACACACAGGGTCAGAGGATGGGACTTTATCCTAGAGGGATGGAGGCATTTTGAGCAGGAGAACAATATAGGCAAGTTGGTGCAGGGCCAAGGGAGATAAGCGAAAGTCTCATGACAGAGGGAGGCAGGAGGGTGGGTTTGGAGAAGACTGTAAATTCAGCCAAACCTAGCCCTGACATCACCCCCAAGCAGAGATAGGGTGCGCCTGCCTCAGGAGGCAGTGGTGAGGCTGAGGGTGCCTGAGGCTTGGGAGGGTGACCTTCGGCCACAGGGTTGTGGCTTAGTCTCATGTCCACATGTCCACTTCAGTGTCCTTGAGTGAAAAAGCCTCTTTTTTACTGGATGGGTACCCCCCCACCACCCAGTGCCCCCCAGTGCTGCAGGCCCTGAAGGAGGAGGGCAGTGGAGCAGACTGGGGCAGACAGATAAGGCAGGGGGTGTATCTGGAAAGGGGGACCTTTCTGTTCCTCCTGCCCTTGATGCTCCCACAAGGAGACCTGGCTATGCCTTGGGCCCTGAACTCTGATCTTTCTAGGCTAGCTGAGATTCAGAGCTGGACAGACATGCTGGGGAGAGCAAGACACAGGGAGGGGAGTGATTTGGCCCAGGCCATGCAGTGAGCCAGACTGACCCAGCCTAGGGGTAGGCTGAGCACAGACTCATCTGCCTTCTCAGCTTCCAAGTTTCCTCCCCTGAAACCTGCAGCTAACAGGACTCCTGTCCTAGGCTGCTGTAAGGGTCAGAATATGTCAAGTGCCCTGTCCCAGAATTGGATGCAGGAGAGGGAGCTGATGATGTCGATGATCGTCATGAGAGTAACAATTATGATTACAGAAATTGCAGATGCTTATTGAGCACTTACTAGGTGCCAGGCCCTATGCTAAGCCCTCCCTACAGAGCTGTGATGTCGGTATTCAATACTCACATTGCCATTTTACAGATGAGGAAATCGAGCCTGAATAGGTTAAGCAGCCTGTGCAGGTGCCCTGACCTAGGAGGTGGCAGAGCCAGGGTTTGAAGCTTGATTTGCCTGTCTCCAAGCTCCAGTTGTTCATCAGCAATAGGCTTCCCTCCTTCCACCTCTGGCTATCAGTCCTCCCTATTCTCAGAGCTGCTGCTTGGAGTAAAACCTTAGTTTTTGCGTTGGTCCCTGGTGCCCACTCATGAGAGAGTCAAGCTGTGGAGAGGAAGGCAAGGAGTAGAGGGGTACCACCATGGGCTACTGTGTGCCGGGCACTGCCTCCATATGCCCCATAGTAGCCCTGTGAGGAAGCGGCACACTGGCTGTGAGGGAGGCGGCACATGGATAGGAATTGGGATTCACCTCCAGGTCCTCCTGCTTCCAAATGCTGACCTCATGACTGCAGTGCTATTTGTGTCCTTCCCTGAGGTCATCCTGGCATGGCAGAGATTCTTTGATTAACCTAGTGTAAAACATCACAGAGAAGCCACATGCTTCTAGCTCTCCCCACCTGGAAGGGGACCCTGGGAGGGAGAGGATTTGGGAGGGTCACCAGGTGTACAGAATTCTGCACTGCCCCTGCCAACACCAGGTGTCAGTCTCCTGCCCCTCAATCTCGAACCATGTGGAGTCCGAGTGGGGCCCCTGCGTCTGGTATTGCTCTCCACTGCCTAGCACAGAGCCAGGCCCAGGTTTGTCCTCAGGAAGCATCCTTTGAAGGAAGGGAAGGAGGAAGTGAAGAGGGCAGGAAAGGAGATCACAGAGGAGTAGAAAGAGCAGGGCTTTGGAGTCAGGCAGACCATGGTTTCAATTCTGACTCTTCCACTGACTTGCTTTTTGATCTTGTGTAAGTTACTGAATGTCTCTAACTCCTAGTTTTCTTATTAAAAATGATACTGATCTCATAGGATTGTTGGAAGTAGAGCCTAAAGTATAAAACAACTGTCACATTGTGTGGTGTGCAGTAGATGCTCAGTTAATGATCTCTCTCTCTCCCCTATCTTTGTCATCATTATCTGTTTTGAACACCTCTAGCTTCACCTTCCTTACCTCTGCAGCGCTAAGTAAACATTGCTTTCAGAGTAACATCAGAATTCCTTAATATATCCATCCATGCTCCTGCCCCATCCAACCACCTCCACTTCCTTGAATGTTCCCTGCTGGCTCTGGCTCAGCCTGGAATATCCTGTCCCATCTTTTCCCCCCATTACCTCCTCCCAGAACCATCCTAGTTGTCCCTGCTGCCTCTACTTCCACAGCCTCCTAGCGTGGTAGCAGGTGGGTGAGAGATGGATCTGGCACCTCCAAGGCAGGGAATATGGCTTGCTGCTGTTTGGCAGCAATAGCGAACACAGGCCCTGGCACATGGCTGCAGCTCTGTAGGTATTTGCTGAGTAAGTCTTGGGGGAAATGGTGTGAATAAGCCAGACATGATCCTGATGAGCCAAACAGGACCTGCCCAGGGCCATGACAGCAGGGCAGGCTGGGTCTTGGCAGGGGAGCAGAGAGCCTTCTAGCCAGGGCATCCGAGGCAGATTGAACCAGTGCTCACAGGGATGGGCAGGAAGTAGACTTGAGGGATAGAGAGCTTAGGGAAATGAGATGGTCCCAGCACACACACACGGAGCAGGCAGAAAAGCAGGGTGCTGGGTGGGAAGGGGAGTGAGGATGGATCCCACAGGCGGACTGGTTCCTCAGAAGAGCCCCAGCGGGCCTGGAGTTCCCCTTCTCACAAGGCATCAGTCACCACTAGCTCAGGAAGAAGCTGGGAACACCCCTGCTCTCAACTCTCAACTCCCTGCCTTTCAGAGAAGAGAGCTGGAGGAGTAGAAGGAGTGTTTGGGGTGGTGGGTGGGTACAGAGACTATGAGTCCACCCCATGTTGAAGCAGTGGTGTCAGAAATGGAGGTGAGAGGAGAAGGGACCTGGTGAGGGGGTGACAGGGCAGCACCGTGCTGAAACCCAGACCCCAGAAGCTGCCTCCCTGCCCTGGGAGAAGCTGGGCATCCAGGCAGGCAGTGGTGGGTCTTCAGCAGGCTGCAAGCGGCATGTCTTTCTGGCTTGGTCAGGCGATAGCCAAGAGTAGGAAGGGTTTCTGAGGGGGCCCTCGTGTCTCCTCTTTCCTCAGGGATTCCTTTTCTGTAAGTGTTGGCTTTGTCCTGAGAGTCCCTGCGTGGGGGTGAGCTAACCTTCTGTGCCTCAGTATTGCTTTCTGTAGAGTGGGTGCGCTCCCTGCTGTGGTGTGCCGCCCTCCTGAGCCTCTGACAGAGGAGCTTCAGTCTGTGGTCGAATTCCTCCTTTGCCCCTCTCTCCTCCTGCAGTTGGGCCTCTGTTTAGGCAACATGAATGGGTAGCTGCCTCCAGGGAACTTGCCAGCCCCCCATCCTGCTCTAGGGTCATGCCTCTTCTGCACAGGCTTCCCACTATAGAGAGGGTTCTATGTGTTGGAACTGGTCCTGGATGAGGTTCTGGGCTGGATTTTAGTGCTGATTCTGTTGTATGACCTTGGCCTTATCACTTCCCTTCTCTGGTCCTCATGTAACAGACAGTCACCTTGCCTGTTACCTGACGCCACTCTCCAGAATTGTCTCGGCAGTCAGAAAGAAGTAAAAAGGCCTGGGCCTTACTCCTAGGGACCGTGATGCAGTAGGTCTTAGATTGGGTCCAGACAGGCATTTTTAAGATCCTCCTCAGGTGATTCTAAAGCATACTTCTCCGTTAAGAACCAATAGTCTAGGTCGGTGTTTTTCAAACTTTAATGTGCAAATGAATCTCCTGGGATCCTATTAAAATGCAGATTCCGATCCAGTGGGTGTGGATTGAGGTTTACGAGTGTGTATTTTATGAGGTCAGGAGATTGAGACCATCCTGGCTAACACGGTGAAACCCCGTCTCTACTAAAAATACAAAAAATTAGTCAGGCATGGTGGCAGGTGCCTGTAGTCCCAGCTACTTGGGAGACTGAGGCAGGAGAATGGCGTGAACCCGGGAGGTGGAGCTTGCAATGAGCTGAGATCACACCACTACACTCCAGCCTGGGCGACAGAGTGAGACTCCATCTCAAAAAAACCCAAAAAAACAAAAACAAAAAAATGAGTGTGTATTTTATATAAGCTCCTGGGTGATGCTGCTGCTGGCTCTTGGGCTGCACTTTGAGGCTAAGAGTCTAGATGGTCCTGTGAAGTTCACTGGATTGTTCTTTTTTTTTTTGAGACAGAGTCTTGCTCTGTCACCAGGCTGGAGTGCAGTGGCGTGATCTTGGCTCACTGCAACCTCCACCTCTGGGGTTCAAGCCATTCTCCTGCCTCAGCCTCCTGAGTAGCTGGGATTACAGGCGCCCACCAACACATCCAGCTAATTTTTGTATTTTTAGTAGAGATGGGGTTTCACCATGTTGGCCAGGATGGTCTCGATCTCCTGACCTCATGATCTGCCCTCCTGGGCCTCCCAAAGTGCTGGGATTACAGGCGTGAGCCACCGCGCCCGGCGATTGTTCTTTCATTCATTTATTCATTCAAACACTTCAGGTGGGGAGTGGTCAGACGTGAGGCTAGAGGGAGACAGTCCAGGGTCTTCCAGGGCTACAGAATTTGGACTTTGAGAGGTATTGGGGAGCCAGCCACAGCAACATTTTAAGCAGAGGAGTGACAAGTTGAGGTTTGCATGGAGGCAGCTCCCCTGACATAGCACAGAGAATGGCCAGTGGGGTCTGCACTGCCACTGTGAGCCCCACATCATCCTGATGGGGGATGACGGTGGTCTAGAGGGAAGTGGCGGCAGTGGACATGGAGAGAGTAGAAACATCCTTTTTAAAAAAGATTAATCAACTTTTTAATTTTTTAATTTTTTATTTTTTGAGACAGAGTCTCACTCTATTGCCCAGGCTGGAGTGCAGTGGCGCAATCTCGGCTCACTGCAACCTCCGCTTCCTGGATTCAAGCGATTCTCCTGCCTCAGCCTCCCAAGTAGCTGGGATTACAGGTGCACGCCATGTCGCCTGGCTAATTTTTGTATTTTTAGTAGAGACAGGGTTTCACCATATTGGCCAGGCTGGTCTTGAACTCCTGACCTCAGGTGATCCACCTGTCTCGACCTCCCAAAGTGCTGGGATTACAGGCTTGAGCCCCCGTGCCCAGCCTCAACTTTTATTTTAGAGTAGCTTTAGAAATTAGCACAAAGTACAGAGAGTTCCCGTATACTTTGTCCTACTTATTGCCAACCTCCCTAGTAAAAAGATCCTTGAAGTTGTATAAGTGTTGATCAGGATTTGAGGATTGACCACGGGGGTGGTCGTGAAGGAAAAGGAGGAGAAAATGATGGCCAATTCCCTGGTTTGGGCAACTGGTGGTGGCTTCATTGATACAGGGACCATGTGAGGAGGAATGATGGACTTGCGGGGAGATCACACATTCAGTGTAGGGCTTGTTGAGTTGGGGGTACTGACGGGATATGCAGAAGGAGGTCTCCATCCATGTCCCTGGGCTGCAGCCACACAGCTGTCCTCTGTCTCAGCAGTATGCTAAGGCTCTTCCTGGCCCGGGGCCTTGGCCTATACTGCTTCCTCCCCTAATGAGCCCTGCCCTGCCCCTTGAGCAGATTTCGGTCTCCAGCCATTCCACAGGGCAGCCTTCCCAACACTCCCCTGGACTCTCTCACCCGAGGGTTTTCCTTCACACTGCAGATCTTGGTTTCTGTTTATCCTGTGTTTATGGCAGTGATGACTTGGTCAATATCCTTCCTTCCTCTCTAGTTTGTAGGCTCCACAAGGACAAGGATCGTGTCTTTCTTATTCTTTCCTTTATGCACAGAGCCTAGAACAGTGTCTGGATGCAGAACTATTCCATGAGGATTTGGTGAATACTTGCCTGTGGCATCTCAACTCAGGAGAGGGGTCGGGGCTGGCAGAGTGGACTGCGGGTCATCAGTGGCCAGATGGTGCAGATAGCGATTGTGGCCCGGGGAGTGGATGGGTTCCCAAGGGAGTGGACAGAACTGTGATGAGAGGGGCCCTGCAGCAGGTCCTGATGGACAGGCAGACAGGGCCACGAGAGGGTGGAGAAGGGGGTCAGTGGAAATTCAGGGAGGGAGATGTTAAAGCCACTCTGTGCTGGAGTGACCATGGCTATCGTTTATTGAGTGCTCATGTGTGACCTCATGGTGCTGAGCTCTGGAGACTCATTAGCTCATTTATTCCTCTAACAACATTGTGAGGAGGTTCTAGAAATCCTATGTTATGGCTAAGGAAACTGAGGCACAGAAAGGTTAAGCCAAAGGTCACCCAGCAAGTAAGTGTGAAGTTAGTATCTGGAGCTTCCCCTAAGGTAAGTACCGCCTCCATCCTCCTGAATTTTGCCAAACCTGCTGTGTTGGAGACAGTGGAGGTAGAGGGGAGAGGAGTATGGCCTGGAGAGTCTCTGAGTTGGGAGGAAGCACTGGGGGTGCCAGCCTCTGGGGTGGTCAAGAGACCAGACCTGGAGGAGCTGGGCTGATGCTGAGCCGGGAGAGCTAAGTGTTAGCTGAGCCATCAAGGTTCCTGGAAGCTAGCATTGAGTCAGGGACCTGAAGCTAGGGAGCCAGAGCATGCCAAGCTTGAAGGAACAGCCCATCTTGAAAGCCTGGGGGTCCAATGCGGGGCAGGAATTCTAACAGCTTCTCCCTTTCTCAAAGGACTTTACAGTTCACAGAGTGCCTTCCTGCCCTTTCTCAGACTTGGTCCCCTTAGGTCTCTGGCATAGGAAGCAGCAGGCATCCTCACCCCCTTTCATGGCAGAGAAAACCAAGCTTGGAGTGGGGTAGTTTGGGATCACACAGCTAGCAAATGATGGAGTGAGGATTCCAGTCCAGGTCTTCTGGCTGCATGTCCAATGCTCTGTCAGTAAAATCCTGGCTGTTAAGGGCCACCCTCAGACACAGGCAAACCCCAGTTTACACTCCCCAGTGCAGGAAGTGGTTTTCGAGGGCAGATGCAGAGCCCGGCATCCGTGGTGGCTGTGATGAATCATCGGAGTGAGAGCTGCAGGTTGTCCCTGGGTCAGCAAACCTGGCTGCTCAGTGAGTAGCTGTGTGATGTTGGACAAGTCACTTCCAGCAGCCCACCATTACCCCCAACCCAACATCCAGTGGGCGTCTGGGGCCCAGGAGCCAGAGCTGGTATAAGTATGAACTCTGGGTGTTATAGCTGCCATCCCTCCTTAGCCTATTCCGAGCTCTGGATTGGATTTGGGAGAGGATTTGATTAGGTCCTAAACAGTGGCTCTATTTAGAGGGCCTGGTTCATTTCCTGTGTGCTTACAGCAGATGAGACATGGGCAGAATTAACCTGGTCCAGCCAAGCCAAAGAAGTGATGGATGGGAAAGACACAGACCCCCACCTCGGGAGGGCGGGGCAGTGGCTTCCAGCACTCTGGACCCAAGGCCCTGGGTGAGCAGGCTGGTCTTCCTGGGGCACACTGGCTGGATTCTTGTTACTTCAGCTGTTGCAACAGCTGTCTCACTGGGTCCCCAGCTGCCTGTACTTCCTCTATCAGAGCAGTCCCCATGCTCCTTCAGACTAGTTGTCTAACCTCTGTTTTTTCTGCTTAACTGAGGGCAGAGGTTGTGTCTGACTTGTTCCCTGCCGTCCCGCTAGTACCTACCTCAGTGCTTGGAGAATGCATGAAGGTATGCATGCCCCAGTCCTCCCTGCCACCCACACATCCTGCCCACATTCCCCAGAGCAGCTTTGACACAGCACAGCTCTGCCTGTGGCATTTCGTTGCTCATGGGGCAAATCCCATGCCCACCATGTGTTCTGCAACCTCCCCCTCATCTTTGCCTCCCCTCCTGCCCTAATTTTCTCCTACACTTGCCACCCTCCCACCCCTGGGTTTCTCGGGTTTCCTGTAATTGCTCCGGAGCTCCCATCAAACCACTTCCCACCCCAGCTCTCCCAAGAACAGGGGTCTTACCATACCTGCACGCAGTCCCTGTTCATACAGGCCTGCCGGGGAGCACAGAAAGAACCCTGAGCTCTGGGCCCTGTTCGCCAGCATCTGCTGGTGTGGGATGCACCCAGGTGAGGGGCCTCAGGCAGCACTCCAGGCTGTTCCTCCTCCCTCTACCGCCATCTGAGGGCCCCAAACACTTGTGTGTAAGGCTCCAAGGAAACAGGGAGAGACCCTGGGCAGGAGATGTGAGTTCTAATCCTGTATCAGCCTCTCATTCTTAGGTAATTCCTTTACCCTCTGGGACCCCAGGTTTCTTATCTCTAAAATAAGACCACTGATCGCTCCCATTGTATCAAAAGCTTTTCCAGGGCCAGGCACTGTGAGGAGACTCAGATAGTCCTGTGAGTCCAGTGTGATATCACTGGGCTCAATTCCAGATGAGGAAACGGAGGCTCTGAGGTGTTGAGAGGCTTGGCCAGAGTTGCACAGCTAAAAAGTGGCCCCATTGGGATCAAAATCAGCATGGCTCGGGTATCTGAGCACATAACCACTGGGCCCTCTGAGAACCCTTCCGTCTTGGTTAGTTTCTCGGCTGATCCCTCTGGGTAGGTGCCCTCTGGGGGCAGTACCCCTGCCTGAGCGGCACTTCCCCTCCTGGCTTTGTTTGGTTTGGCCTCGATTTAGAACAGGGTTGGCAGAGGCAGGCTGACTTGCATTTCTGGTTTTGGGTTTGTTGCTGCACTTTCCCCAAGGGGTGGGCGGGCTCCAACTGACAGTCACCGCTGGGACAGGCCTGGGCCCCACCCTCACTACCCAGGAAAGGGGAAATGCGGCCTGCTCCCCACTCAGTGCCACTCCGTGCCAGGCCCTGAGGGCACCCGGTTGCTGCTTCCTTCTGTCTTTCCCCAAGGACTATCAGAGGCAGGTGGCTGGGCCGGGAGGTGGGTCGGGGGGAGGTCTGGCCATGTGGTAGGGTGATAGGACTGAGGGGCCCCACGGAGCTGGCTGCAGGGCAGTTTGTTTCTCCTGATGAAGAATGCTCCCTGATGGGTGGGGCGATGGGCTGGGGACTGAGTTGCTCATAGGGACAGAGATCAGAAGTGGGCTTGAGAAGAACAGGGCCAGAAGGCCTGGGCTCTGGCCCCAGCCTAGCCCCTGATTTGTGCAGGGTGGCTTTGGGTAGGTCACTAAGTCACTGTCCAGACTGGGCCCTCAGCCTTCCTGTCTACCCAATGGAGGGTCTTTCTGTCCACCTGGGAACAGCCTGATGGGACTGAAGCACAGCCCTTAGTTTCCAGATGAGAATTCTGGACTGGAGGCCCTGACACTAAAATTGCCAACACTGACTCTGGTGTTTGGCAGAGTTTGGGGTACGTGGGAAACACGTGCTGCTGGTTGAGGTCCTTAACTTCAGAATTTCCCTCTAGATCAATGCTTTTTAAATCACTACCTCCAACACCACCATCTCCTGTAGGAGCTTTCCAGCTTTTCCAGCATATGCTTCTGATCTGTTACTCAGGCATGCTGGTTATCCCATTTTGTAGGTGGACACCTTGAGGCCTAAAGGTTGGTGACTGGCTCTACCTGACACCCCTGTGCGATTCTAGGTTGCCCCTTGCTCCTCTCTGGGCCTCAGCCTTTCTGTCTATGCAGTGGGGATTTCAGATCGCTGTTGTTTCAGAGTCTGAGGCTATGAGGTTTGAGAGGACCCTTGTGTGGAGTCACCTCTGAGCTGCAGGCAGGATTTCCAGGGCAAGAAGGCCACAGCATCAGCAGGCACCTGTCTTTGGCCTGTGAGCCATAGCCTAAGGCGTGCCCTTCCTGACCTTGGCCAGATCACGCTAGAGTCCTCCGAGGCCTCCCCTCCCTTGCCCAGCCACCTTCTCCACTCTGCAGGGCTCCACTTTCACTTTCATGCTCCCAGGCTGTGGCTCTTACCCATGCCGCGCTTTCACATCCGCTCACATCTGTACTCCCAGATGCCAGTGTGACCCCTGACACGTGTGTGCAGCAGCCTGCAGCTGCCCCAAGCCATGGCTGATCACTGACTCCCAGCTGTGGGGCTTCACCATTACAGACTCCCCCGGGCTTCAAAGACTTCTCAGCTTCGAGCATGGCCTTTTGGGTGTCAGGGCAGCTGTACAATAGTGGGTAAGTCACCGGCCTTTGGGCTCAGTTTTCTCATTAATGATTTCTACAATGAGAGCTCTTAACCCATGTTCTGGGGGTACTTACCCCTGAAGTTTTCTGCCAGTGTGCGCGTGTGCCCGCAGGTGCACACATTCCCAAGCGTCTGTTCAGTTCCCGAGTATGGGTGAGGTCTTTCCCTTTCATTAGTTCTCAGCAGCTATGGCTTCTTGAAGACAGAACCTGGGCTCTAAATAAATAGTTCCAGCTCTGGCATTCCTGGTCCTTGAGTGGGAGGGGCCCAGCCCCGGCTTGAGAACTGCCTCCCTGTGTGGTTGTGGCACCATGGACACTCCTGACTTTCTTGGGGCCCCAATCTTCTGGTGACATAGCTGCTATTCAGACTTTCATCAAGAGAAATGTTTTTCTCTTTGCACATGAAATCTACTGTTGAAACTCAGCAAAACCCCCTAGGATCCCAAGGGTTGTGTGTGAGGCACGAGATGCTGTGTTTTTTGAGGAATCCCTGAGCTTCCTCCAAGCAGTTTAAAAATCCCTGAGTGGGTTATTCTTCAGGGAGTTTCCATGTGTCTGTGACATCTGGTGAGTCCAGGTGTGGACAATATTTTAAAGTTCTGGTTTCATTCCAGTTTATTAGTTTCAAAAAGATACTTAAGCCTTCAGAGCACATTCTTGTTTGAATGACTCATGAGGATTTTTTAAACTTTAGTTCAGGTAGAAGACACCCTGGGCTGGGTTCAGTGACCACCCTGGCTTTGGGGTTTGGCTTGGTTCTGGTCCATAAGCAGAGACCGCCTGGTTCTCCTTTATCCCCAGAGGCAACTTTGACCCTGTTTCCTTTTCTGTAAAATGGGGACAGTGATGCTTCTTTTAGAGGGTTGTCAGGAAGGCCATATAAGAGAGTGGGGTCAAGCTGGCCTGGCACCTGCCAAGGCAGGAGCTAGATAGACAGTGGTTACCTCTCCTTCTTCTCCTATAAATGACCAGCTGTGTTTTTGATGGAGCAGAAAGTTCAAGCAAGAAGACAGGGTGAGAATTGTTACATAACTAAGTCAAAGGGGCTTTTGGGGTTCCATCTGGCACCTCAGCATTCAGACTGGGGGGCCAGGGTTCAGGCCACTGTCTGATTTCATGTCAGCTCATGCATGGTGTCTGGCATCTCGGAGCCTCCTCTTCTGAACCATTCTTGTTTTCTTTTTGTTTCTCAGATGTTTGAGACAGAGGCAGATGAGAAGAGGGAGATGTCCTTGGAGGAAGGGAAGGGGCCTGGTGCCGAGGATTCCCCACCCAGCAAGGAGCCCTCTCCTGGCCAGGAGTTTCCTCCAGGACAAGACCTTCCACCCAACAAGGACTCCCCTTCTGGGCAGGAACCCGCTCCTGGCCAAGAACCACTGTCCAGCAAAGACTCAGCTACCTCTGAAGGATCCCCTCCAGGCCCAGACGCTCCGCCCAGCAAGGATGCACCACCATGCCAGGAGCCCTCTCCAGCCCAAGACCTCTCACCCTGCCAGGACCTGCCTGCTGGTCAAGAACCCCTGCCTCACCAGGACCCTCTACTCACCAAAGACCTCCCTGCCATCCAGGAATCCCCCACCCAGGACCTTCCACCCTGTCAAGATCTGCCTCCTAGCCAGGTCTCCCTGCCGGCCAAGGCCCCTACTGAGGGCACCGTGAGCTCTGGGGACCCACTAGCAGCTACTGGGGACCCACCTGCGGCCTCCAGGCCAGCCTTCGTGATCCCCGAGGTCCGGCTGGATAGCACCTACAGCCAGAAGGCAGGGGCAGAGCGGGGCTGCTCGGCAGATGAGGAGGATGCAGAAGAGGCCGAGGAGGTGGAGGAGGGGGAGGAAGAGGAGGAGGACGAGGATGAGGACACCAGTGATGACAACTACGGAGAGCGCAGTGAGGCCAAGCGCAGCAGCATGATCGAGACGGGCCAGGGGGCTGAGGGTGGCCTCTCACTGCGTGTGCAGAACTCGCTGCGGCGCCGGACGCACAGCGAGGGCAGCCTGCTGCAGGAGCCCCGAGGCCCCTGCTTTGCCTCCGACACCACCTTGCACTGCTCAGACGGTGAGGGCGCCGCCTCCACCTGGGGCATGCCTTCGCCCAGCACCCTCAAGAAAGAGCTGGGCCGCAATGGTGGCTCCATGCACCACCTTTCCCTCTTCTTCACAGGACACAGGAAGGTGAGAAAGCTAAAGGGGGAGGGAGAAGGATACATGCAATGTGGGGAGGGCTGGCCCAGGGGCTGCAGGGAATGAGAAGTCACCGTGTTCCACCCCCACTGTCCTGGCAGCCTCCCAGCGAACCTTCCACCTGTTGGACAGAAGATAAAACTGAGGCCCAATGGGACCAAGAAGGCAGAGCCTGGACTTAAACCCATGACGTTAGAATTCCAGATGCTGTGTTCTTATAGCTTCACTGGTCCCCACAGAAAGCAGAGCAGGTGTAGCTTAGCCCAGGCCATTGTGTATTTGGATTTAAAAGATCTGAGATAGTAGCTGGAGAAATAGAGTTACAGCCTAGCCAGACTAGAAATCCATCAGCCAGTCACAATGACAACACACATTTATTCTGTGTCCGCATTATCCTAAGCAGTTTACGTGAACTCATTAACTCTCACAACAGCCCTTTGAAGTAGATAGTATTTTTGTGCTCATCTTACAGCAGAGGAAACCAAGGCAGAGAGGTTACCTAACTTGCTCCAGGTTATACAGTTTATCAGTATCTGAACCAGAATTAGAATCTGGTTCCCGGGCCAGTGCTCTTAACCAACCACCACACCGTTTGCCTCTCGTGAATATTTATATGTAGATAAATAAGTATTTATCGATTTCCTGCTGTGTACCAGGCCCTGTGCTCTGCAACACAGCAGGAGCCACAGAAGTGTGTGAGGCTGGTCTCAGCCTGAGAGAAGTAAGTTACCTGTGTGAGCCTTGAAAGTGGCCTAACAGTGAACAGATTGCGCCATGATCTTGAAGCCCATAAGCTAGTTTGGGTCTGGGCTCTGTTTCTTACTATGTGGCTTTGGTTGAGTCACTCAACTCCTCTGAGCCATAGTTTTCTTCTCTGAAAAGTAGGGGTTAATAGCACTCACATCCCAGAATGGTTGAGGATGAATGGAAGAGGCTGGTGCCTGACAACACTAGCCGCATGAGCAGCGGCCCTCAGGGAATGCTAGGCCCCACTCCTTCTCTTGAAATGCAACAGCCAGTGCAAGGTGTTGGTGTGAGGCCAGGTGAGTAGGGGTGGTCGGTGCCCATGGAGCGCAACTGACTCAGAGATCTGGAACTTCAGGACAGATGCCAGGGCCTAAAGCCATCAGTGAAAGCTTCTGGAGGAAAATACCTCTCAGCTTGGCCTTGAAGGTTGAACAGAATTAGAATAAACAGAGAGGTAGAGGCAGGCATTCTTTGGCTAGAGCAGAGCATTCCTAAAGGGCAGATGCCTGGCACAGGTGCTGCTATTCCTCCCTCCAACCCATGGCAGACATCATTAATGGATTCCAGCATACTTCCTCACCAAGTTGGGACATGTCCTCAGAAGCCTGCTTAGCTTCTTAGCCACTAGCAAGAAGGCAGACTTGCCTTCTGGGGAGATGCCTTCTGCTGAAAGCTAGTCATTCTCACAGGGCAGGCTGGGGCCCTCCAGAAAAGGGTCTTGAACTTTGGCCTTGGAACTGAATCTCCATTTCCTCATCTGTAAGTGTGTGTAGTTCTCACACTGCGGTGTGCTCCGGAATCACCGAGGGGAGGTTAATATATGATTCCTAGTCCCCATACCCAGAACTCTGGAATCAGAATCTCTAGGGGTGGTGCCCAGACCCTGTATTTTAAACATGCCCCGAGGGATCATGATCTTGCCAAAGTTTGAATATCACCATCTTAGGCCATTTCTTGATGGTTTCTACAGGAGAGAGTCCGGAATGCTGTCCTTCCAAGGCAAGGCCTCAGGCTCACTCAGATCAGGCCTGGCCACTCCTCTTTGGAGGGCGGTTGAGGCCCACCTGCCTTGGGCTTCCCAATCCTGATTCCCCCACTACACCCTTCCCAGTTCTATTCGCCTCACCGCACTTGCTCCAATAAAACTATTTATATATTTATATACAGATAAAGTCACACACATTCATGTGTATGCATTTATCTAATTCCCCAGCTCAGTTGGCCTTGGCTCCTACTTTGGGACAAATACTCCTGCCTGGGAGTCCAGCAGGCCTGGACCAGCTCTCTCTTGTCTCAGCTTCCTCCTTTGGGTGCCCAAGGTTCCCACTGGCACCCTCCTCTGTCCCACCAACTTTTAGCCAGTCACTTCCTTTCTTGGGTTTGAGTGGCTGAGCTGGCAGAGACATCAGAGGCTGCCCCCAGCCTGGAGGTGGCCACCCTTCCATGTGGCTTCCACACACCAGTCCCTGAGCCCTTTGCCATTCACATCCTGCCCTCTCCCGCCAGCAGCTTCAGTACGAAACCCACCCTTGTCAAGAGGAGATGAAGCCCAGATGGGACAAACACTGTGATCTAGCTCCATCTCTTACTGGTACTGGGCCTTGGGCAAGTCCCTGCCCTTCTGTGAGCCACAGTTTCCTCCTTGGTGGAATGGGTATGGTAATAATGCCTCCTTCCTAGGGTTGCTGGGAAAATTAAATAGCTTAACGCAGGTGAAACATTTAGGGCAGTACCTGGCGCTCAGCACCTGGTGGGTGCTGTATAAATGGTAATCATGTGATGCGGAGGGGGAGGGGGAGAAGAGCAGTAACCAGGATAGTACTGGCTGTGCCGCCATTCAAAGTACCACCAGACCCCATTTCTCACCTTCCTGACACTGCTGCAAGGTGGACAGGCACTTGTCTTACAGTGGGAGGCTGAGGCTAGTGAGAGATATTTTGTCCCCAGCCACACAGCAGCAAGTGATGATGGCGCTAGACAAGGCCTCACCATTGTCCAATCAGTCCTCTGTGGCTCTACCCTAGACTCTGCGACCTCATGTTGATGAGGGGCCAGGGGTGGGGGACTGGCAGAGGGACAGCGGCGGGTTCCCCCATGACTTCTATCTTCCTGGCTTTGGCCTGGCTCTTCTGGGAGGGTCCCCTGATGCTGATGGAACACTATTCCCAGGCAATGCCAGGCAAGAGGTGAAGAGGGGAGGGGTGAAGTGTTCAGGCTATGGAGTCAGACAGACCCAGGTTCAAGTCTCAGCTCCGCCTCCTCCTCCCTGGCTCTGAGACCTTGGCCAAGTTGCTTCTTTCTCTGAGCTTCAGTTTTCTCTTACAAATGGAACACGGAGTCCCCCAGGAGTTGTCCCAAGGGTTCCAGGGCGCAGTACATAGAAGGCTTGGGCTGGTTGTTTGTGCTGCTGTGCGGATAAGCTGAGGCTGCCCAGAGCGCATGCTGCCTGCCACAGGGTGACATTCAGTCTCGACGTTGTCTCCTCTCCACACCCCTCTTATCCTGCCCTCTTGTGTGCTGAGCAATTTCTACTGCGAGTAGGAATGTCAGAACAGGCAGACCTCAGAGATGGTCTGCTCGGCCATGGTGATCTCACAGATGGGCCAACTGAGTCCAGAGACGGAGAGCCCCCTCCCCTACCCCCCGCCACAGTTCTCCAGCTGGCCATCCACTGGATCTGGCGCCCTGTGCTGAGTTGAGTGGTCTCATGGTGCCCCCTGCCGCCAGACCCTTGCCTTCCTGGCTGCTCCCTGGAGGCCCTGCAGAGCAGATCCACAGGCCTTTTTCCTGGGGAGTCAAGGAAGCCCCGGAGAATAATTGTGTTTGGGTCCAGGATGCTGCCATTGAATTCTATTCCAGCCTATCTGGCTCAGCACAGAGGGTCATGGGCTATTCTTTGACAGTGAGGAGACCACAGGCTGCAGCCCTTCCCTGGCCCTGCTTCCTTCCTCCCCTGCAGGGGACTGGCCTGGGCAGAGGTGGTCCACAGAGGGTGCCAGCCCTGTTTCACTAAGCTCCCACGTAGGTCAGAGATCAGATGAGAGGACTCCAAAAATGCCTTCCAGCTCCAAGACGATAATACCTTCAAGCCTCCTATTTTTAAAAAGCCTAAAGAATTATTTCAGATGTGTAAACAAGTATAGAGTTTAAATCCACTGTTTCCACGTGGTTCCATGGGGCCTGCCAGGCTGGGCTGGATCAGAGAGGGCAGCCATGGATGGCCAGGGAGCCCCAGAAGTCCGACCAGGACCAATAGGGGAAACCAGCTGAGCCCTGCCCACAGACGAGCCCTCAGTCACTAGTGGGCTCTGGACCCAGACCACAATTCTCTGCTACTTGTTAGTTCAGAGAGCCCAGGCCAGTTACCAAACTGCCCTGGGCATCGGTTTCCTCAGCTGCACACTGAGGGGAAATATCAGTAACTAGCTCTTGGAATCATTGCCAAGGTTAAATGAGATAAAGTATGTTAAAACACTTTGGCCCAGCGCCTGGCATGTAGTGTAGCAAAACCCATGCTAGCTAAGAGTACTTGCTCACCACTGTGTGTTGGGCGCTGTGCTGAGCACGTCCCCGTGTACTTACATAATCCTCACCACAGCCCTTTGAGGGAAGTCCGGTTATTACCTGCATTTTACAAATAAGGAAACTGAGGCACAGAGAGGGATGCAACTGAGCTAAGGTCAATGAGCTAATAAATGATTGAGCTAAGCTTCAAATCCAGGCAATTAAAAATCCACACTGTTAATTATTACTATAATTACAGTTATAATTACAGTAAGAATTATACTTATTGTTCCAAGAGGTGGTGAGCTCCTAGTCCCTGGAGGTGGCTGGATGAGGCTGGGCAGGGCCCAGGGGTTCTGCCTGGAGTGAAGGAAGGGCTGCATGGTCCTGGACTCACCTCCATCTGCTTTTCAGCCGGACAGGGTCACATAGTGAGACAGTGGGGAGAAGATGGAAAGGAGAATTCCTTTGGAGGGCCTTTGCAGGCTGGGCCCTAGGTAGGCCTTGCTGCAGCTGTGGGAGGGAGGAGTCTGGGGGGCCACACTGGCTGCCTCCGAGGTCAGAGGCCAAAGCCTCCCTGCAGCTGTGGTGAGTCCCTAGGGCTGGGAATCAGAACCCAGTTTTTTCACCTGAATTTCTCCTTGGCTTACAGGCTCTTCTTGGTGCTGGAGTTTCCCCAGCAGCCCAGGGGGCTGACTCCTAGGGCCAGAGCTGCCCAGCCCCTCTGTGAAGCTGCTGGGCTTGGGTCAGTCCCTGCTGAAGACACTCTCCTCCCCACAGTGGAAGGACGAGCCCATTTCCCAGCAGCACAGAGGCTGGGGATGGCGGCTGGGTGGGAGTGGTCCCTAGGCCCATTGTGTGGAGCCGATAAAGTACGGAAGCTGAGGTTAGAATGGGAGGAAGCCCAGGGCCCGAGGGCTCTTTCCCACGGGTGGGGGCCTTGGGCATGGCCTCGCCAGGCCAGCATGACTGCAGCCTGTATGTGCACTGAAGGGTGCCCTGAATGGTGACAGTGGTAACACTCACTGGGCAATGACCACTGGTTACTGAGGTTAGCGTGGGTGCCAGGACTGGGCCTTGGGGTCCAGAGTTTATCCTGGTGAACCTTCCATCAGCCCTGTGAAGTGGCTGTCACCATGCCTAAGCCATAGCTAAAAAAATGGAAGCCGAGAGGCTAGGAAACTTACCCAAAGTTGGTGAAAGCAGGATTTATATCCAGGTCTGGTTCCAAACCCTTGCTCTGAAATCACACACCATACTGTGTGTGCCCGTGTGCACATACACACATGTGTGTTTACAACTCTGGTGGGGCAGCATTCTCAGGAAGGAGGCAGCACTTCCCGAGTCTTTCACGGGAAACATTAAAATGTGTTCTGACCTTGCATTTTTGAGTAGCAGCATCCTCTGGTGGAGAAACACAGGCCTTGAATTGAGGCAGATTCCAGCTCTGTCACTTACATGCTGGGTCTCCTTGGGGAAGTGACTTAAATTCTCGGAGTCTCTATTTACTTTATAGGTTTATTGTGAGGTTTAATGAGATAGTATCTGAATTATGCCCCGTCCAGGGTCTGGCCTATAGTATGAGCTAAATGAAGGTATAATTCATCCATCCATCCATTCATCCACTCCTTCATCCATCCACCCACCCACCCATCCATCCACCCACCCACCCATCCATCCATTTACCCATGCATTCATATATCCATCCACTCATCCACTCTTCCATCCATCCACTCATGCATCCATCCATCCACTCATCCATCCATCCACCCATCCATCCATCCATCCACCCACCCACCCATATATTCATCCATCCATCCATCCACTCATCTATCCATCCACCTATCCACATATCCATCCATCCATCCATCCATCCGTCCGTCCGTCCGTCTGTCCGTCCATCCGTCCATGCAGGTGGGAGACTCACAAAAGCATCCCCCGGGGAAGGAATTGCACATGGAGATGAAGACCTTCTGTTGGTTGGAAGGCAGAGTTGAGGAGGTTGCTGAAGTAGGGGTCAGGCTGGAGAGATAACTGAAGGAGTTGTAACTGATATTAAGTGCAACTTTCTGCCCTGATCCTAAGATGGTAGATCCGGTCATATTATGGAGTTGGGACGTTATCCTGAGGGCACTAGGGAGCCATGGAAAGCTATAAGGCAAGAGAGGTGCGCTCAGGCCTGTGTAATGATTTATTCTATACACTGTTGACCATCTCAGGTCTCCTTTGAACTTCAGAATCCTGACTTAATCATTATGATCCTGATTTTAGAAATTAAGGAATAGAGGCTTAGAGAGGGGCAGGGATTGGCCTAGTGACACAGCAGAAGCCCTGCCCTCTCACCTGCTCACTGCCTGCAATGAAGCCTCTGCCATGAGTGCCAGCTGTCTGGCTTCTCCCCAGTGAGCTGGGGACCTGAATGTCCCAGGAGGAGATCCCTGTGGCCGGAGAGTCTGCCAGGCTGATTCCACTTCACGGCCAGGCTGTTCCCAGCAGTGGGGTTTCCCTCCCTCACCTGTGTGCTGGGGGTGGGGCTTTGGGGGTGGAACAGGCTGGTGGCAGGGACTGTTGGGTCTCTGAGCTTCTCTTTACTTAGGCAGGAGCTCCTGGGTGCCCAGACTGCATCGTGTCTGTCTTCTCTCCGCAGATGAGTGGGGCTGACACCGTTGGGGATGATGACGAAGCCTCTCGGAAGAGAAAGAGCAAAAACCTGTACGTTGGGAAGATCCCTGGCTTCTGCGCTCCTCTTCCTCCCTTGCCCCAGGGCTTGTCTGTCCTCTAGGGGTCCAGGTCAGGAGAAGAGGTTGTGCCTGGTCCCGCCCACAACCCCAGACAGACACCAAGGAAAAAATGGATCTTGGAACTTTGCAGTGACCCCAAAGTGGGGTCACCTGGGTCCTGAGCATTCTCTCCAAGTGAGGCAAAGTGCTGATTCAGTACCCGGAAGCCACAGTGAACCAGAGGCAACCAGCCCGGCTGCCCTGGCTTTAGCCCAGCTTCTGAGCCAAGCAGGAACCAAGTGACTTCAACAACTCCTTTGCTCCCTCTGGGCCCAAGAGTGACCTGAGAAAGGGTGGAACTGACAGGCATGGGGCTCCTCTTTCTCTTCCTGAGCTCCTGAATGCTAATAGTCTCAGGCGTTGCCGGGAGGGGGCGCTGCTGGCCTAGCTGCTGAATCCCGCACTCCCCAAGCCCTTCTGACCACACTCAGGCCTTCTTATACTATGGGGTGTTTGTTAGAGGTGTCAATGAAAAAGATGTGTGTATGGGTTCTCAGGTCTCCTTCTACCCCCAGGCCTAAGGCCCCGGAGACTCGGGGGAGGTATAGGGAAGAGGCAGTGGGGTGCATGCACAGTGACCCCCGCAGAGGAAGCCCCTCCCCTCCAGGTCCTGTAGCATCCAGCACTAGGCAGGAATTGGGCTATGGGGAGGAGCCTCCTGCAACCCTCTTCCCTGGCCTTGACCTTGGGTGGGGTCCACTACCCTAGAAAGCCTTCCTTGCCCCAGCTGCCTTGACCTCTCCAGTTTTCTGCAGCAACTGTTGGCTTCTCTTACTCCACAGCCAATTGCACTTTCTTAGCAAGGTGAAATGCATAAACCAAAACAGTCCTTTGCACCATCCATCTTCACTTAACCTTTTGTAGGATGAGAGAGGATCCAGGGGGTGCCAGGACTGTTGAATGTGGCGCTGGAAGTGGGAGGTGTAGGGAAGCAGTGTGTGGCAGCAGAGGGCAGGCATTCCAGGTGCTGGAGCTGCCCTGTCTAGCCTCCTTTCAATGTAGGTGCTGCCTTTTGAATTGCCTGAAGCCCACACATTTTTTTTTTTTTTTTTTTGGAGACAGTCTCCTTCTGTCACCCAGGCTGGAGTGCGATCTTGGCTTGCTGCAACCTCCGCCTTCCAAGTTCAAGCAATTCTCGTGCCTCAGCCTCCCAGGTAGTTGCGATTACAGGTGTGTGCCATCACACCTAGCACATTTTTTTTTGTACTTTTAGTAGAGATGGGGGTTTTGCCATGTTGGCCAGGCTGTTCTCAAACTCCTGGCCTCAAGTGATCTTCCCGTCTCGGCCTCCCAAAGTGCTGGGATTACAGACATGAGCCACCACGCCTGGCCTCTGAAGCTCACACTCTTAAAAGCTTAGACGAAGAGTCTTAGAACATCTAGGGTAATAATAAGAATTACCATTAATGTTTATTATGCCAGGCACTGTTCTGTGCGTATTTCATATGTGATCTAATTTAATCTTTACCACTACTTTTATTTTACATTCCGTTCTTTCTTATTGACCCTACCCTTATTTTACACATGAATAAACTACTGTGCAAAGAGGCTAAGTTACATGGCAAGAAAGTGGTGGAGTTGGGACCTGGAGACCTGGCCTGCTGGCTTCTGTTTGACAGGAAATAGCTTGACAGAGAAAAAAGCTTGATAGGAAACTTGAGAGGTCAGGAAACTTGTCAAAGGGCACACAGCTGGTAACTACTGGAGCTGGGATTTGAACCCAAGACTAGCTCCAGAGCCTGGGCACAGCCTCCCCTGTAGGACTCTCCTTCATTAGACAGGGTGTCTAGGTCTTAGTGCCATTGTAAGCTTGAATAGCTTCAGAAGTATAAATGCTTCAAACTTACCAAACCCCCTTGAAAGTTTAATTATTTCAATTTCTTTTGCACGTCTTTAGTTTTGTGATTTTTGAATAATCAATTTTTCATTTTCATTTTTGGTTTCAGTCAGCGTTTTCTATCTTTGGGAGGATGGAGACCAAAACTTAAAGTGAAAAATTTATTATTCGAAAATCACAAAACTATGCACACAACATTCAATAATTAAACTTTAAAATGGTGTTTTTGTAAGTTTATAGGACTTGTACTTCTGAAGTTATTCAGGTTTAAAACGACTATGACGTTGGGGTCCTGGCTGTATATTCATGACTGGATGTCACCAAGGCAGGTGACTGAGGCTGAGAGGCTGGCTGGCAGGAGCCATTCTCTGGGAGGTGCCCTGTACAGGGGGTCTAGGGAAAAGGGGGGCGAACATGAGCAAGAGGCATTTAGCTCCTTTCTTGCCAGCAGTTTCACCCAGTGCTGAATTCTGCTGCCTCCTTGGGGACCGGCAAGGCTAAAAATGGTTCTTGGCTAAAAATAGCCAGTCCTGCCACCCTGGTGGGCAGTGCCTCCCCTGGCTCCCTCCTTCTCTCTCAGCAATTTGCTGACTTGTCCCCCACCCCCCACCACTGTCTCCCTGCTGCCATGGTAACGAGGAGGCCAGTCACAAATAGCTGGGACTGGCTTCCTGCCGGGACGGCCCCAGAGGCTGTACCTTGCAGACACATGCCCCTTTCACGGCTCCCTCTCAGGGTTGGCCAGAAGGAATTTTTTTTTCCTCTCCCCCTCCTGGTCCCTCCCATTTCCTGGCTCCTCCTGTCTGAGTCCCAGCCTCGGCTTGTGCCTGGGAGTCCAGTCATCAGGCCAGGATTCCAGAGAGCGTGTGTGGCTGCAGCCTGCACCGTTGCTGCCTGCTGCCCAGGACGCGGGGTGGGGGACAGGAGCCAGAGTGGTGCTTCCTGCAGACCAATCTGTGGCCCAAGGTGGGGGGCCCTACAGAGATGCTCCGAGGCATGTACCTCACTCGCAACGGGAACCTGCAGAGGCGACACACGATGAAGGAGTAGGTGCCCTCGACCCAGCTCTCCCAACTCTGGATTTGCAGGGGCGAGTGGGCCAGGCTGAGCAACCCTCTTTTCTGCTTCTGTCCCCAGAGCCAAGGACATGAAGAACAAGCTGGGGATCTTCAGACGGCGGAATGAGTCCCCTGGAGCCCCTCCCGCGGGCAAGGCAGACAAAATGATGAAGTCATTCAAGTAGGTCCTCCCTGGCACCCTGGGACCTTTGGGGACTCACTGGCTTCCTGGGGAGTAGGACTGAATGGTAGGGTTGAGGGGAAGGGGCTTGCCGGCTTGATCCGGCTCTGGGGAGACAGAGGCTCTCACAGACGGAGCTGGGCACCTGGCAAGCAGCTACCCTCACAGGGAGCAGCTGCCCTAGGGGGAAGGCTAGGTGGAGTGGAGATGGGGGCTGGAAGGGACCCTGGACCCGGGAAAGAGGGTGGGCCTCCTTCCTGGGCACCCCAGCTGGGCTCAGCTGCAGCCTGGGCCCAGGGCAGTAAACAAAGGCCGCCTGGCCCAGCCTCCCGCCAGGTTCCCAAGCCTCTCAGTGTCCTCACTGTGTTCCCTCCCTCACCCCTCAGGCCCACCTCAGAGGAAGCCCTCAAGTGGGGCGAGTCCTTGGAGAAGCTGCTGGTTCACAAATGTAAGTTGGGCCTGCCTGCCCCCTCCCTGTGCCCTCTCTGCCTCTCCCTTTCGCCCCCATCCAGACCCTGTGTAGCTGGTGCTAGAGAGGCCGCCTTCCCTCTCCCCGGCCCTCAGGGTGTCCTTGCTGTTGCAGAGAGGCTGAGCCCAAGCCGAGGCCCTTGGTCTGGCCTTGGAGCCAGCTTCTGCCAGCCCCTCCCTGTCCATGTGAGCTGGCACTGCCTGCCGGAGGCCCGTGGGACCTGTGTGCTCAGATCCATATTCCCAGAATAAGAATAAACATTTCTATGTACTGAGGGCTTTCACGGTGCCAAATGTGCCTGCCATCTCATGGGCAGGGTCCCACTGGCTCCTCCCAGGGCTCCGGGAGACAGAATTGATAGTCCCCATTTCACAGATGAAGACACTGAGGCATAGAGAGGGGGAGACCCGGCTGAGACCCTGAAAGAGGCAGTGGCAGGGCTGGGGCCACATCCCAGGGCTCCTGGCTGTCGGGGACGGGCATTGTACTCAGCTCCCAGCATGCCCATCTTCAAAGTCCTGTAGGGGTAAGCTGGGGCATCTTAAGGGCAGGAGAGGCTGACTTTGCCTCTTACCCCAGGATCTGTTCTCCTCACAGACGGGTTAGCAGTGTTCCAAGCCTTCCTTCGCACTGAGTTCAGCGAGGAGAATCTGGAGTTCTGGTTGGCTTGTGAGGACTTCAAGAAGGTCAAGTCACAGTCCAAGATGGCATCCAAGGCCAAGAAGATCTTTGCTGAATACATCGCGATCCAGGCATGCAAGGAGGTAGGACCTCAGGGCAGACCCTCAGCTCCTCCAATCCCCAGGGCCCAGTGGCCCTTCAGCTGCAAGGTGGCAGCCAGCAGCACAGGAAGGTGAGAGGCCAGAATGACTCCATGAGCCCAGGTACCCAGTGGGGAAGATGCAAGCTAGGATCAGGGGAAGAACAGAATCCCAGTTAGTAATAAAAATGGCCACCACCAAGGCACTGCTGCATGCCAGGCATGTGCTGAGCCCTTTATGTATGCGTTCTCATGTTTCATCCACACAACAACCTGTGAAACGAAGAGAGAGGCTGGGTACAGTGGCTCATACCTGTAATCCCAGCACTTTGGGAAGCTGAGGCAGGCGGATCACTTGAGGTCAGGAGTTCGAGACCAGCCTGGCCAACAGGGCGAAACCCCATCTCTACTAAAATTACAAAATTAGCCAGGTGTGGTGATGGACGCCTGTGGTCCCAGCTACTCAGGAGGCTGAGGCAGGAGAATTGCTTGAATCCGGGAGGCGGAGGTTGCAGTGAGCCGAGATCGCACCACTGCACTCCAGCCTGAGTGACAGAGCAAGACCCTTCTCGAAAAAAAAAAAAAAAGAAAAAGGAGACAGTCAGACAGTCTTAGAGAGACAAATCATAATTGCTCCCATCTATTGAGTGTCTACTGTGTGCCAAGCACTATGTGCAAAGCACATTATGTGGATGGTCTTTTCTTGGTTTTCATGCTTTGAGGAATGTACTATTATTCCTAGCTGGTAGATACGACAACTGAAGCTCACCACATTTAAGTGATTTGCTTAAAGTCACACACCCAGGTGTGGCATTGCTAGGATTTGAACCCAGGAAGCCTAACCCTCAGAGTGGTATTTTTAGTCTTATAAATGCTGCCAGCCCTACAGGAAATGACTGAGCCAGGACTTGAATCCTCTGGTCTGAGGGTCTCTACTTCAGATGAACCTTAAGATGTGGGGCAAAGGGGCTTGGAGGTGAGAGGCTGGATGGGTCCCTTCCAGGCACATGGGCCCTAGGGTCAGTCCCCAGCAGGCAGCCCTGACCATGTCCCCCTCTGCCTCCGCAGGTCAACCTGGACTCCTACACGCGGGAGCACACCAAGGACAACCTGCAGAGCGTCACGCGGGGCTGCTTCGACCTGGCACAGAAGCGCATCTTCGGGCTCATGGAAAAGGACTCGTACCCTCGCTTTCTCCGTTCTGACCTCTACCTGGACCTTATTAACCAGAAGAAGATGAGTCCCCCGCTTTAGGGGCTACTGGAGTCAAGCTCAGCGTTCACACCAGGCGGGCTGGGTCCCCTGCCCACCTGCCTCCCTCCCCCCTGTGACGGAGGGGGCAAGCAAGCCCCCAGAGGCTGTGTCTCTGGACAGACGGATAGACATACGGAAGCGAGGCCTGGACCAAGAGAGGCCCGGGCTGGAGGAGTAGAAGGATGGGCCCCGTGGGGTCCCCACTGCCCCGGTACGAGGGGGCCCAAGGACCCTGGCAGGTCAGGGGCCCCGGCTAAGCCAGATCTGGAGCTGCTGCTCCTTGCTGTGGAGACCGCGGAGGCTTCGCGTTGACCAAGTTCCTTGAAGAACTGGCTGATGGGGCAGGAGGTCCAGGCCTGGGCTCTCGGGCCCTCCTGGAGGACCATTGGAGCTCGCAGCTCAGACCCCCACTTTGAGTTTTATTTATTTAAATAGTAGTTGGATGCTTGGCACGTCGTCCTGTAATAGGAAACCCTTGCCTCATCAGTTTTCCTGATTTACAAGTGCAATATTTTAGCCAATGCCTTGTGAGAAGCTGTCATGCAAAGGTGGACACCATTCTCCAGCTTCAGGGGATGTGCTCATCCCATGCACCAGTGGCGGGCAGCTGGCCTTCTGGACTAAGGCAGCCTGGGGGGACACTGCAGTCTGGCTACACACAGAGATCTGGCACCCCCTGGGTGGGGTGTCCCTCGGGGGCTTTGGGAAAGCATGGCACCCTCAGACCACACAGTAGCCGAGTTCTGGAGCAAATAAAAGGCCTGTGTTATTTCTTGTTCTTGACCCTTTTTGTGTGTTCCTGGTCTCGAGCCTTCCCAGGGTGGCTGGGGCTGGGAGGGTTGGTCGCTGGGCTGTTGATTCAGCCACTGCTCTCTTGCCATCACCTGCCCCCATCCTGGAGCCAGATACACTGATACGCTGGTGAGGGCTGCTCTCCCACACCTTCCTCTGTGCCAGGCGCTGTGCCACTCATCCTAGTGGTCACTGCCTCTCCTCCCCAAGCCTGGGAGGTAGGGCTTATCCCCATTTTACAGATGAGGAGATGGAAGCACAGACAGGGAAGGTCACGTAGCCAGCAGGTGGCAAGGGTTCAGCCCAAGTCTGACTGGCAGCAAAGCCTGGGCTCTGCCGGCTACAGGATGGAGTCCTTGCTTGTCGCCAGCTGGCCACATGTCTTTCAGCAAGTTCCTTCACTTCTCTGCCTTGCCACACCCTGAGGTTTGAATAGAACGTTCACGTGGTGCAGGGATGCCTGGTGAAGGTGGACAGGGCCAGAATCTCAGGAAGGTGGTGGCGGGCTTATGGAGGCCTCTGGACAGAAGGAACAGCTGTGGAGTCAGGAGATAGGACTCACAGAGTCTTTCTGTGGCCCTGGGCAAGGCTTTCCCCACTGTGCCTTTGTTTCCCCTCCTACCTAACAGAAGATGCAAATTTAGGAAAGGCTCAGGGCACCCTTCAAGGGAGGACCTGGGCCACTCACCTAGAAGTGGGCAGAAGAGGCCCAGAGCCCAGGCCAAGCTGATGCCAAAGCTGACCCCATATATACAACCTCCCAGGGGCCAGGGCATGGCCCAGGGTGGGGTCTGGCTCAGCAGAGCTGTCTTAGATGAAGCTAGATGGAGTTGATGCAGGAGGAGCTGGGCCCCATCTCTTTGGATCTTGTTCCCTGCCCGGGGTCTTGGAGACTTGGAGCTGCAGACGACATGGGGCTGTACAGCTCCCTCCTCCCTGCCTCCCCTCACTCATCTCCCTGGGCAAGGCCAGCCCTGTTGGCCCCTCTGCACAGTGAGAGGATCAGAATTGTTGGTCTCTGGAGGCCTTCAGGGAGTTGGACTGAGCCCTCTTCAGGGTTACAGGGGACTAGGGCCAGGGTCTGGGTGTGGAGCAGATGCTGGGTAGGGTTTCATCAGGAGGAAGAGGTAGGCTGTCTGACTGCCGCTCTGACCGCACCCGACTTTTCCTGCCCCTCTTGCAAATGGGACCCCTAATACTTGCTCACCCTTGAAACCCATTTTGGAAGAATCTTCTGTGCAACGACAGTAGCCCAGGTCAGCAGAGAACGCCCTTCCCTCTGCTCCCCGGCAGCTGTGGCCTCTCCTTGACTAGCCCTTACCACACGTACAGAGTCAGGCATGGGTTTTTCTGTCTCCAAAGGCTTTGGAATCAGGCAATCCTGGGTTTGAGCCTTGTCTTTGCTATTGACTTGCTCTGTAACCTTGGCAAGTCACTGCCCATCCCTGAGCCTGCAAAAATGGGGATGATTCTATTGTCTTCTCAGTGCTGGGATGAAGAGCCAGTGAGCCAGTTCTGCAGAAAGGTCCTAACCTGGGGCCAGGCATACCGTAGGTGCTTGATACATGTTGGCACCAGAGTGTAAGCCCCTCCAGGAGTGGCGCTGGGTCTTTCTCCAGGACCTGGCAATGAGTGTCTTTGGGCTTTATAAACTATGAAGAGGAGCTTTCCCACTGTAGAGACTCAGTGTCTCACTGAGGCTGGAAGGGCCTGGGAAGAGTCGTGCTCCTAATTCTGAACAAGGGCACCTTCCAGGTTTTTCCAGGCCTGAGATTTGGGGACCTGACAGCTGGGAAAACTGGGGCCCAGGGAAGACTATAATACTACTCCCTACTCCCCCAAAATGGTAGAGGCAGCACTGGGTCTGAGCCTAGGACTTCCCTGCCTGACCTGGCCTCTCTCACATCTTCTGCAGGGAGGAGCCACTGGGTCCACAAGGAGACCCACCTTTCCAGTTCTTGAGATTCTAGGGATTCAGTTTAGGGCCAGGCCTTCCCTCTTCCACCTTCCCAACCTCCTGGTTCCCAGAGTTGCCATGGAAACCAAAGTCCAGGAGAACAAAGTCAGGCAGATGGAATTCCCATTTCGGAAGGCCCCACTGCCTGGTTTCCATTACTCACACCCTGGTTCCCTTGGCCTCCGAGCGGCTTTGGCTGTGCAGAGCAGCTGGAGGGCAGACTAGAAAGGCGTCTGAGTCCCCCTGCCCTGGGCCCTGCCTGGGCTCCCTGGAGGACCTTGGGTACATTCTCTGCCCGCTTAGGCCTCAGTTGCCTCATCTGTACGGTGTCATTTGGGCTGGTTCCCATTTTCTTTCACAGGGGAGGAAGGAGCAGTGCTCTCTGGTCTCTGGCAATTCCAGGCGGTCAACGTGGGATCACAGAGCTGTGACGTCATTCCATCCAGCTCCTCCCCATCCCACAGATGGGAAGACTGAGGGGAGGGAAGGGAAGCAGCACCCTTCACCGTAGAGGTGAAAGGCCTTGGAGTCAGGCTCTGGGGCTCAGTCTCTGACTCCACCATTTACTACTAGCTGCAAATCTTTGAATCTCCCTCGGCTTTCTCATCTATAAATTGTGCACGTTGGCACTTACCCCAGAGTCGCAATGACTAAGCGAGGTCGTGCATGCAACAAGTTTAGTTCAGTGCATGGTGTGGGGTAGGTGCTTCACAACCGTGAGCTGCTGTTAGCGATCTCATTATTCAGGGTCACAGGTCACATTCTCCACTTGCCCAGGCCAGAGAAGATGGGGGGGGGGCTTTAGTCTCAGACCCCAGATCCTTGTCCTTCCAGGAACAGTTTTGCTGGAGGACAAAGCCAGCCAATTCCAGGGAGCAAGTGAGAAACAGCGTGTTCCCGTACTGCTGCCCAGTCTTGGCCCTGCCGGGAGCAGTTTGGGTCAGCTGGCAAATAGGTTGTGGTGGGTGGAGAGGCAAAAGGGCCACTCAGTTGGATGCCAGCAGGAGGGGGTGCCACTCAGTTGGATGATAGCTGCAGAGGTGCCAACTGCAGCCAGGCTCCCGGTGGGAGAGTCAAGTCCCTCATGCTCTCGGCCTCTGCCATGTGAGTGACGTGCTCTCTTGACCTGTCTTGGGCCAGCTATGGCCTCTTAGGCTCTCCAGCTTGGAAGAGACCATTGAGTCTAAACTGCTGCCCAGCGCTTAGGACCCCTGAGTTTCTGCTTGATTCCTTCCATGATGGAGCTCAGAAGGGCCTGGGAGCCCCTTGGGGATTCCAAAGTTCTCTCCATCTGAAGTCGGGTCCTGGGGCGGGGTGGGGAAGGAGAGATAGGTTAGTGCTACCCCTGCAGGCCTCCTGCCCAGGCAGCCACCTCTGGACCCACCAGATTCTCCAGCTTCACTCCTCCCTGCTCCTCTTGCTTGCACCAAACTCTCAGCTCCCTTCCCTACCTCCCTCCCTCTGCACTCCCTGGTCCCTTAGCCTACCATCCCCTCCCCAAACTCCTCCCACTGACATCCCACCCCAGAAGGCCTCTCTGCTTCACCTCCCTTCCTGCCCAAACCTCAGGCTCCTGGCGACTCCCCCACAGCCCCGCCTCTCCCTCAGAGCTCTCAGGCCCTCAAGCAATGGACCTGACAGGGGTCTCAAAGAAGCCACTTGTTTGTTGTTGTTTTGCTAACAACTGGCAACATTTGTGGAACATCTGGCTTTGCCTGTCCTCTCCCTAGCCAGGGAAGGGAGGAGGAAAGGGGTACCCTGGGCCTCCTGCTGCAGTGGTGCCCCCTTCCTTAGGTGAGAGGAGGCAGTGGGGGATTGAGGAACAACTGTGGGACTGATCCCACCTGCCGGGTACAGAAGAGAGTGGAGGCATGGCTGGGGGTGGGGAGGGCAGTGCCAGGTGGCAGGTAGAAATAGGAGCCAGGACCACGCAGAGGCACACACCACGCGTTCCATGCCTCATTGCCATCGATCCTCACAAAGCCCTGGGAGGAAGGGCTGAGTATTATTTTCAGTTTACAAATGAGAAAATTAGGGTTCAGGGAAAGTGGACAGCCCGTGATGGCTGAACAGGGATGGGGACCTCTATCCCTGACTTCCAGGCAGCCTCAGCCAGGCCTTTCCAAAAGAATCCACACCTCCAGCCAGTCTGCGAGACTTAGTGGTTCAGCTGGAGTTGCAGATGAAGGCTTTTGATGCTGGTTCTCTTTGGCTTGTGGGCAGATTTTTTCTAAGGAAGTCCAAGGAATAGGTGAGTTCATGAATGTGCGGATGTCTGGTCCTGCAAGGAATCTCAGTTCTTGGTAGAACTGTGTGACAAGTTGCTTTACCTCTCCGAGCCTGAGTTGTTTTAACTATGAAATGGGAATCATAATTCCACCTCCTGGGACTCGCGTGGACTTGGCAGGTTCACGAATGCATGTGAACCCTCAGCACGGGGCCAGGCACAGAGGGAGCGTGCCCTGCAGGGCAGAGGGAGGCGGGCTGGTCCAGGAGGCACTGTCAGGCCAAGCCCCAACCAGCTGTGCAGGAGGAAGCTGCCCCCGCATCTGCTCCAAGGCCAGTGACTCAACGACTTGACATGACACGGGCAGGGCCCCAAGGGAGTGGGGTTTGGGCCCTAGGTTCCACATGGGCTCAGCAGGGTCCTACCTGCCTGCTGTTTCAAAGGCAACCAAATAGCATCTGCCTCATCAGGTAGCTGGCCTGGCAGTCAGGAGTTCTGGGCTCCGCGCTCAGATCTGTCCCAAACCTCTGTGTGACCTTGGATGAGGCCCCTCTCTGCTCTGGTCCTTGGCTTCTTCTCTTGACACACAAGGAGAATCCAGCTTTTCCTCCTGCGTGAGGACCTTTGGAAGGGGCAGATGGTGCTCTGTGGGGTGTGGGGGGCTGGGATCCAGGCCAAGCTGCCTCTGTATGTGGTGGGGTGTGTGTGCACGTGCGTGTGTATGCACATGTGTATGTGAGCTGTGTATTTGAGTTGCTAGGGCTCTGTTTAGCTGCTTCCCAGGGGACTAGAAGGCCTACTTGGATGGAGCAGTCTGTTTACCAAGGAGCTCCACAGTCTACAGGGTTCATGCCCCTCGGGACACTGCCCTCTGTGTCCTCCAGCCAGGCTGGGGACCTGATCTGCTGGTTTTTTACAAGCTCCTGCCCTTGAGGCAAAGTCCATCCCCACTTTTTACCCCCAGCGCACACAAACACAGCACTCGTGGGAGCCGCCCCTCTCAGGGGAGTCAGCTCAGTTTGCTATCCCCAGGGAGATATAAAAAAGAAGGGCCTGAACAAAGGCAAAGCTGATGCTCCCCCTGAGACTGGAGGGGAATACAGCCTCTGGTCTGGGAATATAGGCCCAGTTCTGCTGCCGATCTGTCTGTGGCAAGTCCCTTTCCTCGCTGGGCCTCACTTTCCCCATCTTAAAAATGGGTGGGGCGTGTTCAAAGTGCTGTCTAGGAGCCATCTGACTCTGACACCTCAGGCTATATAGCTTTTCCTTCTGAGGTGCTATTGCAGCAGGAACTGGCTTGCTCTCGAGTTCTGTCCATTCCAAGGCAGGGGAGGGTGGTAACTGGGAGCATGGGCTTTGGAGGCTGACAGACCTGGGCTTGAGTCCTGGTTCAGATGATTCTTTATTGCGTGACCTTCGGCAAGTCGCTTAACCTCTCTGGGCCACTGTTTCCACATTTATAAAGAGTTAAAGAGATTATAACTAGTTAATAATAGTTCTTACCTAGTACAGATGTGGTGATCAAATAAAAGCAGGGGTGAGCTGTTTGCATTCAGCCTTGCTGGTCTGCCTTCTGGTCCTCGAATGCACCGAGCTTCCTTCCGTCGGGCCCTTTGCACATGCAGCCCTCCCTCCCTGGAACACCCTCTCCTCTGCTCCCTTAGTTAATGATGATGAGGAGGAGGAGGAGGAGGAGGAGGATGATAGCTAACATTTAATATTTTCCAGGCACTGTGCTAAGTACTTGACTGACATTTTCTTTTTTCATGTTCCCTAAAATCCTGGGAGTTAAGAGCTATTATTATTAATCATTACGGCATAGTGCCCTGAGGCCAGGCCTGAGGACAGATTGCTTGGGGGAACTCCCAGCTCTTCCACTTAGTTGTGTAAACTCGGGCAACTTACTTCGCTTTCTGGGTGTCAGTTTACCCGGTACTCAGTATCAGGCTGGGCTGGCTCTGAAGCCTGTGCTCTTGAGTAGTAGGCTGTATTCCTTCCCCTCTTCTCCAGAGTTTGGTTTAGATGTCACTGCCTCAGGGAAGCCTTCCCTGATAACCCTGACTATAAGAGGGCCCCTGCTAACTGCTCCTCTTTCATGGCTCTTGTCACAGGTTGCAATTGCACACACGCATGTGTTCATTCATTGCTGTCTCTTCCTTTCAAGCATAAGCCCCTTGGGGCAGGAACCCTGTCCGTCTTCTCACTGTATCCCCAGCCTTATCAATCACAGTGCCTGGCGCATGGTAGGTGCTTAATAAATACTTATTTATTGGATAAAAGGCCATATATTGCTTAGCATGGTGGGTTGCACAGGACAAGCCCATGAACAAAAAGTCTGGATAAGAAGCCACTGCATGAGTAAAGATTGAGTACTGTTGTAAGTGACAAAAACATAAGGTAGAAGTTTCTATCTCTCCCATAAAGAAAACTTGGGTAGAAGCACCCTAGTGCTGGCATGGCCTTTTCGTGATCATCAGGAGCCCTGATTTCGTCTCTTCTATTACTTTGCCATCCTCAAAATGTAGCTTCCGCTTCCTGTCCAAGATGGCTGCTTGAGCTCCAGCCATCACGCAAGGCTGGAGGCCAAGAAAGAGGGGGTGAAAGGTAAATTTCAGTTATGTCTTAGAGAAGGTGCTCAGAAACTGTCACATGACACTTTCCCTTACACCCCATTGGCCAGAACTGAGCACATGGCCACACTTGTTTAGAAGGAGGCTGGGAGCGGTGGCTCACACCGGTAATCCCAACACTTTGGGAGGCCGAGGTGGGAGGATCACCTAAGGCCAGGAGTTTGAGACCAGCCTCACTATGAGCCTCACTATGGATAACATAGTGAGACCCTGTCTCTACAAAAAATAAAAAACTCAGCCAGGCATGGTGGTGAACTCAGGAGGTTGAGACAGGAGAAGCCCTTGAGCCCAGGAGTTCAAGACTACAGTGAGCTATGATGGTGCCACTGCACTCAAGCCTGGGTGACATAGTGAGACCCTGTCTCTGAAAATAAATAAGTAAATAAATGAGAAGAAGGAAAGCTGAGAAATGTAGTGTTAATCTAGACAGCCATGTGACTAGATAAAAATCAGAGGTTCTGTTACTCTGGGGTAATACAAAGGCTGAGCAGATGTTGGGGACGACTAGCTGTCTCTGCCACTGTCGTCAATGACAGACATCCATCCTTGTAAGGCTATGGAGAGGAAGTGGGGCAAGTGGGCATGCGTCAGTTAGCTATTGATACAACAGTGCTGCAAAACAAACCACCCCAGGCCAGGCACAGTGGCTCACGCCTATAATCCCAACACTTTGGGAGGCCAAGGGGGCGGATCACTAGAGGTCAGGAGTTAAACACCAGCCTGGCCAACATGGTGAAACCCTGTCTCTACTAAAATACAAAAATTAGCCAGGCGTGGTGGCACACGCCTGTAATCCCAGCTACTTGGGAGGCTGAGGCAGAGAATCGCTTGAACCCAGGAGGTGGAGTTTGCAGTGAGCCAAGATTGCGCCACTGCACTCCAGCCTGGGCGACAGAGCAAGATTTCATCTAAAAATAAATAAATAAACAAATAAATAAATAAAATAAATAAATAAATAAATAAAACCCACCCCAAAATACAATGGCCTCAAATAACAATCACTTATTCTCTCTCATGCTTCTGTAGTCAACCGATCTAGGAAGAGTTGGGCTGGACATGGCCCCTCCCCGTGGGCTGGGCTCAGAACTACTCACTGTAACTCTTTTCCCCGAGGCAGAAGGGTCAGGGTCCACCTGGGGAAAGTTGTCACTGCAGTGAAAGCGTGTGTGTGTTTTTTAAACTTTTAAAGTTTGAAATAATTATATATTCACAGGACATTGCAAAGATAGTACAGAGAGGCCTCATGTACCCTTCACCTAGTGTGCCCCAATGAACACATCTTACGTAATTATAGTACAATATCAAAAATTGAAATTGACATTGGGACAATACATATGTACAGTTCTATGTCATTTTATCACATGCAGATTTGTATAAACACCACCGCAATCAAGATATGGAACTATTCCATCACCACAAAGATCTCCCTCGATACCCTTTTATAGGCACACCCATTCCCCATCCCTAACCCCTCGCAACCACTAATCTGTTCTCCATCTATATAATTTTGTCATTTCAAGAATGTGATATAAATGGAATTGTACAGTATGTGACCTTTTAAGATTGTCTTTTTTCACTCAGTAGAATGTCCTTGAGCTTCATCCAAGATGTTGTGGGTATCCTATTTATGTTGCGTCCAATCCTATTTATTGCTGAGTAACATTCTGTGGTATGGATGTACAACCGTTCGTTTAGCCATTTGCCTCTTGAGGGACATTTTGGTCATTTCCAGTTTGGGGCTATTACATATAAAGCTGCTATGAACTGTTGTGGAGAGAGTTTTGTGTGGCTGTAACTTCTCATTTCTCTGGGATAAATGACCAGGAGTGCAATTGCTGGGTTGTACAGTAAGTATAGGTTTAGTTTTTAAGAAACTGCCAACTATCTTCCAGAGTAGCTCTACCACGAGAGATCCAATATCTCTGCATTCTTGCGAGCATTTAATGTCGTCCCAGTGTTTTATTTTAGCTGTTCTAACAGATAACGTGGTGATTTTCATCTAGGTCTTAATTTGCATTTTCCTAGTGGCTGGTGATATTGAACATATTTTCTTGTGCTATTTGCCATCTGTATATCCTCATTGGTGAAATGTCTTTCCACGTCTTTTGCCCATTTTCTAATTAGATTGTTTGCTTTTTTTACTGTTGAGTTTTGAGAGTTTATACAGTCTATGTATGAATCCTTTGTCAGATATACGATTTGCGAATAATGTTCTCAGTCTGTAGCTTGTCTTTTCATCCTTCTAACTGTCTTTTGCAGAGCAAAAGTTTTTACTGTTGATGAAGTACAATTTGACCTTTTTAAAAAATGGATAATGCTTTTGTTGTTCTCTAAGAGCTTTTCACTAAGCCCTAGGAGCTGTACAGGTAGTGGGGCTGTTACATATAAAGCTGCTATGAACTATTGTAGAGAGAGTTTTGTGGGGACATAACTTTTCATTTCTCTGGGATAAATAACCAGGAGTGCAATTGCTGGGTTGTACAGGAAAATCCTGAAGATTTTCTCCTATGTTTTCTTCTGAACGTTGTATTGTTTCACATTTAAATCTTTGATCTAGTTTGAGCTAATTCTCGTATGATGTGAGGTTTAGGTTGAGGTTCTTTTTTTTTTTTTTGGCCTAAGGATAGCCAATTGCAGCTGGGTGCAGTGGCACATGTCTGTAATCCCAGCACTTTGGGAGGCCGAGGTAAGTGGACCACCTGACGTCAAGAGTTCGAGACCAGCCTGGCCAAAATGGTGAAACTCCGTCTCTACTAAAAATACAAAAATTAGCCAGGCGTGATGGTGGGTGCCTGTAATCCCAGCTACTCAGGAGGCTGAGGCAGGAGAACAGCTTGAACCTGGGAGGCAGAGGTTGCAGTGAGCTGAGATTGCGCCATTGCACTCCAACCTGGGCACTAAGAGCAAAACTCCATCTCAAAAAAATAAAAAATAAAAAAGGATAGCCAATTGCTTCAGCACCATTTGCTGAAAAGACTATTCTTCTTTTGCTGAATTGCTTTTGTTAAAAAACAGCTTTATTGAGGTATAAGCACATATGGGACAATTCACCTCTTTCAAGGTTACAATTCAGTGGTTTTTTAGCATATTCACAGAGTTGTACAATCATTATCACAATCAATTTTAGAACATTTTCATCAGCCCCTGAAACAACACCATACCTATTAGCAGTCACTACCTCCCATATACATCACCCTTCCAGCCCTGGACTACCACTAATCTACTTTCTGCCTCTACAGATTTGCCTGTTGTAGACCTTTCATGTAAACGGAATCACACGACTGTGGTCCTTTGCAAATGGCTTCTTTCACTTAGCATAATGTTTTCAAGGTTCACCGTTCTGTGGGTGTGTCAGTACTTAGTTTTTTTTTATTGCCTAATAATATTCTGTTGTGTATACCACATTTTATATACCACAGAATAGGCCACATTTTATTTATCCATTCATCAGTTGATGGACATTTGGGTCATTTCTACTTTTTGTTGATTATGAATAATGTTGCTATGAATAGGCATGTACCAAGTTCTTTGGGGAACATACGTTTCCAGTTTTCTTGGGTATTTACCTAGATGTACAACTGCTGAGTCATAAACAAGCTCTGTGTGTAACTTTTTGAGGAAATGCCAAACTTTGCCATTTACATGTCTACCAGCAGGGTGTGAGGAGTCTAATTTCTACACATCTTCACCAACACTTGTTATGATTTTTTTTTTTTTTTTTGAGACAAGAGTTTTACTCCTGTTGCTCTTGCTGGAGTGCAAATGGTGTGATTTTGGCTCACTGCAGCCTCTGCCTCCCCAGCTCAAGTGATTCTCTTGCCTCAGCCTCCTGTGTAGCTGGGATTACAGGTGCCCGCAACCATGCCCGGCTAATTTTTTTTACTTTTTGTGGAGACAGGGTTTCACCATCTTGACCAGGCTGGTCTCGAACTCCTGAGATCAAGCAATCAGCCCACTTCAGCCTCCCAAAGTGCTGGGATTACAGGTGTGAGCCACCACACCCAGACGTGTGATGTCTTTTTTATTATGGCCATCCCAGTGGGTGTGAAGTTTTGCACCTTTGTCAAAAATCAGTTGGTCATGCCCTGTGGGTCTATGTCTAGGTTCTCTGCTCCAGTGATCTGTGTTTCTAGCTCTCTGCCAGTGCCACACAGTCTTGGTTACTGTAGTATATGATGTCTTAAAATCAGGTAGAGTGGGCCGGGCATGGTGGCTCACGCCTGTAATCCCTGCACTTTGGGAGGCCAAGGCAGGCTGATCACTTGAGGTCAGGAGTTCAAGACCAGCCTGGCCAACATGGGGACACCCCCGTCTCTACTAAAAAAATACAAACATTAGCCAGGCGAGGTGGCGGGCGCCTGTAATCCCAGCTACTCGGGAGGCTGAGGTAGGAGAATCATTTGAACCTGGGAGGTGGAGGTTGCGGTGAGCTGAGATCCTGCCACTGTATTGCAGCCTGGACAACACAGTGAGACTCCGTTTCAAAAAAATCAATATATACATAAATAAATATATAAATAAATAAATCAGGTACAGTGAGTCTTCCCATTTTATTCTTTTTTTTTTTTTTTTAAAGTCTTGCCAGGCATTCAGGGTCCTTCTGGAGTGAGCCTGGGCCTCCCCTTGAAGACACCCCTCCTGCTCTCCCAAATCGCCCTCCTGCAGCCTCTCACTGTCACACCCAGCCTCCTCCTCATCCCTTGCTTCTGCCGTCCCTGCCACCTGGGATGCCTTCACTGTCTCTCTTTGCCTCGCCAATTCCAGCCTGTTCTTCCAGCCTGTTTTCCCAATCCTTGGCGGGCCGAGACCCGCCCCACCTCTGAACTCTGAACTCCCTCTGAAAGTCTGCGCCAAGGCTCTGTCCCTGGGGGAATCGTAGCAGCTCTTGAATTTTCCATTAAATATTTTGTGGGTGTGAGTTTGGGCTCTCCAGTCAGGGTGATCTGGCAGTCGGCCAAGCTGGCCTTCTCCCAAAGTAGTGACCAGGAAGAGCACAGGCACCTCTTGACCCCCAGACTGAGAGAAGCAGCTGGACCCAAACACCCGGTGGGGCTATTTTTAGTTGCTGGTTCCCGGCAGGCCTGGCCTGGTTTGGGCCTGGATGGAGAACAATGAGCCATTGAACCTTATCGAGTCCCTGGGCCCTGTAAGGCCAGGAGGAGGGTAAATGATAGAGCGAGTGGGGGCAGTGCTCAGAGGTGGACAGAGGTTGCCTGGCCACCTCCCCCTTGCCGACCCGGCAGGAAAAGCTTCTGCCCAAGCTCTTTGTTAGACTTCCTGTGGGGCCAGGTGCGGAGCCGGCAAGTATTTTGGGAACGCTGTGTTTGTTAGCAGCGGCAGCAGCCTTTCCAACATTCCTTGAGCCCGTCCCGTGGGCCAGACACGGTGCTGAGCACTGCGTGTCCTCTCATATTTATCAGCCTCATTGTTCACATGTGGAAACTGAGGCCCAGTTCAAAGAGGCCAGGAACCTGCTCACACACAGCAAATAAGAGCAGTCGGGATTCAAACCCAGGCCCTCTCTGTCTCCTTCCAGAGTGTGAACACTGACTGCAAAGCCACCCAAAACAGCCTGCCACCTCTCAGCCCCCTCACCCCCACCCCTCGGGACCTGTGGGCTTTAGTCTGTCCTCTCTAACGACTCTGACTCCATGAATGACCTCAGGCAAGTCACTTGTCTTCCCCGGCCTCGCTTTACTCATTGGTAAAATGTGGGGGAGCCTTTCATTCAGGGCGGTATGGGACGGTGCTTCACAGCTGGGGAGGGGACCAGCATTGTCTGGCCTCCACCTTCCCGTGTCTGGTGATTTAAAAAGCCCATGAAGCACAGTTCTGTTCATCGCAGACACAAAAGGTCTTCACCCAGGAAACACATTCTGGGCGTAGTGGCTTCTAGGCCCTGAGGGATGGAGGGTCCGATCTGCCCAGTGGAATTGGGGAATTCAGGAATTCACAGTCTGGAAGGGGAGACAGGCTCATTAATAGGTGAGGACAGCACAATGAGCAAGATGCATGAGAAACATCTACATGAGTCTGCTAGGGTGGTCAAAACACAGTCCCAAGCCTGGTGGTGCCTTAAGCAGCAGTAATCTATTTCCTCACAGTTCTGGAGGCCGGAAGTCCAGGATCCAGGTGTGGCAGGATTGGTTTCTTCGGAGGCTGCTCTCTTTGGCTTGTTGTTGGCCGTCTTCATGGGTCTTCCCTTGCACCCTTCCGTGTCCTCATCTCCTCTTCTTATAAGGACATCAGTCACACTGTCTTAGGAAGACAGTCATTCCCACTCTAATGACCTCACAGTAACTTAATGACCTCCGTAAATACAGTGACATTCTCCAGGACTGGGAGTTAGGACTTCAACATTGGAAATGTGGGAGACACCTTTCATTCCATAGTGATGGCGATTTACAATGACTGACAGTAGTCGCTTTTGCATATTGGCAGATAGTAAATCCTGTCAGGTGAGGCCCCTCCTGGGATCCCCAAGGAGCAGAAGTTCTGAATAGCTTTGGCATTAGAAATAAGAAGGGAGAGGGGACCCGAGAAGGGAGAAGGAGTTTCCAGAACACTCTGAGAGGTTAGGTTTCCCCACTCCCAGCTTGTGAGAGATTCTCTGTGAGGAAAGATGGTTGACAAATTCCTAAGAAGCATCACGTCTGACCCTGAATGTCAAGTTGTTTGGTGGCCAGCATTGGGATTGCTGCTATCCAAGTTAGCATTGCAAGGCCCTTGGGATAAGGTGGGGGTTGGGGTGTCATATACACCCCATCTTATATAAAACATATGTCAAACACATGCACCACACACATACACAACACAAATTATACTACGAATACACATGATACACATAGAAACACAACACACAACCACATAACACAACACATACACCATATATGTTATACAAATAGGGGACATACACATACCTCACTCACAGATTTACACACGTCACACACACACACACACACACCAGCAGAGCACTGGTGCATTTAGTATCTTTTGATTGAGAAAATGCATTTCAACAAAAGCTCTAAGAGTTCAGAGAATCTTAAAATGATTTGGTCTTTCATTCCTCCCAACAGAATCTTCAGACAATTGAAAACCAGCCATTCAAAGATGCATCAAACACGTTCTGTATTCCAGTCCCAGATGTGCCCAGGTCTTCTGGATCCAGGCAGCCCAGTGGGAATGCGGCACATCCCAGGGCTCTGGAGTGCAAGTACAGCAATCCCTGGTTCAGGCCACCATTCAGCTACCGCTTCCAGTGGGAGATTGGGCTGGAGCCACTGGTGGCTCCAAGTCCCTCTTGCTCCTCCACTGTTCTCACTCAGGCATATGGCTCTCCTCTCCACATCACATGCCCGAGGTTGTGTGTGTGTGTGCACATTTGTGTTTGTATGTGTGTCGGGGAGGGAGGCGGGCATCGTGCCGGCAGCCTCTCACTCTGCCCTAACTATGAGCTCACAAACCGCCGTCCTGAAGGATCCCCCTGCAGAGAAACTTCCCGGCCAGCTCCACCCAGAAAAGAGAGCAGATGGAAAATTGGAGCAAGCCCTCATCTTGGGTCAGGGAAGAAAAGATCCTTTTTTCCCCTTCTCTCTAAAAATATGCTCAGGGCTTTTTTGAGCCTTGATGCAATAGAAACCAGCTGTGGCCCAGAAGGCCCCCACAGCCTCTGCCCAGGGAAGAGGAAAACAGAAACAGCAGTTGGAGGCGGGATCAACGCCTGTGTTTGGGCGCCAGGCCCAGCCTCTAGCCACCTCTGGCCTGGAATTGTGTCCCAAATGGGCACCAAACAGTCCCTGTTTATTCATTCTGTTGTGGGCTCAGGGCCCCAGGAGTCACTTAGCCCTTCCTCTTTCAATTCTTGGCGCAGAGGATGAGAAGATGACAAGAAGTGGGCGTTTCTTAAACTCTGCACCCAGGTATTTCCCCATCTCGTGGGGGAGACAGATGGGCACATGAGGTACCCAGATATAGCCAGAGGCTACCTCCTCTGGTAGCCTAGGGGAGGGAGAGGCCATGCTTAACCTGGGGAGCAGGAAGGCTTCCTGGAGGAGGTGACCTTCAGGTGGTCTTAAAGGAAGGAGCAGGGAAATTCTAGGATGGGGGACCAGAATCAGAAAGGCCAGGAGATGGGGACAGTCATTACTGTGTGGTGACCAGGATGGAAGGCAAAGGTGGGGGAACCACGGGGAGCTGCTGGAGAGGATGGTTGGGACCCTGGATGCTGGGTGAGATGTTCACGGGGTGATGGAGAGCTGTGGAAGGTTCTTGAGCAAAGGAGTGACTTCTCTAGATCTTGGAGGATATTTGGAGGGGGATGCTGGTTACCTCATTGGAGCTGAGAGCTTTGTCAAGGAGTCCCTTAGAGAAGAAACCACACCTTCTAACTGAGTTTCTCGGTACTCTGGCTCATCCCACGGCACAAGCCTTTGGAGAGGTGCTCGTGTGGACAGGTGCTATGGATTTGGAGTCAGGAGATCTGGCTTCTACTTCTGACTCTGCTGTGTGAACTTGTGTGCCCTTGAATAGACTGTCCTTCCTAGGCCTCTAATTTCCCACCTGCAAGAAGGGATCATGAGGGCTTTCCGTTTTTCCGGAATGTCATTGCTGGAGGGTTCGTTGGTGTCCAGCCTGAGCTCTGCTGGACAGAGGCGGAAGGGGGACTCCAGACTGGGGAAGGGACTGCCCACATTCACCCAGCGCTATCAGTAGCCAGCAGTGTGGGGACCCGGGCACCCAGGCTCCAGGCTCTGGAGGAGGATTTGCTGCTGTGGATTTGTGATTCTTAGGGCCCCGGGAGCTGGCCTCTGGCTACAGCTCTGTCCCCAGAGAGCTGCCTCTCCCATCTGCAGCTCAGGCTCCTGTAAGCGTCCTGTGCTGGAACCCGGGTGGAGGCGCCTGCTCTTCGCTCCTCGTTCCTGGAAGGAACTCCGAGTGGTGCCAAACGGGGCTCTCCTGTCATCTTGTCTCATTCCCTCCAGCAGCAGCTCTGTGAGGCTGGGTTTGTCACCCTCTTTTGTAGAAGACAAAACTGAGGCTGGAGAGGTAGATCGACTTCTCCCAAGACCTGCAGCTGGTACCGAGCAGAGCTGGGATGTGAGCCCTGTCTGTCTGCCCCTGGCTGCTCTGCCACGGGGGCCTCTCCTTCCTGCCGCACTCCTGCTCCCTCCAGCCAGACCTGAGCTCTGCCAGGGCATCTTATTCACTATCAGATCTCAGGGCCCCAGGCCGGGCATGTAGTGGGAGCTTAGGAAATGTTTTTTGGAATGGATGCCTGGCCTACCATTGTGGGGCAGAAAATCCAGGCTGGGTCGGTGGCTCCACTTCCTTGACCAGAATCCTTTGCTGGCCGGAAGAGTTCACCATCTTGGTGAACCTCAATATCATGGCCTTTCACCATCTTCCAGTTCCCACGTGGCAACCAAGGGAGGGAATGTGGTCTCGCTCCCTCCCTGAGGCCAGCGCCCCCTGCCCTCCAACCATGGCCAGCCCAGCAAGGTAAAGGGCCCCAGGGCAGACACTTGGAGGTAAACAGAGGTGGCAGTCCGTAGTTGCCTCAGACCAGGGAGCCCAGAGGAGAGGCTGAGAGAGGGCCTGCCACAGCTGCCAAGGGTGGCTAGGGACCCCTGAAGAATTAGAAGGGGCCCCGCAAGGGCAGACCAGCTAAAAGTCCTTAAGTGGTAAGCATATGTACATTGCAGGCCTGCTGCTTCCTGGACCAACTCTTCCATGGCCCTGGGTGTCACCTAGTGTTTTCTGGAGCCTCTGAGTGGTGCCCACTGCCTGGCAGCAGCCCCTGGAGGTAGGCAGTTCCTGGCATCATGGCAGATCTGCCATCCTCTTGCCCTCACAGTCTTGCAACCCAGGTTCCCCAGCCAGCACGGAATTCCCCTCTTTCTCTGCCTCTGAGTGCACCCCTCCTTCCTGCCCTGCTTGCTTTCCCGTCTTACCTTGCTTTTGGTCCTGATACCCTCTCTACCTTCCTCTGTTTTATCTCTGAGACCCACAGCAACCTGGGGTCCCAGAGAAATAATACTAATAACAATAACAACACCACCAACGATGTTTTCAGTGCATTGTATAAGTGCTGTAGGTGCCAGCAGCTGTGCGAAATGCTTTGCACTCACTATCCCCTTTAATCCTCACAGTAAGCCTAAGAAGTAGCTAATTATGCAGATTCTTGACAAAGAAACACATGGCCCAGTGGAAGGATGCAATTCTGTGGGTGTCATTGTGTGTTGGAATTCCCTGGGGCGTATCAGATACTCCTGCTGCCTGTATCCTACTCCCAGCGGTTGTGGTTTAATGGCTCTGGGGAGTGGCCTGGGACTGGGAATTTTTAAAAGATCCCAGAACATTCTAATATGCACACAGGTTTGGGAACCACCAGGTTTCCTGAAGAGAGTTTAATGAAGGGACTTTAAAAATGTTTTATTGGGCCGGGCGCGGTGGCTCACGCTTGTAATCCCAGCACTTTGGGAGGCCGAGGCGGGCGGATCACGAGGTCAGGAGATCGAGACCACGATGAAACCCCGTCTCTACTAAAAATACAAAAAATTAGCCGGGCGTGGTGGCGGGCGCCTGCAGTCCCAGCTACTCGGAGAGGCTGAGGCAGGAGAATGGCGTGAACCCGGGAGGCGGAGCTTGCAGTGAGCCGAGATTGGGCCACTGCACTCCAGCCTGGGCGACAGAGCGAGACTCCGTCTCAAAAAATAAATAAATAAATAAATAAAAAATAAAATAAAAACGTTTTATTGAGGTATAATTGGCACACAATAAACTGTACATATTCAAAACATACAATTTGATAGTTTTTAAAAACCATCTTAACCATTTTAAGTGTATCATTCCACAGTATATTTTTAAGTATATTCATATATAAGTATGTTCATATTGTTTGAGGATCTCCAGACCTTTTTCACCCTGTAAAACCGAGACTGTACCCATTAAACAACTCCCCGTTTCCCCTCCCCCAGCCCCTGGCAACCACCATTCTACTTTCTGTCTCTATGACTTTGATGACTCTAGGTACCTCGTAGAAGAGGAATCACGCAGGCCGGGCACAGTGACCACACCTGTAATCCCAGGACTTTGGGAGGCCGAGGTAGGTGGATCACCTGAGGTCAGCAGTTCGAGACCAGCCTGGCCAACATGGCGAAACCCTGTCTCTACTAAAAAAACAAAAAAAAATTTCGCCAGTCGTGGTGGCGCACGGCTATAATCCCAGCTACTCGGGTGGCTGAGGCATAGAGTCGCTTGACTTAAGAGGCGGAGGTTGCAGTGAGCTGAGATCATGCCACAGCACTCCAGCCTGGGTAACAGAGCAAGACTCCATCTCAAAAAACAAACAAACAAAAAAGGAAGTGGAATTACACGAATGTCTTTTTGTGACTGACTGATTTCACTAGCCTAAGGTTCTCGAGGTTCATCCTTGTCGCATATGGCAGGATTTCCTCCCTTTTTAAGGCTGAACAATATTCTGTTGTATGTATGTACCACATTTTCTTTATCCATTCATCTGTCCGTGAGCATTGAGGTGACTTCCACCTCTTGGCTATTGTGAATAATGCTGTTATGAACATGGGGTTCCAGGCATCTCTTTGAGACCTTGCTTTCAATTATTTTGAATATATATGCCCAGAATTGGGATTGCTGGATCATATGGTAATTCTATTTTTAGTTTTTTGAGGAACCACTCTACTGTTTTCTATATCAGCCACACCATTCTACAATCCCACCCACAGCGCACAAGGGTTCCAATTTCCCCACATCCTCGCCAACACTTGTTATTTTGTTTCTTGGATAGTAGCCACCCTCATGGGTGTGAAGTACTAGCTTATCATGAATTTGATTTGCATTTCTCTAATGATGAATGGTGCTGAGCATCTTTTCATGTGCTTGTCGGCTGTTTGTAAATCATCTTTGGAGAAATAATGAAAGGACCTGGTAGAGGATGACGATGCACCAGAGACTAGTGAAAGCAGCACGTTGTAACCACCTCTAGCCCTGTGGGCCAGAGGAGGACATTGGGTACCAGAATCACAGATCAGGAGCTGTGGAAGGGGCTGCCCGACAGGACGGGGGACCCTGGGAGAGGGATGCAGCCACAGCCAAACTGTGGCCCAGCAGAGGGAGTGGGAAAAGTCTTCGACCTCTCTCTCTTCCTGCTGCCTTCCAATATCCTACCTGGGTGAGGTCAGCCTCCTGGGGATCAGAGCAGGGCAGGGAGGGGTGAGAATGAATCCAGTGGTGGTGGGGGCAAGGGGCAAATAGAATCACCCAAAAGAGAGGTATACGTTGCTGATTCCATTTTACAGTCGAGGAAACTGAGAGTCACGTTTGGCACAGTTTAGAGGGACTTGGACCAAGATTTGAACTTTGCTCTAGGTGATGCCAGCCTGATTATTCTAACCTGTAAGCTACACGGCCTCCTGGCAGCGGGCAGTGCCCAATGAGGGAGGGTGCGGGGGCAGTGCCCTTCCCACCAGATGCCACCCCTCCCTTGAGCTTGGCCGAGGGTGATCTGCCTTCTCCTTCCTTCCTCTTCCATTTAGAAAGCAACGGGTCTGAAAGGCAATTCTGCTCTTGATAAGGGTGCAGGCAGGAGAGGGAACTGTCATCCTGCTGAAGACACGCAGCTCTTCCACGCTCTGCCCTATGTGTAACTTGTTCTTATCTGCTTCTGGAGCCACCACCTGCTACAGTGTAAAGAGACCCCACAGACTCTCTGGATCAAACTACTTACTGTCCAGAAGGAGAGAATGAGGTCATATGTTTGTGGCTAGAACCCAGGCCTCTGGGGAGCAACCCAGGGCTCCATCCAGTGTGACCTGAGCCTGCTGTGCTCCTCAGAGCCAGTCTTTACCACCCTTCATATCCTGGGAGCCCACAGGTAGAAAGATGGGCATTGCAGGTCACCATGGTTCCCCCACTGAAGCAAGTTCCCTGGCTTGCGATTAGCCAGTGCTCTGCTGGTTCACGAAGCACTCCAAATGCTAGACCAAGAAAGAAATTGGGTCGGTGGGCAGGACACATGACCAGCGCTCTGGGAGGAGAGCTGTTCTCAAGCAGTTTGGTGGCATCAGCAGCCTCTGTGTGGTCGGTCAAGCAGGGCAGCCAATTTCCTCTCCTTTCAGCCCTAACTCTGGACTCCTGTACCTGGAGGGGCTCCCTTTGTGCTCCTGCAGCCCAGAAGCCCTCCGAGGCTTGACATGAAAGAGTCGCGGGATCTTGGACTGTTCCGGTGGAAGGGCTCCTAGCAAAACCCAGATGCATTCTCTTCTTGTATGGATAGGAGGACCGAAGTCCAGAGAAGCGGAGTAACTTGCCCAGGGTTGTGCTGAGATTTGTGAAGGTGCCGGATGCTGGTGCACTGGTGGCTGGCATGCTCTGAGCCCTTCCTTCCCGCTGTTTCCCTGGAGTTCTGCTTGGCAACCACCCGCCTGCATTTTTGCAAAGTGATGTCATCTGCAGATAATGGTTTTTCCATTCCTGATGGAGCAGGAGGTCCAGATGCAGCGCTTTGGGGGAGGGGCTCAAGAGAGCTGATTGTGCACCCCTCAGGCAAGTGGGGCTGCGGCGTAGACCCCTCCCCTCTGACAGCCACATCTCAGTTGTAAGGCAAGGCATTGTCTCAGGCTTCCTGGGCTCCGGAGCCTGGAATGACCAAAATGGCAGGGGCCCCAGAGACAAGCCTCCCCTGCCTCCTCCTTGTGGGGTTGGGAATCTGAGGCCCAGAGAGGGCAGAGCCTTGCCCAAGCTCACACAGCATTTACAGGCAAAACCTTGACTCACATCCCGACTCCTAATATCTGTGGCCACTTGCCCATGGTTGGGGGTTTTTCACCCTCAACACTGTTGACATTTTGGGCCAAGGAGTTTTGTTGTGGGGGCTGTCCCTTTCATGGCGGGATGTTTGGCAGCATCCCTGGCCTCCACCTCCTAGAAGCCAGTAGCACCCCTCTCCAGTTCTCAAATCCAGACACTGCCAAATGTCTTTCACCTAAGCTGGGGTGGGAGAAAGTAACCCTCCAGCTCCTAAGACCTTTATCCACTGCTGTAGGCAGGAGAGGGTTCTCCAGTCCAAGCCCAAAGGCTGCTTTGTCTGAGGCTCTGACTTAATGTCAGGCACCTTCAGGACCTGGAGGGGGTTGTGAGGGGCTGGAGATGGTCCAGACCCTCCTTCTGGTTAGGAACACTGCTTCCTCTGATCACTTTTCTTGGAGCAAAACTGCCGATTTATTTTCCTGGGGAAATAAAAATAAATGCTGGCTGTTGTAATCTCATCCCTGATCCCATCTGGAAAAAGCAGGCTCATGAAATCTTGGCCGCCTGAGCTCCGAGGACTGTGTCTGGCGGAACCTGGAGTTACAATGGGCCTTCGAACATCGGAACAGTCACGGCTGACATTTCCTTTCCTGTTACATGGCTCCTTGGAATGTGAGCCCCAGGGGGCAGTCCATGGGCAGGCGGAATTTGGTGGAAAGAAGCGCTGCACGGGCCAGAGGCCAGCTCAGCTTCTGACTTGCTGTGTGACTTTGAGCTACTTTTCTGTTCCTTTCTGGGCCTTGATTTCTCCATCTGCAGAATGAGGGGAGCCACGTTCCTCAACAAGGGGTCCATGGACCACTTTGTATCGGAACCATTTAGGGAATGTGTTTATGGCTATTCCTGATATTTCTGATTCCTCTTCCAGACCTCCTAAAGTTTTTATGCACCTCTAAGTGATTTCGATATATATAAGTTTTGGGACCCACGACACCAAGGACTTTGAATTTTCCACCCAGTTTCAAGTTTAAACACATCACAGTTCTTCAGCCTCCTTCCCCCTCATAACGAAGTGTGGAGTTATGAAGCTAGAGGGTAAAATTATGGGGTGGGCTGGAACTGGGCATTGCTCCTAACAATTATCTGCTTTCAAGCTCTTGGCAGGGTCTCTGGGGTCCTTGATCCAACTGAAATCACTGTTAATGCACTTTATTCCTCCAGTAATGAAACTTGAGCTGCTAGTTACAGAGTTTGGTTTCAAAATTGTGCCATTTATTATTTTTGTTGGATTGGCTTATAAACCCTCATATAGTCATACATCATTTATAATGCATTATTCCACGAGAATGCATTTTCCAGATGAGATTTATTTTTTCTGTTAAAAACTTAAAACTGTTCTTTTTTTTTTAAATGGAAGCCTTTTGCCATGTGTTACCTATTTATGCCACCTTAAGTGAAGGTCAGGAAATGTAATTTTACTCATTCTCAATGCTCCAGGGTTGTCATTGTGAGTTTTAACTACTGTATTCATTGATGTAAATTTTAGGGACTCCCAAACTCACTGTGCCTGAACTATGAATGTCCCCCAAGCTGCTTAACCCTTGTGTCTGCTTTTATAAGTTCTGCTTTGCTTCTATATTTTTAAATGTTTCTTCCTCATGAGATATCAGCAGTTACTTCTCGCCACGTTATCATGACTCATTTGAATGAAAAACCAATAACCCGTGTGTATCAGGATTGTCTGTAGTGTAAGAGTTCATAATCAATGAATGAGAGGATTCTCTGATGAGTCAGGGACGTGGATTTTTGACATTTATTTTGGCAGCTGAGAATAAGGGGTAGTTTTTTTCTTTCTAATTTTCACCCCAATACCAGCTGCTTTCTGAGAGCTTTCTAGATAAATGCAAAATGAGTGTAGATCGATTTTTCCAAGTAACTAATTTACATTCCAGGTGAACTCATTTTGCTTCTGACTTAGAGGTGCCTTCCTTTCCTTCTCATCTGCACCCTGTTCTTGGAGAAGCTGCTCCACCCCTAGCCCATGACACGTGACACATGACCCAGCCCACTGGGCCCCCTGATGCCACCTGGGCCAATCAGATTTTCCGGTCAGGAAATTTGCAATTGGGATTCAGAGCTGGAAAGAGTCACCTGCTCTGATGGGAGCTGCACTTGCGGACTGTGACTCAGAGGCTGAGGCCCCAGGGAGCCGCCTCCATGGGCCCTGGGCAAGCCCAGAGTGAATGTGGAAGCTGGGCTGTGGAGGCTCCCTGAGCAGACAGTCTGTGTGTGTGTGTGTGTGTGTGTGTGTGTGTGTGTGTGTGTGTGTGCGCGCGCGCGCGCACACGTGCTGGAGGATGGGGCAGGACATAGGGTCCCAAGCCCCTGAGGGAGGGGCTTGTCCTAAGCAAGTCACAGAAATCAGGGCAGAGAGAGAGAGCATGAAAGAGTCTTGTTCCCCTCTCTGCATCTGGGAGATTCAGGCCCCAGGGAGAGGAGAGACTGACCCATGATCATCCAGAGGGGATGTGCTTAAGCTGGTCCTGAGCTCTGCCAGGCATGTTCTGTTTTCCTACCCTGGCAGCTGGCTCAGAGCATGGACAGGCCTTGTCTCTCTTCTCTCTCTTTCTGCCAAATTCTTTTCTGTTGGGAATCTGAAGGCTGAGTAGATGCAGTCATGGCATGATTTGCTCCAAATATCTCCCCGACAGGTGGTCACAGTGTCCACAATTCCATCACCAGATCTTCCATTTCCAGGAGTAACCCTGGGCAGGTGTATACCATGTGTCTTGTTCACAGTGGGGGTTAATAGTTCAAGGAGCCCAAGGTAAGGAAACTCATATTTGATGAATCTCCAGGCAATCTATACCCAGGCAGTTTACACTCACAGCCTTATGAAGATAGCCCAATCATGCCCACTTTACAGAGGGAAAAACTGAAGTTCCAAGAGGTGAGTTGACTTGCCCAAGGTCATATAGCACGTCAAAATTGGGGCTCACATCTGCATCCAGAGTCCAGGCTCTTTGCCCTAAAGCAAGTTCATCTGATCCGGGAGCTGGGGATAGGCTGAGGAGGTGAGCGGGTGACAAGATGAACTCGTCCCATGGAATCCTTCAGTGGGAAAAGTTGTGGTTTGGGAATTAGGGCCAAATGGCTCCTTAACCTTGGGCATCATGGTGGGTCTCAATTTCCTTACCTCTGTAGGAGGCAAGGACCGGATTTACTCTGCAATCCAAGAAAATCCAATGGGCTGAGGCAGGAGGACCTACTGGCCGTTGAAGACTGTCCACTCCTGGCCCAGATTCCAAGTAACCAGGCAGAAAGAGCATGGACTTTGGAGTTTGATTGCCTGGCTTTAAATCCCCCTGCTCCACTAGCTACTGTGGTGTGAACTCAAGTAGGTTAATTAACTGCTCCAGCCTCAGTTTTCTCATCTATAAAATGGGGATAATAATAGTATCTACCTCATAGTAATGATTAAATAAGTTAATGCCTGTAAAGCCGAGACAGTGCTGGATACCTAGGAAATGCTTAATGCATATATATATATATATATATTTTTTTTTTGAGATGGAGTCTCACTCTGTCGCCCAGGCTGGAGTGCAGTGGCACCATCTCGGCCCACTGCAAGGTCCGCCTGCCAGGTTCATGCCATTCTCCTGCCTCAGCCTCCAAGTAGCTGGGACTACAGGCGCCCACCACCACGCCCGGCTAATTTTTTTGTATTTTTATTAGAGACGGGGTTTCACCGTGTTAGCCGGGATGGTCTTGATCTCCTGACCTCATGATCCGCCCGCCTCGGCCTCCCACTTAATGCATATTAATTATTACTAACATTCCTGACACCCTGTGGTGTGCCCCTCGGGGATGAGAGGGTTTAACTGAACATCTGCCTCATCCCGGATGCAGTGGCAGCCCTGGGATCTGGCAGCAGGCCCCTGTGGGCTTGTTTCCTGGGCAAAGTGAGTCCATCATCACTCAGACGTGACACATGGCCTGGCCACCCCCTCTGGGGCCATAGGCAGCCAATCCTGGGCTAAAAATACCAGTTTCATGAATGGAGCCAGGGAGGCCATTCTGGGATCCACAATTAGTGTTTGTGTTAAAACCCATTCTCTGACTCTCCACCCGTGGGCAAGCCTTAGCACCACCCCTTCTGTGCTGCTGATTCTGGGGAGACTGACCTTTTCGGCTCTCAACACTCACTCAGGGTTTGGGGGGTTGGGAACGGAAAGGAAGGGGAGTACTTCTGAAGGGTCCTTTAACAAGTAGGGAGGCAGCTGGTCACCCAATTCCCCTACTACTGAGTTGGGTAGGAATTAAAATTCCCCTTTATAGTGGAGGAAATGGGTGTTTCCAGAGATTGCAGCCTGGGGATATATAGTGAAGTCTGGGTTCTGGGCCAGTGCTCCCTCCAAAGTCTCTTCTCCCTCCGCCTGGTGCCACCCAACAGCCCTTTGGGGAGGGGTCCTGACTTGGGGTGTGGGAGCTGACCTCAGGCATCTCCCGTCTCTCCTGAGACTTCAGGTACAGTCATCCTGTGAAGGATCAGAGGTGGAAAGTGGGGGCCTGGCTCAGGGAGCAGCAGAACCAGAGTGGAAGCTGAGCTGGAGATACCCTGATGGGGCCGAGGTGGAGGCTCAGGCCTGGGATGGGCAGTTGGACCAGCAGGTCCAAAACAGCAGAAGCCAAGGCAGGCAGCAGTCTCAGAGATGCCCTCTGACCTGCCATGGACTGGAGCCTTTAAGATGCTTCCTCCTGAGGCTGGAGCTGATGACTGGCATCCTTGGGATGTAACCCGCGTGCAGGCGGCAGGTGAGGACGCCATGCAGGGCAGGAGCTCAGGCCCCCCAGAGAGGGTCACACCTGGCCGGGCCACTGCCGTGTGAACATCCTTTCCAGGGACCCTTTTTCTTGCTTGTTTGTGGCCCCCACTAGACTGTAAGCTCTTGAGGACAGAGCCATTGGGAATGAATGACAAGGTGAGTCTTGGGGCCCAGGACCCCAGACAGCAGCTGTCCTTACTGAGAGAAGGGTTAAGGCCCTCGGAGGCATGGAGAAGGATTAAGGCCCAACTTACTCCACTTGGGGACCACCCTGATCACAGAAAACACTGCCTGCTTCCCTCACCTTCAGGGACAGCTATGCTCAAAGGGAGGGCCTCAGCCTCTGGCTGGAGAAAAAGCAGTTAGTAAAGATGGTGGCCCTGTGCTTTCAAGTTTCTCAAGCCAGATCCCGACTAGGCTCACAGTGTGTATTTAGGACTTTTAGAATTTGGGAAGTTGAGACCTATGAAAGTTTGAGAACCTGGGAAACTTCAGAGATTTCAGGATCTTTTGAAATCTTGGACATTTTAGAATCTGGAGAATCTTTAAACCTGGGGAACTTTAAGAATCTTGTAGTCTTTTGACATTGTGGAATTTGAGGGATTTCATTTTGGGGCTCTGCTGGTCTTAGAGTGGATGGTGTCCTCTTGGTGTAGAGGAGGACATTCATCAGCAGACCCGAGCCCTCTCCTCCCACCAGCCCTCAGAGCCCAGTATTTCAAATATCTCAACTTTATGAAGTTTTAAACTTCAGATTTTCAAAATGAAATTGTATCGGTTATCTTAAATGTTTGATGTTATGTTTCTCAAACATTTGTTGGCCTACTGGATTTCTAAGTTGCTGGCTCTTTCTTTTGCAAATGATTTTTCCTCTCATGTCACAGATTCAACAAATATTCATGCTGGAATGGGATGCAGAAGTCACCTACTTTCAGAGATGGGGAAACTGAGACCTAGAGAGGGCACAGCCTTTTCTCGGGAGCCTCTAGTGACTCAGAGTCAAATCTGTGCTTCTTGGCTCCTGGATCTCTGAGCTGCACCCACTGGACCCCTATGCCCACCCCAGCACCCCTGCTCTCCATGGCGGCCCTGCCCTGAGGATTTCCTATGCCTTTCTACAGAACTTTCTCCTTCTCCTAGATCCCTTTTCTGCAAAATGAGACTGGGGAGTTCTGAGCCAAGCCCAGGCCCACGTGCCTGGAACCAGAGATAGCATAAGAAGCAGACACTGCCAGGTCACTTGCAGCAGACTCCAGGAGGAAACGAGGGAAACAGAACCTCTGCCGTAGCCTAGCCAGGGCTCTCAGAGCCTAGAAAGCTCTTAGGAGAAGTGGAGAGTTGTTCAGATCCAGGCTAATTTGTCATCTCCAGCCCTTCTCTGGTGATCAGCTTGCCTCTTCCTCTACCTGCCCCTGTAGCCTCCTGCTTCTTCTCCTCCCCTTTCTATCACATGCCTTCTGCTTCTTGCGGCCTCTGCTTCACTGTGGTTTCTCTTGCTGTCCAGTTCCGGTGAGCTCATGGCTTCTGTAGCCCAGTTTCTCTTTGCTTCCCTTTGTGAATCCTTCCTGCTTCGATTCTCACTCCCAACTTCTTAACTTACACTCAATGCCCCCAGAGGGAGGACTTGATTGGTTTGGAAGTCCCCCACCAGGACAGGCCAAGGATTAAGCGAGTTCTTATATGAGGTCTCTGATTCCCTAACTCCAGCTAGGTGTTTAATTATTCAATTCAATTCTGACACCAACTCCAGGAGTTAGTGCAGACCCCAAGGTTTAGGGCTCAGCCCCACAGGGCTGTCCACGTTTAGCCACCAGTCACAAGTCCAGGGACCATCTGTACATCTGACTGTCTGGCTCTGAATTTCAGGTTCCCATAACCTCCCCTTTTAGTTAGATAATTCACTAGAACAACTCACAAAACTCAGGAAAGTGCTTTACTTACCATTACCAGTGGATTATAAAGGATACTACTCAAGAACAGACTCATGGAAGAGATGCACGGAACAAAACGTGGGGGGTTTGCACAAAGCTTCCACGCCCTCCCAGCGAGTCCCAGTGTTCACTAGCCCTGAAGCTCCCAAACCCTGTTGTTTAGGGGTTTTTCTTGCAGTTTCATTATGATTGGTTAAATCATTGGCCATTGGCGATTGAATTCAATCTCCAGCCCATCTTGCCCCCATGGAGGCTGTGGGGGGTGTGGGGGTAACCAGCCCTCATCATGAAGCTCTCTAGGGCTCCTCCATAAGTCATCTCATTAGCATATGAAAGGCAATACGTTCAAGGGTTTTAGGAGCTCTGTGCCAGGAATTAGAGACCAAGACCAACTATTTATATTTTATACCACACCAGGCCACTTCTCAGCCCACTGGCCAACTTCAAGATTGGCTGCTCTTAGGTCACAATACCCACTTGGCCAGGGGTAGAGGTCACTCAGTATCATGTGTGGTATAAGCTGTTGAGACTGGGCATGGATGCTGGCAGGTGACTGATAGGCTGGACAACTGACAGATGCTCACCTTGTCCAGTGTAGGCACAGATAGGGCAGGATCCCATTCCTTTAAGTGTTCCATCTTCAGAAATCCCCTCTCCCCCATTTCTTCCTTCTCTTCATTCCTTCTTTGCTATTTTTAAATGGCGCATTGGAAATAAAACTATTGTCAACATATTCAGCCCTCTCGCAGCGGGCTGCCAATCAGCACAGTCCAGCCTACGTCCACTTCCATTCCCTCCACCTTAGCCCTCACCTCCCTCTTTGCTCTTGCCCCGCTCCCCAGGCACTCAGGTCTCTGTTAGTTTCTCAACGGCTTTGCATATGCTGTTCCCTCTATTTGGAATGCTCTTCCCCATCTCCCACCCCTGGCTGGCTTTTCCTGGCCACCCACTCTGAATGATGCGCTCCTCTTACATATGTGCCCTGTATGTTTCTTTACTGATAATTGTCAGCCTGTTGATCGACTTATTTGCACAAACATTTAATAAATCACTGGACCGTCTGCTCTAGGCGGGCAGAGATCGGATCTGTTTTGTCTTGGCTCAGTACTGCGCAATAACACCTAGAACAGGCCTGGCTTGGTAGATAGCTATTAAATAAATGAGATAATGGATGAATGTCATTGAATCAGAGGTGATTATGATTCACAAAGGCTTATATGTATGAGTGAATTTGAAAAAATAGAAACAACTTGAATATTCAATAATAGCCAATTAAAAATATATTATAGTAACCTACAATGGAATTTGCATGGCAATTAAAATCATAATTTAAAAGCATATCCGTGACCCATAGCATTAGTCATTAGGCAAATGCAAATCAAAACCATGATGAATTGCCACTTTACACTCACTAGGATGGCTGTAACTTTTAAAAAAGGGAAAATAACTGTTGTTGGTGAGGATGTGGAGAAATTGGAAGTGGATGTGGAATCTGGCAGTTCCTCAAAAAACTAAACATAGATTTACCATAGGGGCCGGGCACAGTGGCTCATGCCTGTAATCCCAGCACTTTGGGAGTTACGAGGCAGGTGGATCACCTGAGGTCAGGAGTTCGAGACCAGCCTGACCAAGATGGTGAAACCCCATCTCTACTAAAAATACAAACATTAGCCAGGTGTGGTGGCACGTGCCTGTGATCCCAGCTACTCAGGAGGCTGAGGCAGGAGAATTGATTGAACCTGGGAGGCAGAGGTTGCAATGAGCCAAGATGGCGCCACTGCACTCCAGCCTGGGCAACAGAGCCAGACTCCATCTCAAAAAGAGAAAAAAAAAAAAATATTTATCACAGGACTCAGAAATTTCACTCTGAGGTATAGATCCAAGAGAAGTGGAAATATATTCACGCAAAAACCTGTAAATGAATGCTTATAGCACATGATTAATAATTTTCAAAGAGTAGAAAAAACTCAAATGTTGATCAACTGCTAAAGGGATACACAAAATATGGTCTATCTGAACAGTGGAGTATTATTTAGCCATAAAAAAGAATGAACTGATTTATGCTACAACTTGAAATGTTTAACCTTGAAAATATTATGCCAAATGAAAGAAGCCAGTTACAAATAGTCAAATGTTGTAGAACTCCAATTATATAACCTATCCAGGTGCCAAATCCAGACAGATAGAAAGCAGATTCATTGCCAGGAAATGAGGGGAGGGGGAGTTGGGGATTAGCTAGTATTAGGTCAGTGCAGAAGTAATTGCGGTTTTTGCCACTTAAAAAGGTAAAAACTGCAATTACTTTTGCACCAACCTATTAATAGGTATAAGATTTCTTTTGGGGATGATAGAAATGTTCTAGAATTAGGTAGTGGTGATAGTTGTACAACATAGTGAATATACTAAAAGCCAATGAATTGTACAATTTATTTATTTATTTATGTATTTATTGTGACAGAATCTCACTCTGTTGCCCAGACTGGAGTGCAGTGGTACCATCTTGGCTCACTGCAACCTCTGCCTCCTGGATTCAAGCGATTCTCCTGCCTCAGTCTCCCGAGTAGCTGGGATTACAGGCGCCCACCATCACGCCTGGCTAATGGCTAATTTTTGTACTTTTAGTACAGACGAGGTTTCACCATGTTGGCCAGGCTGGTCTCAAACTCCTGACCTCAGGTGATCCACCCGCTGTGGCCTCCCAAACTGCTGGGATTACAGGTGTGAGCCACCGTGCCAGGCCTGAATTGTACACTTTAAAGTAGTGAGTTTTACGTTATGTGAATTGTATCTCAAAAAATAAATTAAAAGTATGTGCAATGAGAGAAGATGGTGTTCATGGTTTATTAAAGGGAAAGCACAAGGTTACGTAACTTAGCTGCAATATCTACCATACTCTATACATACGAGAATTCCTAAAAAGTAACAGTATTAGAATACGTGTGTGTGTGTGTGTGTGTGTGTGCGCATAGCAGATACAGATGCAACCACAAACTCAGACATGTAAGAAATGTCATGTTTGTCTCAATTTTAAAATGATCTGAGAAAGAACTCTTCTGTGCACTCGCTTTAACCCTCTTTCTTCCTTACTACTCAAACCTTGGCTAGGTGGAAACTGCAGCCTGGAGAATGGGATTGGAGATGAGAAGAAGCTGACATTCTGTCTATTTCTAGACCAGAAAATTCTGCACTGGTCTGGGCATTCTCATGATTGCCTTGGACTGTGTTTGCAATTTAGAGGAATTGTCATTACTAAGACAGCAAAAAAGTCACCCCCCGCCCCTTCCTGGAGTTTTCCCACTGACTACATTTTAAAGAGATAATGGGACACAAAAATAAAGTTGTGCTTTTGATTACATTACCATTCTGGCTTGTACAACCTGCTGGTTCCAATAGCATTATTTCTGCACCTGTTGCTAACTAGGCATTGGGCTACTATAACAAAGGTTTGCCTCATTAGCCTCAAAAACATCTTAAAGTCAGGCCACACCCTCCAGATGATCCAGAAGGAGAAACTGAAGCCCAGGGTGGTTACATTGCATTTCCTTGGTCACACAGCTAGTAGGTGGCAGGTTTGCCTTTCTGAGCCTCTATCTCCTCATCTGTGAAATGGGGATGCTATGGTTACCTTGCAGGGTCACTATAAGGATTCACAGAGGTGAATGGGCGTGCACTGCGCACTGTAGGGGGTGCAGTTAAGGATCACATCTTCTTCCTTGAGCCTGCCTCCCCGTCTCCTGGCACTGTGTCTCTGGATGAGACTGGAGCTCTGTTTGGCCTGGTAGGTCCTCACATCTGGAAGGCATAGACTTGCTGGCACACTTGGCTTTTGGGTTGTGGAAATCCCCTCTCCTGTCCCCTGACCCCCATCTCTGGGCAGCTGACAGCAGCTGACTCCCCACGGCCAGGCCGGAGGGGTCTCAGGCTCCGGGAAGGATTTCTGCCTCCCCAGAGAGGGCTGGCTGGCTCAGCCTTCTCCGGCAGCTCTCCGCGTTAACCTCACTTCACGACCATGTTTCTGGTTTACTGGGAACCAGGCAGAATGTGCCGAGTCCTCAGAATATGAGAGGCTGAGGTTTTCTCTGCTGGTGTCTGTCTGGCATCCTGCTGGTCCTTATGAAGGGATCCAGGGAATTGGGTTTGCAGGAATCTGGAGTGGGGCGCAAGACAGGGCCCTTGTCCCCTGGCTCCCAGCCTAGTGGCAGGGCAGCCTCAGCCTGCATATTGGGAGAGAGGCTCTCCCCTAGTCTGCCAGTCCTGTGTTCCAACCTCACTTGCTATGTGATCTCAGGCAGAGATCTTTGCCTCTCTGGGTCTCATGAGCCCGTGTGTACAAAGACATGATTAGTTCTCCATGCACTGTGTGTGTGTGTTCATGGGCTATGCATGAGTGTGCCTATGTGAGAGATGGGGAAATTTGGAAATGGGGAGGCATTTTTGGTTGTCACAAGGATGAAGGCAGGGTGCTGCTGGCATTAGTGCCGGGAAGCCAGGGATTCTAAGTGTCCTGCAGTACACGGGATAGTCTCACATCGTGAAGGCCATTTGTGTTTCATTGAGAAATTCTGGGCAGGATCATTTCCCAGGTCTGTGGCTTTTGATATTTTAAGATTGTTATCGGAAAGGAGCTCATTGCTACTTAATCTGAGGAAGAATTTTTGTATGCTAATATAACTATCATCACTTGAGTCAACAGGCACAGGGCCAAGGAATGAAGAAGCCCCTCAAAGACTGTCCCATAACAGGGTGGGTCTGGCTAACTGGAAGGCCCCTTGATAGGTGTGACTGTGGGAAGGTTTGGGATTAAGGGTTGGAGGGATTGGAATTCCTAGTCTTAACAGGTGGAGAGAGCAAGACTGAATGGGTGCAGGGGGAGGAGGCGTGGGAGGAGAGGAGAGAGGAGAAGGCATGGGTGGAACACTTGGCCCCTGGAAGGTGGGGGCTCTAGGAGGCAAAGTGGGCAGAGGAAGGTTCTTGGAGGTGCGGAGTTGGGCAGAAAAGGATACTGAAAACCAGGGATGTCAAATGTTCAGTGCGAAGCGTGTACTGCAGTGTAAACGTGCCTCCACATTCCATCATCAGTTCGGTCTACAGCCACCCACATGTTTCTTGGGAATATGGGTTTTTCCTGGTAATTGAGGAAGGGGCTGAATGGTTTATCTTAGGAGACATACTGAGGAGCTGAGATGGTGATGAAAGGGCCACTGAGATGAGCCACAGCTGGTCTGACTCAGAGGAGGCAGTCGTGAGGAGCAGAGAGACCACGAGAAGGCAAGAGCCCTCACGAGAAAATCTCAGGGAGGGCTTTCAACTTCCATGGGCCTGGAGTGAGTTACAGTGGTTAAACAAGCAGGTTCCCAGTTCAGAGTACCTGGGCCCAAATCCCAGCCCTGCCTTTTCTACCCATGTGACCTTGGCGAGTCACACACACTTCTCTAAGTGTGTCGGCTTCCTCATCTGTGAAATGGGGGTAACATTAGTGATTCCTTAGATTTCATTGTGAAGATGAAATAGCAGGATCCTTAAAGGGCACTGAGCCCAGCCCCTGACTTGCTTCTCAGTTGATACTAGTTGATATTGATCATAGACAATGGTCTCTATGCTCCATTGTCTCTGGGGGCAGGGAAGTGGCAGCTGACATTTGGGTTTCAAGTACGCTTTCTCATCTAATGCTCACACCAAGTCCACAAGGCAAATATTTGACTCCTCATCGTACAGATAAAGAATCAGAAGCTGGCCGGGCGCGGTGGCTCACGCCTGTAATCCCAGCACTTTGGGAGGCCGAGGTGGGCGGATCACGAGGTCAGGAGATCGAGATCATCCGGGCTAACACACTAAAACCCTGTCTCTACTGAAAATACAAAAAAATTAGCCGGGCATGGTGGCGGGCGCCTGTAGTCCCAGCTACTCGGGAGACTGAGGCAGGAGAATGGCATGAACCTGGGAGGCGGAGCTTGCAGTGAGCAGAGATTGCGCCACCGCACTCCAGCCTGGGCGACAGAGTCTCAAAAAAAAAAAAAAAAAAAAAAGAATCAGAAGCTCAGAGAGGGGAAGTGGCTTGCCTGAGGTCACACAGCTACGAAGCACTGGAGCCAGGGTTTGAACTCAGGTCTCTCTGACTGCACAGCCCTGCTTCTGCTCCTCCAGGCAGCCTCCTGAGTCATCTGACAGTGGAGTAAGATGCCTTGAGAGGTAATGAGCGCTCTGTCACTAGGCTGATTGGAAGAGGACTCTGCTCTGGGCAGGAGCACAGATGGTCCCTGGCTCTAGGACTCAGCTCTTTGATGCAGTTTTGGGCTTTGGGAAGGATTGTCGGGATTACTGATGAGCTTCCAGGACTGGGTCATGGAGTTTGAACACCAGGCATTGCTAAGAAACCTGGCAGATTCACAAGGGCCCCTTGTTGCCCTTAACACATGTGGAGCGGTGTGTGTGTGTGTGTGTGTGCACGCACGCATGCGTATGTGTGTGTAGATGTGCTAAGTTGACACTGCTTTCTTTCCTTCACCATCCCATGAGGAACAGTCTGCACTTGAGGTCACAAATGTTGCCACAGGACATGGGCATGAAATTCCAGGAGGACAGTGACAGTAGGGCTGGAGGCTTGGAGACCACTGGATACCTGACATTCTTTATGCAAGAAAGCCTGACCCTCTGTTCTCTGAGACTGGCTGCAGGGGACCCTGACTCAGGAGACAGGGGGAGCGAGGGCTCCACAGGTGGGCCCAGCTGCCTGGGAGCAGCAGACAGTGAGTCAGGAACCTGCTGTGCCACCAACACACTGGGTGACCTTCTCGCTCCCCGTCTATCCAAGAAGGGGCCTTGGCTAGGTTCCTTCCTGTGCGGTGGGGAGGGTCGTGGAGGTCTGATTCGAGTTCCTTGGAATTCCCCAAGCTGGGAAAGCTCAGAGCATTTCCCTAAAAGGCCTGGTGGGTGAGGGACTGGCCCAAAGAAGCACGGCTGCATCAAAGAGAGGAAAGCAATGTGGGGCAGGAATTTCCTGTAGGAAAGGTACGAGGGAGATTACTGGGTTGTGGGGTGTAGGTGCTTTCTTCCTGCTTAGGACACAGGATTCCCACAGGAGAAAGAACAGCTGCTCCCATATCTCTGACCGAATGTGAGAAAATGGGCTCAAATTACAAGAGGGATTACAGCTAGACACTTAGTTCAACCAAATAAAGTAGTCACTTGGATCCTTTTACGCTGAGAGGGATTTGGCCTGAAGTTGTAAACAGGTTTAACAAAGCTTAGAGAAGTCTACAAATTCTGAACAAAGAGGGAGAAGTAAGGAAAAGGGGAGGTTTCAGATCAACAAGGGAGCTCCAGGCATTGGCCATCTTGCTGGTACTGCACTGGGCATCTTGGCAGGGGCACATGGTTCCTTTTCCCCAGAAATTTGTAGTACATTGCTGGAAGAATCTGAAAACTAGAGAGTAAAAATCCAAAACAAAAGGAAAACAAAAGTCAAAGTTCAAATCCAGGACATTCAACTTGGGCACACACTGAGTGCCGAGTCCTTTGCCTGCATGAGATAGATCATGGAGTGTGTGGTGAAAAGTCAATATCAATAGACGGGCTGTGGGCTCAGAGAGGCTGCATCCCTTGCCCAGGTTCACACAGCCATTAACAGCAGATCTAGCTTTCTCTGCTGTGCCACAGACACCCGTGCCAGGTGCCCAGGCTGGGGGCCTTTTTTATTCCTTCTCTGTGTCAGGAGCTGTGCTACACGGTGGTGGTCGGGGGCTGTGGATCAGGAACAACAGGACAGACCCCGTTCTCATACTTATACACTTTCTATGGCCAGTTTAGAGAAGGAATTCCTGCCATTGGGAGCTCAAAGTCCCAGACCCATTCCAGGGACATAAAGGCAGCGGACGCAGTCCCTCGTGGAAACATGAGTTTGAATCCCACGCCTGAAAAAAAAAGAAAGAAACATAAATAAGTAAATAGAGGCAGTGGGAGTGCCAGACAGAGCTGCAGGGGCTCAAGAAAGGTGGGCTTAGGGAGGGCACTAGGTGTGAAGGCTCTTTGTGAGAAGGTGGGCAGGTCAGGTGAGAAGAGACGCCCCCAACTCCAGGATCAGCTATAGAGGGGTGGTTCACCGTGGACAGAGATCTTTGAGGAGCGCCAGTCACATGCTGAACACTGCCCTTGCAGGCAGGATTGCAGGCTGATTAGAGACACTGGCAATCAGGCAGATCTGGATGCCAATCTAGTTCTAGCTCAGTGTGACTTTGGGCAAATTACTCGCCCTCTCTGAGCACCAGTTTCCCCAACTGTTAAACAAGAATAATAATACTTTCCTTGCAGGGGTATTATATAGAAAGCATTTGGCCCAGTGCTCGGCACATCAGAAGCACCCCCTAAATGGCAGCTGTTATTACTCAGTTTATGATTGGGAGAGTCCCTTCTCCACTTGCTCCCTGGCCTCAGTTTCCCCAGATAACAGGATGGCCTCTGAGCAGCTCTGAGAGGCTGACTCCACTGGACTCCAGGCAGGGGCTAACCAGGGCCTGGTCCCCACGGAGATCAAATTTCCAATCCCTCACTGGAGCCAAGTAAACACAGGGGAGACAGCACGGCTCCCTCAGCCGCCCACTAACAACCAGATTCCGAAGCCACCGCAGCTGCGGCTGCCCACTCTGATTGCGTCTGGCTCCAGCATCCCCAGCCCTGCTGCTGTCACTCTCATGGGACCCTGGGGTTTGGGTTAGGGGTGTGGCAGAGATGGTGCAAGCCAGCCTCATGGTGGTGGTGACGGGTAGGGCAACATTGTCCGCTGCTTCCGGAAGCAAATGGCTTGTCTCTTGGAGTCGTCCTTTCCAGCTGCCACCTCCGTCTGTTGGTGACTTCACTGGACCACTAAAGCTGCTGACAGAGGAGACAGAGCCCAGGATGCTAAGGAAGCTCTCTCCCCCAGTTGCACTCCATTCCTCTGAGGTCAAGACCAGTGGTCTCAGTTTTATAACCTCTACATTCTTCTATTCTCTGGCTTTTCACTTTCCAGGAGAAACAGTATTTACTGAGCACGACTATGGAGGAGACGTAGGTGAGCAAGGCACAGAATTCCAAGTCCTCAAGGATTTCATAATTTCTGTCTGGTGAACTCCTATCCACCCTTCAAAACCCAGTTCAAATATCCTCTCCCACCTCTTCATGCTGCTCATCTCATGCTACTCCCTCACTGGTTCTCTGCACTTGGCCATGTGACCTTTCAGCAGCTGTGGGTTAACAGGACGCAGCCAAGCTCCTGCCCTCCTGAGGACCTCTACTGGGTGCTGCACCCTCTGCCCCCTCCCACTCACCATTCTGAGCAACCCATGCCTACCCCTCAAATCTCAGCTCAGACGGCATCTCCAGCATATGCAGAGTGAGGGCCCATGGACTTTACGGGCAAGGCCACTGATATGATTTGGGTCTGTGTCCCCACCCAAATCTCATGTTGAATTATAATCCCCAATGTTGGAGGTGGGGCCTGGTGGGAGGTGATTGGCTCGTGAAGGCAGAATTCCCCCTTGGTGCTGTTCTTGTGATAGTGAGTGAGTTCTCCTGCGATAGGGTCATTGAAAAGTGTGAGGCACCTCGCCACTCCCTCTTCCTCCTGCCCTGGCCCTGTGAGGTCCTGGCTCCTCCTTCGCCTTCCGCCATGATTGTAAGTTTCCTGAGGCCGCTCCAGAAGCAGACGCTGCTATGCCTCCTACACAGCCTGTGGAACCGTAAGCCAATTAAACCTCTTTTCTTTATACATTACCCAATCTCAGGTATTTCTTTATAGCTGTGTAAGAACAGATCGGTACAGCCATTATTTCGGTCTGCAATTTAAGCATTTACAGCATGTTTATTTGATTCCTGCCTGTCTCCCTTCCTGGAATGTAAATTCCATGGAGGCAGGGAGTCTGTATTTGGTTACCTTTGTCATCCCAGGGTCTAGCATGTGGAGGACTCCCAGTATGCAGGAAGGAACTCCCTCTTCCATGAAGTCTTCCTTGATTTCCTCGGGCGCAGTTTTCCTCTCAACTGCGCATCTCCCAGCATTTTCTTTCTTGTTATATTTTATGATATCTTTATTTTGAAATATTTCATATAGAGAGAAAAGGGTATAAACATATGTGTATAGTTTAACAAATAATTTTAAAGCAAACACCCACCTAACTAACACCCAGGTCAAGATATAGAACATTATCAGCAACTAGAACCCCCAGTGCACCTTTCTGTCTCTACTAGAGTTAGCTGATTTTTGATCATTTTTTTTGCTTTATTTTATAGGTTTGCATCTACATAGGCATTCCTAAACCACAGAGTTTAATTTTACCCATTAAAAATCCTTTTTATTTACTTATTTATTTTTATTTAATTTTTTAGAGATGGGATCTTGGTATGTTGGCCAGGCTGGTGGACTCAGACTCCCAGGTTCAAGTGATCCTCCCCATCAACCTCTCAAGTAGCTGGGACTACAACACATGCCACCATACCCAGCTAATTTTTCTTATTATTTGTAGAGATGGGGTCACCCTGTGTTGCCCAGGTTGGTCTCAAACTCCTGGGCTGAAGCAATCCTCCCGCCTTGTCCTCCCAAAGTGTTGGGATTAGAGGTGTGAGCCACTGCAGCCAATGATGCCTTTTCACTTTCTTAATTTCACTTTCTGGTGATCAGGCATATAAACATTTAATGTAATAAACGTATCAAATTTTTCCTTTATGCTTCATGCTTTTTAAGAAATCCTTTCCTACCTCAAGTTCATAATATCTTTTAAAAGCTTTATGGTAACTTTTTATATTTAGATCTTCAGTGGGTTTTTCTTTTTTGTGGCGTGTAGTAGGGGTCAAGGTTCATTTTTTCCCTGCCATATGGATATCTGATAGACTCAGCATCATTTGTTGAAGCACTATCCTTTTCCCACCACATCGCAATTGTCATAAATTATGTGTCCATCTATGCCTGGGTCTGCTTCTGGATTCTGTCTCACTGGACAGTGTGTTCATTCTTGCAGCAACATCACACCTTACCGTAGCTTTAATTTACGATACCCTGTACTATGCTAAGTCTAAACAGCTGGTAGGGCAAGTCTTCTATCTTGTTATTCTTCTTCAAGAGTGTCTCGGCCCTTTGAGTTTCCATACACATTTTAGAATGTATCTTTCAAGTTCTAGTGACACACACACACACACACACACACGCACACGCACATGCAGCGCTCTCTTCATCCCTGAACTCTCTGCCTTCATCCTTTGCAGCACTTAGCCCTGGATCATGGATGTTTATGTGTCTGCCTCCATCCATACTCAGCATCATTTGTTGAAACACTATCCTTTCCCCACCACATCACAGTTGTCATAAATCAACTCTGATTGCATCTGGCTCCAGCATCCCCAGCCCTGCTGTGGTATGCCTGGGTCTGCTTCTGGATTCTGTCTCATTAGATGGTGTGTTCATTCTTGCACCAACATTGCAACTTACCATAGCTTTGCCACAGTAAGCACACCCAGGGCTGGGACAATGGCATCACTTCATTTCTGCATCCCAAGGCCTTCCTTCCTTGCTGAGTGGTGTGGAGAACACACTCTACAATCATCTAAAAGGTTTCAGAGAGTGAGAGTGAGAGAATGAGAATAAGAGAGAATTTGAACATGGTCAATGCTGTGGCTGGTTCTGCCCTCCACTCCACCCAGGGAATGTATGGCCTGGAGTGAGTGCGAGATTGGAGACCAGAGTCTGTCATTCTTCCATTCTTCCTGGAGGTGTTAGTTCCGAGGTGCCATCTTTCCAGACTGAGTGTGGATCTAGTGTTTAAAAACACGTGTTCTGCTGGGCACCGTGGCTCACACCTGTAATCCCAGCACTTGGGGAGGCTGAAGCAGGAAGATTGTTTGAGCTCAGGAGTTTCAGATCAGCCTGGGCAACATGGCAAAACCCTGTCTCTATCAAAATACAAAAGATTAGATGGGCATGGTGGCATGTGCCTGTAGTCCCAGCTACTTGGGGGGCTGAGGCAGGAGGGTTGCTTGAGCGTGGGTGGTCGAGGTTGCAGTGAGCTGAGATTGTACCACTGCACTTCAGCCTGGGCGACATAGTGAGAACTTGTCTCAGAAAAAAGGAGAAAGAAGGCCAGGCGCGGTGGCTCATGCCTGTAATCCCAGCATTTTGGGAGGCAGAGGCGGGCAGATCACGAGGTCAAGAGATTGAGACCATCTTGGCCAACATACAAAAAATTAGATGGGCGTGATGGCGCGCACCTGTGGTTCTAGGTACTCAGGAGGCTGAGGCAGGATAATCGCTTGAACCTGGGAGGCGGAGGTTGCAGTGAGCTGAGACTGTGCCACTGCACTCCAGCTTGGCAACAGAGCAAGATTCCGTCTCAAAAAAAAAAAAAAAAGAGAGAGAGAGAGAAACCCACAAATGTGAGTGTGTGCACATGTGTGTGTAACAAGGCCCCAGTAAGCCAACCATCTTGCATTCAACCAAAGAAACTACAGTCAGATCTGTGCTGGAGAAAAGCTGGCTGTGATGGACATAGTGAGAAATGTTATAGAATGTTGGGCTTCAACATGGCGAAATTCCATAAAGAATTTTCAGGAATAATTTTAATGGTGCCCAGTGTTCTCCTTTTATGCTGACTTATTTATTCAACACAGAGTCTCACTCTGTCACTCAGGCTGGAGTGCAGTGGCTTGATCTCAGCTCACTGCAACCTCCCCATCCCAAGTTTAAGTGATTTTTGTGTCTCAGCCTCCCGAGTAGCTGGGATTACAGGAGTGCACCACCATACATGGCTAATTTTTGTATTTTTAGTAGAGATGGGATTTTGCTATGTTGGCCAGGCTGGTCTTGAACTCCTGCCCTCAAGTGAGCTGCTGGCCTTGGTCTCCCAAAGTGCTGGGGCATGAGCCACCGTGCCTGACCCTAGTGCTGACCTTAGAACCAACTTCGTTACAGGACAAGACTCTACTTAACCTTCTATGGTACCAACCTCCACAGCAGTGACTCTGCTGCAAGCTTCTTGAAAGCAGGCCTATATTTATCTTTCCCACGATGTGTTTTTCCCAGGAACTTGACACATTGTAGGTCCTTAGTAAATGCTATAGGATTAAACTTATTTCTACAGTCTTGCTTGCCTTCCACAAACGTTTTGTTTACTTTTTAAAAAGCAATCTTAATAAGATATAGTTTTACAGGCAATAAAATGTATCCATTTGAATGCATGTTTTAATGTGTTTTGACAAACCTATACGTCTATGTAACCACCACCATGATCAAAATATAGAACATTGTCATCACCTCTAAAAATTCTCTCATAACTGTCCTGCCCCTGGCCTGGGTCCACATGGATCAGCTTTCTGTTACAATAGACCAGATTTGCCTTTTATAGTGTTTCATATGAGTGGCATCATAGAGCCGATGATATTTTGTTTCTGGCTTCTTTTAGTCAGTACAACGTCTTTGAGATTCATTCATGTGTATATCAGTAGCTCACTTCTTTGACTGTGCAGTATATTGTATGGCTATATCACAGTTTGCTTATACAGTCACTGTTTCATTGACATTGGATTATTTCCAGTTTGAGAGTACTGTATTATGAATAAAGCTACTATGAGCATTTGTGGACAAGTTTTTATGTGGACCAGTCTTTATGTGGACACATGTTTGTATTGCTCTAGGGTAGGGGTGTCCAACCTTTTGGCTTCCCTGGGCCACACTGGAAGAAGAATAGTCTTGGGCCACACATAAAATACACTAACACTAACGATAGCTGATGAGCTTAAAAAAAAATTCTATGCATAATTTTCATTATATCCACCACCACAGATAAGCAAAAAAGTCCTTGCATTCAAAGTGTTGGACATGGCTGCTCTACGGTAAATGCTTAGGAGTGGAATTGCTGGATTATGTGGTAAATGAATGCTTAACTTTCAAAGCAACTGTCCACCGGTTCTCAAAGTATCATTTTACATCCTTACCAGCAACATATGAGAATTCCAGTTGCCCTACATCCTGTCTGTACTTGATATTGTCAGTCATTTTAATTATAACCATTCTGGTGTGTGTGTGTACTGCCATCTCACTGTCTTTTTTTTGGTATTTGTCTAATGACTCTAATGACAAATGAAGTTAAGCATCTTATGTGCTTATTGTCTATTTGTATACTTTTCTGGTAAAGTGTCTGTTCAAATATGTTAAAAATTGGATTTTCTTATTATTACTGAGTTGAGGAAGTTATTTAAATATTCTCGATACAAATCCTTTCTCAGAATCTTGTATGGTTGGTAGCTTGCCTTTTCATTTTCTTAACATCTTTAAAGAGCAGCACTTTGGATTTTGATGAAGTTCAACTTATATAATTTTTTCCTTTTATGGTTAGTGAATTTTGTGTCAGCTCTAAAGACATCTTTATCTAATCCAAGGTCAAAAAGATTTTCTCCTATGTTTTCTTCTAGAAATTTAATAATTTCGTTTTTTTATGTCTAGTTCTATGATTGATTCACATTAATTTTTGTGTATAATAGGAGGTGAAGGTCAGGTTCATTTTGTTTCCATATTGATATCTAGTTGTTCTAGCACCATTGGTTGAAAAGTCCATCTTTCCCTCCACTGAATTACCTTGGCACTTTTGTCAAAATCAGTTGACTGTGTATGCTTGGGTCTATTTTAGGTCTCTCTAATCTGTTCCATTAATCTTTATGTGAATCCTTTTGCTGGTAGCACACTGTGTTAAGTACTGTAGATTTATAATTGGCTTGAAATCAGATGGTTTAAGTCCTTTAAATTTGTTCTTCTTTTTCAACTTATTTTATTCTAGGTCTTTCAGTTTTCCATATACATTTTATAATCATCTGGTCAATTTCTACCAAAAAAAAGCCTGCTAAGTGTTGATTGGGATTGCATTGAATCTGTAGATCAATCTGGAGGAGAATATATAGATCAATTTTAACAATATTGAGGCTTCCAATCAAAGAATATATTCTCTCTCCATTTCTTTGGGAGTTCCTTAATATCACTCAGTGATGTTTTATAGTTTTTCTCCTAGAGGTATTACATATATTTTATTAAATATATCATCATATATATCATGTTTTTTGGACACATCTGTAAATGGTATTTTGTGAATTCAATATTTAAGTGTTCATTGCCAGTACATAGAAATATAATTCAGTTATGAACATTGACTTTATATCTTGGAACTGTGCTAAACTCCCTCATTAGTTCTAGTTGCTTTTTATTAGATTTCTTAGGATTTTCTATGCATACAATTATGGGGCTTGTGTTTTCATTTAAAAATATTGTTTTACTCTGTCTCATCCCATATATATGTATTTTGTTAGGATTGTGTATTTTATTTCTGTTTCATGCTTTATTGCATTGGTTAGTGCCTCCTGTATGGTATAGAATCTAAGTGGTGAGAATGAATATTTTGACTTGTTCCCAGTTTTAGTGAGAAAGAAATCTTCACTATTAAACACGATTTTTACCCTGAGGTTTTTAATAGATACTTTTTGTCAAATTGAAGAATTTCCTTCTATTTTAAGCTTGCTGAGAGTTTCAAATCATGCATGACGGTTGAGTTCTTTCATTTTTTTCCTGAATTTATTGAAGTAATCATATGGCTCTTCTCATTTATTCTGTCCAATATTGTGATTAATATTAATTGATTTTCAAATGTTAAACCAATTCTGTGTTCCTGGGATAAATGTAGTCAGTCATTTTATACATTGCTGGATTCAGTTTGCTAAAATATAAAGATTTTTGCCTCTCTGGTTATGAGGAACATTGTTTTGTAGTTCCTTCTCTCCCTCCCTTCTTTCCTTCCTTCCTTCTTTTTCTTGCATTGTCTTTGTCTAGTTTTGGTGTCATGGGAATGCTGACCTCACAAAATGAGTTGGAAAATTCTCCAACTCATTTTGAAAGAGTTTGTATAATATTCGTGTTATTTTTCTTTAAATGCCTGATAGACTTTACCATTAAGCCATCTAAGTCCGGAATTTGTTTTGTTTGCAAATTTTAATTACAAATTGAATTCCTTAATAGATATAGAAGTATTCAGATTTTCTTTTTTTTTTTTGAGATGGAGTCTTGCTGTCACCCAGGCTGGAGTGCAGTGGTGCGATCTCGGCTCACTGCAAGCTCCGCCTCCTGGGTTCACGCCATTCTCCTGCCTCAGCCTCCCGAGTAGCTGGGACTACAGGCGCCCACCACCGCACCCAGCTAATTTTTTGTATTTTTAGTAGAGACGGGGTTTCACCGTGGTCTCGATCTCCTGACCTCGTGATCCACCCGCCTCGGCCTCCCAAAGTGCTGGGATTATAGGCGTGAACCACCGCGCCTGGCCAAAGTATTCAGATTTTCTATTTCTTTTCTAGTTAAGTTTTGGTAATTTCTGTCTTTCAAGAAATTTTTCCATTTCACATGCGTTGTCAAATTTTTGGGGAAAAAGCTATTTGTAAAATCCCCTTAACCTGCTAGGATCTATGTTGATGTACCTTTTGAGTTCCTGATATTGGTAATTGTGTCTTCATTCTTTTTTTTTTTTGCCTTGATCAATCTGGTTAGATTTATTATTTTTTCCATCTTTTGGTTTTATTAATTTACTCCATTTGTTTTCTTTCCTTCTAGTTCATTGATTTCTATTCACTAATAATTCCTCCCTTCTCCTTCTTTTGGGTTTATTTACTCTTCTTTTTTAAGCTTCTTCAGGTGGAAGCTTATGTTATTGATTTTAACCCTCTCTTTTTTCTAATATAAACATTTAAAGCTATGCATTTCCCTTCAGGCACTCTCCTAGCTACATCCCACTCATTTTAATATACAGTGTTTTCATTTTTATTTGGTTCAAAATGTTTCTTATTTGCCTTGTGATTTCTTATTTGATTCATGTGTTATTTATAATGACTTTAATTTCCAAATATTTAGAAATTTTCAAAATATCTTTCTGTTACTGATTTCCAGTTTAATTCTGTTGTAGCCAGAGGTCATACTCTGCATAATTGCAATATTTTAAAATTTGTTGAGACTTTTTTATGGCCCAGCATGTGATCTGTCTTAGTGAATGCTCCATGTGTGCTTGGATAATGTGTATTCTGCTGTTGTTGGGTGGAGCGTTCCTTAAATGTCAATTAAGTTCAGTTGGTTGATAGCACTGCTGATATCCTTACTGATTGTTTAAATTATTTTTATAATGTGTTCTTACGCAAACGAGATTGTGTATATTACAAGAAAAATCAGACGATTCAGATGTAACAGGGTACTTGAGAAGGCAGAGATTCATTAGGTTTCTTTTTTAATCAAGAGAAGTGGGATCATAAAATCATCTTGAAGCAGATCCCTCAGTTAACTGAGAATACTTTGAATGGCCTTCTTAATCAGGCTATTAATCAGAAGGTAGAGCCAGAGGGCTTCGGTCTTTGGGGTTCCAGTGTAGATAGTCACTCCCTTAGATCTCTTGCAAATTGAGTAGGTACAGAGCAGGGATAACTACTTGTGTAAAAAGGCTTTAGAAGATAGTATAGTACTCTGCCTGATTAAGAAGGTCATTGAAAGGATTTCTCAATTAACTACAGGATCTGCTTCAGTTGCAGGGTGGATAAGGTGGTTCCATCTGAGTCCCCAGGGCAGGAAAAAGCCATGAGACCCATGGAATGATCTTATGGAGAAGGATGGCCTAGCCAGGTGAGCTGGGAGGGCTTGGAGGCAAGCCTGGTTTTGAGGCCCACTGCTTGGGTGAGTGAACAGGTCACATCCCCACTAGATATGGGTCTGGTTCTCAAGGAGGTTACCATGCGTGTGCACAGATAAAATATTCACAAACTCTGAGACTCACGAACCTGGGAAATCTAAACTTCTTGTCCTCTATAGCAGGGGTCCCTAACCCCTGGTACCAGTCTGTGGCCTGTTAGGAACCAGTGGCCTGTTAGGAACCGGGAGGCACAGCAGGAGGTGAGCTGCGGGTGAGTGAGCATTACTGCTGGAGCCCCTGTTAGATCAGCAGAGCCCTTAGATGCTCATAGGATTGCGAATCCTGTTGTGAACAGTGCATGTGAGGCATCTAGGCTGCACACCTTATGGGAATCTAACTAATGCCTGATGATCTGAGGTGGAACAGTTTCATCCCAAAACCATCGCTCCCCATCCCCATCTCCTGTCTGTGGAAAAACTGTCTTCCACGAAACGTCCCTGGTGCCAAAAAGTTGGGGACTGCTGCTCTATAGGACCAAAGTTCCTGACTCTCACCTTCACGATGGTGGAAACAGAAACACAATATGAATGCTGGTGACTGAAGGGACCTCCCACAGAGTGCAGTTTCATGAGAACTCACCCTGCCAGGGAGGGCAGCAGTGACAGGGCAGCCATTCACTGAGCCCTTGTTACAAGCCAGGTACCGGCAGGCAGGTGAGTCAGTTCTTACTGTGATTGGGCAAGATGAGTCCTATTGCCGTACCCATTTTAGCTTCAAGGAAGTAGAGGCTCAGAGAGTCTAGGAGATTGCTTCCTGTCCCACAAATAGAGTTGAGTTTGAATCCCAGACAATCCAGCTACAGAGTTCATGCTCTTCAAGCTGGAGAGGTGGCCCAATCGCGGAGGTACTCGATTGCCAGGCTAGGGAGATTGGACTTTATTCTGAAGGCAATGGCAGGCATGGAGAATTCTGGAGCAGAGCCAGAAGGATCCCTCTGGCAGCTGGGTGGAGGGTGCCTTGCAGTGAATGGTTAGTTAGGAAGCTGTTCAAGACAGAAAGAATCACAGTTAAACCTAAGTCAGCCCTGAGCACCAGAGATGAAAATCTGAGGGGACTGAGGATAGTGAGGGGAAGAAGAAATTTCATCCAGTGTTAGAAATGGGCAGAGAGGTGGTTGGATGGAGAGATGGCAGGCGGCCTTAGAGGCATAGTGTGTGAGCGTCGAGGTAGGGGTGAACCTCTTTCCTCTGGCTCCTTGGTAAAGCCCAAGGGGAACAGGAGAGAAAATTCTGGACTAGAAATCAGGAGCCCAGGGTCGCAATCTTACCCTTGCCATGGGATTCACTGTATGACCATGGGCAATTTGCTCCCCTTCCCTCAGCCTCAGTTTCCCCATATGTACACTTTGCAGGGTTGGTGTGGTTTCTTGGGAGGCAGTGGGTAGGCTGGGCAGCTCCACAGATCTGGTGGCACTGGTGGGTCTCGGTTGGTCTTGGTTGGTTCACTCAAGAATTTGCAGGCAGCTGCGGGTGGAGCAGGTGGTTCTGTGGATCTTGATCTCGGCTGGGCTCCCTTATGTGTTGGTGGTTGATGGACAGTTGGTTGGTCTTGGCTGGTCTTGGCTGGGGTGACTTAGACAGCCAGGCTTCTCTTCCATGTGCCTTTCCTTCTCCCTAGCAGGCCTGCTGGGGTGAAGGCAGGAGTCCAAGGGAAAAGGCAGAATCCTGAAGCATCTTTTCAGCCTCTGTGTGGGTCATTTCGTAACATCCTACTGCCAAAGAAAACCACATGGCCAAGGCCAGAGTAAAGGGTGGGGAAATAGACTCTGCCTCTTTTTTTTTTTCTTTTTTGAGACAGGGTCCTGCTCTGTCATCCAGGCTGGAGTGCAGTGGTGCAATCATGGCTCACTGCATCCTTGCCCTCCTGGGCTCAAGCAATCCTCCTGTCTCAGCCTCCTGAGTAGCTGGGACTACAGGCGTTTGCCACCATGCCTGACTAATTTTTTTTTGTCTAGAGATGGGGTCTCTGTATGTTGTCCAGGCTGGTCTCGAACTCCTAGGCTCAAGTGATTCTCCTGTCTCAGCCTCCCAAAGTAGTGGGATTACAGGCATGAGCCACTGCACCTGGTGCTAGACTCTGCCTCTTTAGTGATAAGAACCAGCTATAAGATCACTGGCAAAAGATCTGGACACAGAGAAAGGAGAAAAATTGGGGTATATTTATCTCTGCCCCCTTCTTTCTACCTAGTGCCTTCCCATGCACTGACGCCTCCTTGGAGGAGCCCTCCCTGACCATTCCGAGGGCGACAGTTGTTCTTGGTTTTTCTCAGCCACAGCTCTGCTCTGCTCGGACCACCTTTGTCCCAGAATGCAAAGTAAGTGTTCAGCAAATACTTGCGCATCAACTAATAAACCATCACTGCCGATTTCTTGGGGAAAGAACGACACTGTGCCCGTGAATGGTCAGTCCCCTCTCCTTAAGTGCCACATCCCAGAAGTGCACACTCGTAGAAAGCAGCTACCACATCAGCCTGTCCCCTGTCCCCAGAGGAACCCTAGACCCTGAAGCTGCCCTTGCCATTAGAAATGAGGTTCTCAAGACTGGCTGAAAGCTTGTTGACCTAGTGGCCATGCCCTTGCTGGGAAGTCGCACTGCTCTGGTAGAGAGGGTCAGGCCATTCTGTCCCAGGAGACCCACAGGGCTTGCTCCATTGTCCTTCACCCTTAAAATAGATTTTATAACCATGCTGCTGAGTGAAGACCTCCAGAGTCTCAGAACTCAGGTCAGAGCCTGCAGGTCCTGAAGCCCTGTGAGGTCAAGGTGGATTGGGGCTACACAGTGGGATATGGACAGGACAGGCCTCAGGGCCCTGCCTCTACCTCCCAGCTGTTTCCACCTACCAAGTCCCCATAGGACTTCTCTGTCCCTTTGTGTTGTGGCTGTACTGGCATGGCATCTTTCTAGATGCCTGTCTGTTGCTGTTTGGGGCAATGTATTGGGAGCAGGATATAAAACCGGGACCTCCTTCATTCTCCCCAACACAAATGTCTCAAGTAGTAATAATAATAACAATAACCAGAGCAACTGCTATTGGCTTGGCATCACTACATGTAAGACATTTTGCATGCCTGGACTTATGTAGTTCTCGCAGTGATCGTGAGACTTAGTAACATCATCATCCCGTTTTCCAGATGAGAAACCAGACAGGGCGAAGGGTGTGCCTGAGATTGCACCACTAGGAGGTGGCAGAGTGAGGATTCGAACTCAGGTCTGATGCCAAAGCCAACACCTTCCTCCACCACCAGGCCCAGGCTGCCCCTCAGCCTCCCCTGCAGCAGCCACACCTCTGGGTGGCTGCCCTTCCCTCCCTGCCCCTCAGCCCTGTAGGACCTGAGTCTGTGTAAAACACTCATGGGCTCTCTTTCTGCCCCCAGAGTCACTGAGCATCTGCCCTGGCTGGCCTCCTGGTGTCTGCGCCGGGAGCAGGCCTGGCTGCTGGTGCAGGGCAGGGAGAGCCATGTGCAAGCTACAAGTGTTGTCCTGCCAGGGGCCTTTGTCTCCCCCATAATGGGACCCAGCACTCTCTCCAGGCCTCTGAGAGCCTGAGAGGCTGTGGGCCAAGACCTTGGCAGAGCGGCTGGCTGAGGGCGCTGAGTGGAAGCAGATGTGCCTGGGCTGCCTCTGGCCCGCTGCCCAGAAGAGCCTTTCCATCTGGAGCCCTCGGGCTTGGGGAGGATGCTCTGATAGTGAGAGCCACATGGGGACTGGACTCACACGAGGCTGCCTTGGACCAGAATATTTTAATCTGTTTGGTTTTAGAAAGAAACAAAGCCTCCATTTTTGTTGTGTATGCCAGAGCTGGTTCTGAGCCAATGGTGGTGAGAGATTGACACCCAACCTCTGATACAGCTTATGGATGGGGAAACTGAGCCCCAGTGAAGGGAGAAGGACTTGCACAAGGTCACCTAGCATTTTGTGAACGTGGACATGCTATACCAATTAGAGTGACAATTGGGGCAGACCTGGGAGGGGTCCCCAGTCTTCCTAGGGCAAGGTACGTGTGGGCATCTTTCTTGTCTAGCCTGGGTGTGGGTTGCAGAGCCATGAGATTTTCTGGAAGGGAATCCCCTGCCACTCCAGGGAGGGGAGAGATAGCCAGTGTCCTCCTGTTCTGTCAGGCTAACTCCTACTGCAGAGACAAAGGGCTCCTTCACCAGTTACTGTCAAAACCGACATCTTCAGGGAGGGAGGGGACCCTGCCTTTCTCCAGTGATCCTGCTCATGGGGTCTTTTGAGAGAGACAGCTCTGAACTGAGATTAGGAGCCCTGAGTTCAAGTCTGGAATCTGCCTCTGACATGCTTTGTGACATTCGGCAAGCTGCTTCCCCTCTCTGGGCTTCCTTTTTTTCCATCTGCAAAATGGGGATGATAGTATCCTAATGTCTTCTGGGATAGCAAGAGTACACTTTGAAAATCTAGTCCCTCATCCATTTCTTGAGAGTGTCCAAAATCAGCCCTTTGAGGTGGGAGGAGCAATATTCTCACTGCCTGGAAGGGAATGGACAGCTCAGAGACGTGAAGTGACTTGCTCAGACACACAGCATCTGTGGATCAATGCTGTGGGGTTGGAAGTGTTTCCTGATCCCTAGTTCTGTGGTCATCTCCTCTCTGGGAGACCTGACGTCCTCTGCCAGACCACATGGAGACAGCAGACATGGCCTTTGGTGCGGTCCTCCACCAGCCCTATGGCGAAGCCGAAAATGAGGGCAAGGGCCAAAGCCTTGAGACTTGCTTCACCTATTGGAATGGGGTCCCGAGGATCGATGCGACACATGGCCCGCCAGTTGCCTGCAGCATGCCTGTTGGAGGGTGAGGTCAGCCAGCCTCTGCTTGCATAGCTCTCGGACAGGAAGCTTACTATTTGCTCAGGCAGCCTGTCTCATCCCAGCAACTGTGAGAAAGCATCCTCGGCCTGGGCTGAAACCTGACTCCTCTTCAAGGTTGCTCCTGTTCCCCAACCCCCAAACTGTGCACATTCTGCTCCCCAGCCTGGGGTGGCCCACGGGCCCTGAAAATGGGTGAGCCTGGGGCTGCCTGGATTCGAGAACTTACAGCTCTCCCAGTCTCCCCTTCCTCTCACTTGACCCCTGATACGGAACAGCCTCTTTCCTGAGGCTCTGATTACCCTGGAGCAGGCAGGCGGAACCTTTCTCCTCCACCCCTGGCAACACTGCTGGGCAAGCGCACCACATCCTGCTCGTCCTCCTGGAAGATGCCTCCCTCTGCATGGGGGAAGGGATGAGACTTCCGGGCCAGGCCAGCAGGAAGACTCACTGGTCCAGAAGTCGGAACACCTGAGTCACTTGACATGCATTCTCAGATGAGTTGCTGCGCTGCTCTGTGCCTCAGCCGCTTTCATCTGTAGAATGGGATGGTCATGACGCCTGGCCAGCGGGCCCATGGAGCTTGTATAAAACCTGATGAGAGGGGAGGCTGGAGTAAAAGCCTTGCAGAGAAAAGCTCTGGACACAGGTGAGGATTGGGTGGCGCAGAAGCATCTCACCCAGTTGAGATTCTGGACAAATCGGAGCCTCCCTGTCTCTCTGCAGCTGTGAACGCCTATCCACCCCTCAAGGCCTCCTGCGGCTGTGGACAGGTCCCTCTCTGCTGTGTCCCTCTCTGCTGGAAACTTCACAAATCCCTGGGGCCCAGGGCCGCTTTGGGGAGGGACGAAGCCATGGGATGAATAGGGTAGGAAATTGATGTTCTCCTGATGGCAGTTTAAAACATTTTAAAAATATTGAAACAAACATGGATTTATGATGAAACAGGAGAATTTGACATGAATTTGGAAGCGAACACATGAGGCTGAGGAGACTCAAGGCAATTGCAGGCTTTTGCCTCACTGTGCTCTGCCATGCACCCTGCCTCCTGTTCCCTCCCATCCCCTCTGTCCCTGCTCCTTCCCACCCACCCCCTGGCGTGGGCTATTCTCTTTCTGCAGTATAGAAACTTTACGAAGACTGTCTGTGTGGCCCTGTGATGGAACAGGTCAACCCAACCCATCACATTTCTGATTAATGACCTCCAGGCCCCCTCCTCTACAAATTCTACCCTTCTTATTGATTACAAACATACTCTTCAGAAACCCTGGTGAAATGTCCAAGCTCGTTTTCCTTCCTTAGAAATTGCAGTTGTTGTTGCTGTTGTCATCATAACCTTCATCATCTTCCTGCATAGGCAGGTATTAGAATCTGCTTTTCTGAAAAACATGGGCCTGAGCCTGTTTGACTCATGGTCTCAACCTTGAAAGGCTCAAGCTCAGAGAGGCTTATGGGGTTCCTTGGGCCACCTCTTACCGGACTCTGTTCACTTGCACACAGGTCCCCTGGAGTCATTGGAATGCAGATTCCTACTCGGAGGCCTGAGTTTCCAATAATCTCCCAGGTGAGTCAGTGCTGCTGGTTCTGAGACTAACTTGGGCCGCACAGGCAGTTGGTGATGGAGCTGGGCCTGGCGCCAGCCTCCTCTACCATGATCGCCTGCCCATCCTCCTACCACCTGCCATCAGGGTGACCTGGAAAGCACTGGGGGGCCAGAGACAAGTCTCAGATAGTTCTGCATCAAAAGAACCAGGCCTCCCCTTGCTATCTGTGTAAATAATTATTGGGAGGCCAAGGTGGGAGGATCACTGGAGGCCAGGAGTTGGAGACTAGCCTGGACAATGTAGCAAGACCCCGTCTCTAAAAAAAATTTTAAAAATTAGCTGGGTGTGGTGGCTCACGCCTGTAGTCTCAGTTGCTCGGGAGGCTGAGGCAGGATGACTTGAGCCTAGGAATGTGAGGCCGCAGTGAGCTATGATTGTGCCACTGCACTCCAGCCTGGACAACACAGCCAGACCCTGTCTTAAAAAAAATTAGAAAATCAATATTCATAACTTCCAATGTGATGAGTGATTCAGGTGAGAATCATCAGTGCATGTGAAGAGATCATGGAATGCCAGTGGTTGGGGAACAAGATATTCACAATTTTGAAGTATCACTCCAGAGATTTTGTATTCCCTGCAGATGGGGGTGTGCATTGAGCATGGCAGGGCTGGGCAGCCAGCACCTCCCCAAAGCAGTCAGGCTGGGCCTTGTCCATGTGATGTGGGCTGACAGGATGTGCTGCCCTTGCTGGAAAAGTTCGGCTTGAAGCTAACCTGGGAATCGTGGGATATTCTGCAGGCCATGTGGCCTGGATTGTTCAAAAGATTTAGTGTCATGAAGAGCAGAGTCGGGGGGTATACACCAGCCAAATGCCAAACGCCATGCGTGACACTTGACAGGATCCTGGACTGGAAAAATAAACAGCAACATGTTTTGGAGCAACTGGTGGAATGCGAGTGTGGACTTTGTGTTGGGTGGTGTTGCCCAATGCTGATTATCCCTGGTGTGGCACTGGTGTGAGATTGCGTAGGAGGATGACCTTGGTCCTGAGAGATGGAGAGGTATTTGGGGGTGAAGTATCGTGGTGTCTGCAGCTTAATTTTGGATGGTTTGGCAAAACAGGGGGAGGAAGAAGAGAAATATATATAGAGAGAGCTCAATGGAGGGAATACAGTAAGGTGTTAATGGTGGATCTCAGATAGGGGTATTCTTTCAACTATTCTGTGTGTTAGAAAACCTTCCAAATTAGAAAACACACACACACACACACACACACACACACAAAGAGAAGAAATGAAATTGGTTGGCATGGTGGTCAGCTTGTAACCAGAATTTTGGAGGCCAAGGGCGGACAAGAGGAGACAATTCAGCCAGTCTGGCCACATGGTGAAACCCCATTCTCTACTAAAAAACAAAAAAAAAAAATTAACCGGGCAGGTGGTAGTGCCTGTAATCCCCACTCTCAGAGGCTGAGGCAGAGAATGCGAAACCTGGAGGCGAAGGTCCAAGAGTGAGATCATCCACCACACCCACCTGGCGACATGAAAATCTGTCTCAGAGCAAAGAAAAAAAATAAAATAATTGTAAAAGAAAAAGGCATGGAAAAGGCATAAATCTTTGCTGAAATCTGCAATACAAAGTTATTTCTGTGGCAGAAAAAAGTCCTAACAATCCTCTATCCCCAACCTCCACTCAAAGCTTCGCTTACCACAGAAGCTGCTCCTCATAAAACCCCTCTTTTCCTCTCTTTCTCTCCCCGCAAAGCTGCAAGTACTTGTGTCTGTAGCCCTCTGCATCCTACAGCCATCCCGGCTCCCCTGCCCTGTCCCCCAGGCCTTTCTTTGTGGGGTATCCCAATCTTCCTCAACACCTGTTTGGCGGCTGGGGGCACAGGTTCGCAGGTGGGACACCTGGTGTGATGTCTCACTCTGGCATTTGCATGTTGGGTGGACTCAGCCAGATTATCTAACCTTTCTATGCCTCAGTTTTCTCATCTGTAAAATGGGGGAGAACATCAGTACCTACCTAACAGTGTTGTTGGGAGGATTAAGTGTCCTAACACCCCCGGAGCACGGGGCAGAGAGTAATTGCTTGTGAATGACACAACTGTCCAAGGTAGGTTGCCTAGCCCAAGGCCTTGTCTTTTTGGGACAACTGGCTAAATGAGATCCAGCTCCCACTGTGGCTTCCCAGGCATCTCTGTTCATGCCACAGTGGGGAGATGGATGCCCGTGCTTGCTTTATGTCCCTGGGCCTCTTCCTCCTCCAGCACACGGGATGACAGCACCAAGCCACCACCTTGACCTTGGGCATGGATGCACCTGGCTGTGGCCACTGGATGGAAGCATTCAATTGCAGATGCTCCAATTTTTCCCTTGCTCTCCTCCTGGCCTGGTACCCAGGGGCCACGCCCAGCCAGCATGGAGTTGACTCTGCATGAGAAATATATCTTTATGGTTTGAAGCCTCCTGGATTTAGTAGTTGTTTTGTTTCCAGTATAGCTTTATCTATTCCCACTGATAAAACAGGGTTGCCCTGTCCCAAGTTAAGTCTCCTTGGAATGCTCATCTAGATGAGGGTCAGTCTTAACTGCAACTTTCCAAGCATCTCTGAGTCCCAGCCAATGCCCTCACTCTGTTAGAAACCTCCATGCTTAGCTCTGCCGGCCTCTGCAGCCCCCTTGTCCTGGCCAAGGGCCACTCTGAAACATGATAACAGAGAGGGCTGCCTCGTTTCCCCAAATATAGGCTCTTATCAGCCTCATTCGCCCTAGGACATTTGGTCATTGTCTTAGTCTAGACATCAAAATTAAAATCTCTTATGAGCTCATATTCTGGGGAAGTTGGGTCAGGCTGTGTCAGGGCCAAAATTCCTCTGCCTCCGGCCCAGCTGCTGCTACAGCAGAGATGAAGCTTGTTGGAAGGGAAACTAGGGATGAGGGACGGAGCCTGGAGGGGGAGCCAGAAAGCTGGGCTCTGCTTCTCAGTGTGTGATCTTGGAGAGTCACTTTTTGTCTCTGGGCGGAAGATGAAATGGACTTGCCTTTTCCTGCCTTGGGATCTTTGCGCAGGCTGTTCCCTCTGTCTGAAGCTCTCACCACCTCCCTTCCTCTTCATCTGGTTAACTCTTGCTCAGCTATCACATCTCAGCCTAAAACGCAGGGTCACTGTGCTCAAGGAAACTCGAAGGCCTGCTGCCTTCAGCACAGACACCTTCCTTTGTGTCCAGAGACTGTCTTCTTGCTAGGCTCAGAGCTCCACGAGAGTGAGAATCTGTTTACCTCTCTGTGACCCAATTAAGGCTCACTGAAGGAACAAGTGAGGTGCATCGATCTGCTCCGGGAGAGCCCACAGCTCCCAGGCACCTGGCAGGAGCTGCAAGAGAGCCCCCCTGTCTCTTTTCTGCTCCCTCTTCCTGCTTGCTGGCAGGTTGGAAATCCTTGGCAAGGATTAAGTGTGTCCTGAGTGACTTGGCCCTTTGCTGCCTCCTGGCGTCCACTTCCAAGATAGCCATCCCCAGATGCTTCTCCCACTCGTGGAGGAAAATTGAGTGTGGCTTCGATGTGCTGTGATCTCGTTCATTTCCAACAGTAGCCTTGTGAGACAGGAATGATCATCCCCTGTTTGACAGATGAAGAAAGTCCACATTTGTTCATTTGTTTGTCAAATAATGACTGAGCACCTATTATTTGCCAGACAGTTTGTTGGGAGCTGGTGCTTCACTGATGAACGGCACCAACGCGCTGCCTCATGGAGCTTACGTTCAGGTCTGCAATAGGGAAGGCAGATAGTAAACAAGTGAACAAACATTTTGTGTGGGCCAGGCGCGGTGGCTCATGCCTGTAATCCCAGCACTTTGGGAGGCCGAGGCAGGCAGATCACTTGAGGTTAGGAGTTCAAGACCGGCCTGGCCAACATGGCGAAACCCCATCTCTACTAAAAATACAAAAATCAGTCAGGTGTGGTGGTGCACACCTGTAGTCCCAGCTACTTGGGAGGTTGAGGCAGGAGAATCGCTTGAACCTGGGAAGTGGAGGTTGCAGTGAGCCAAGATCGCACCACTGCACTCCAGCCTGGGCGACAGAGCGAGACCCCGTCTCAAACAAAACAAAACAAAATCCATTGTGTGTGTGTGTGTGCACAAGCACACTCAAAATGCCAGGGGACAGTGGCTGGGCCTTGATGGTCCAGATGTTAACTGACTTGTACAAGATCATAGAGATGCAGCTAGATTTGAACTTGGTAGTAACAATTGTAGCTAATAACCCTATAAGTCCTAGCTCTGGCATGTGCTGCTGAACTCAGTGCTTTTTACGTATATGCTGCAACAGCCCTACTATTATCCTTGTTTCGCACATAGGAAATAAAGCACAGAGAGGTGAGGTAACTTGCCCAAGGTCACTCAGCTGCTCAGTGGTGGAGCTAGGACTCAATCCAGGCAGTGTGGTTCCAGAGCCTGCCCTTTAACACTGGAAGACAAAATTTAGAAGTTTTGACATCCAGGGCCTCGGGGATGGTGGCTACAAACCCAGTGTGCTACTCTCCTCCTAGCCCAGCCAAGTAGACCATCCTGGACAGTCTCCTGCCCTCAGATCATCCAAGATGACTCTGTAGCCTCCTGTCCCATGAGTTGGAAAGGATCGGGAGGAGAGGGTGCTGTGGAGGGCCTCTATCCTCAGGAATCCTGATGGGCTGGCTGTGGGGACAGAACCAACCCACACTGGGCTGTGAGGTGAGAGGCTCAGAAGGCAGGAAAGCCTTCTTGGAGGAGGTGAGGGGTGAGGTGGGCCTGGAAGGTTGAGTGGGATTCAGATGTACAATTCAGTGGGAGGAGCAGAAGCCAAGGGAACGGCAGGGGCAGGGGCAGGGGAGAGGGTGGCGCCAAGACTTGGAAAGAGGAAAAATGAGGCTGCATCAGGATCTGAAGCTTCCGGACTTCTCTTCCCCAGGCTGGGGAGCTGTTGCAGGCATCCAGGTGAGAGGGGAGGGGCAGCCAGGGGGTGGAGATGAAGCCAAAGGTGGCCAGGACCCAGGTGGGCTTCAGAATTATGTGCCCCCACCCCCAACTTTAATTTCTCCAACTCCCCCCTCACTCACCCACCCCTTGCTGCTGCTTGATTGCCCCAAACACAGCCCCACCCCAGGAGTGCCTGGACCCTCCCCCTCCACATCCGCCTGCCTTGAGCCCTCACTTCCTTCCTGTCTCTGCTGAAAGGTCATTTCACAGAGGTCTCCCCTGACCACCAGCAATACTGTATTGCTGGTGGTTACAACACCTTCCACACACTGTACATTTCCCTGCGCTCGGCTTAGCGCACAGGTGGCTTAGCGCTTTGCAGACCTTCCACGCATGGTTTTTGGCTGTGGGCAGCTGCTTGACAGAGTCCTGAACAATTTTCAGCTGCAGCTATAGTGTCTGTCATCTTGGCTTCCTCAGAAGCTCAGTCATCCGTCATCCCTGAGACAGACCCTCGGAAGGCTCAGGGTGGGGGAGCCAACAATGCAGACACATATGCATGCACATGTTGTGTGCGCGCGCACACACACACATCTCTACACATGGGCATGAATCATATGCACACACATATGCCCATACACATACAAACCCATGCACACATACATATGCACAACACATACACAAATGCTCACACGCATGAGCACAACACACGTGTGCACACAAGGCATGCATATGTGTATATAGGTGTGCACATGTGAGCACACCCATGTGAGCAAATATACATGTGTATACCATGCCCACACATGTATGCATGCACACGTACACATTGCACACACACACACACACACACAATACATACATAGGCGTCATATGCGTACACCACAACATGCACGGACATACATATACTTACACACGTGCCCACATACATGCACATACATGCATTTCTGACACCTTGACTCTCACCCTCTCCATTCATCAGGGTGGTGACCACGTTGTCCCAGGATCTGGCACAGAGACTGGCTCAGCTATCTACGGCCACAGCCAGATCACCAGCGCTCTGGGGCTGTAGCTAGGTGACGCTACCGATCCTCTGCTACCACCTTGTGGCCACTTCCCAAATGGCACCAGTCAGTGGCTGAAGCCTTTCCCTGGTTCTTGTCCCAGCTAAACTCCCGGGCCCAATCCACAGGGCTCCTGGGAAACGTGTAGTCATCCCTGAGGCTTGTGCCCCACCCTAGGACAAGTGGATAGCTTTGCTAGGTGCTGTGGGTAATGAGTGGGGCCTGGAGTAGGACGCATGCCTGACCTCTACACTGCTCCGTTAATCCTCTCTGTCCCACTCTGCTGCACCCAATACCTCCAGGACTTCTCAGGGCTGACTCCTGTGCCTGGAGCGCCCCACTCCCCAGTGCCCCACTGCCCAGCGAGCTCCTTGAGGGCAGAGCCCTGACTGTGCTCATCTCCGGTACATATGGGTGCTCCATGAATGTGGGAGGGAGGAAGGGAGGGAGGAAAGGAGAGAGGAAGGGAAAGAAGGAGGGGATGAGAGAGTGAGGGAGGATTTCCTCACTGGGCTTCCTCAGTTTGAGCTCTGAAAGTCCCATGTCCCAGGAAACCCTTCAGGCCTGAGCAATCTCTCCCATTGGTCATCCTCCTACAGCTAGTGCTGGTAGGAAGTGGTGGGGGCAGGGTGGGGCACTGGGAGAATTCAATAAAACAAAGTGTGGAGGGGGCCTGCCTGGATGGATGGTGATGGTGCGCCTGGAAATGAGAATTAATGAACTCCGTTGTTTGTGCCTAAGCTGTGAGCCGTACACAAGCCACAGTATCTGCACAATCTTACCAGGGAAAAGTCTCTTGAGGATGTAGAAGCAGAAAAAAAGCCTGGGCCATGACCCATGCTTTGTTCCCAAGCTTACTGCTTCCCTCTCTGCTCCCCCCAAATCATCCCCCTTAAATAAACACGGAGAGTCTAATGCCAGCGCTCTACGTGCTTGAAGAATGGACCAATGTGAGAACTATGCTTCAGACTAGGAGCAAAATCTTTTTCCATCAAGGGATGTGGGCTGTGACAAAAATAGAGCTGCAAGACCCTATTAGGGGGTAGTTCTCAAACTTGATATGGCATTAAAATAAGAGAGGGATTCTGGGCAGACCCACCAGAGGTTGTGACTCAGCGCATTTCAGGATGGGCTCCAGGATTCAGGTGGTTCTTATGCAGGGGTTAAAGGAAAAAACTCTTCAATGACACTTGATAAAAGCATGGTAACAAAAACTTTAATTAGGACCCTTGATATAGGTATAGGGACCATTGCAACAGGGAGACAGATTGGACTCAACTCTGAAGACAGCATGGGCAGGTGGGATTTATAGCTGAGGGGCAGGGTGGGGTCAGTGGATGGAAAATTACTAAGAGGAAACCTTCAGGGTGAGGGGGATTCTGGTTAAACCTACCTAACGGGATTCTGGGGATTGTCGTTGAAGGCAGGCCAGGGAGATCAGACATCCCCTGGGGGGTTGGTGGTGGATGAGGAGCCTGATCAGATATGGAGGATGATCAGATGTCAAGGACGGGGGTTTCTGGCTACACTGACTTAGCAGGGTTCTTTTTCCAAAACTAGACTTCATAAGGAAGTGCACAGATGGGCCTAGGAGAAGATTCAGGAGTCCGACTAAAGTTTGGCCAAGCCAAGAATCCTTGTCACAGGTGACTCTGGTACCATAAATAGAGGAACTCTTCTGTAGGGATGGGTTTAAAAAGATAGCATCACACTGATCTAAGTCACCTTGAAGGGGCAGGTGACCAGGGCATCAGTTCTGAGCCCCTTGGTGTTATGGCTTTCCCCAGGCTGGTGCCAAGGGAAGAATTGGGAGGTGGCAGGCAGCCACACCCTGAACACATGTGCCAGCAGGGATAAGCACTTTGTACCCTATGCCTAAGAGAAGCAGAATTAGCAAACTGCTGGCCCTGCAGGGGATTAAAGGAAAGATGGTGTTTATCTGCTTATGTTATGTGACTATTTGTTTTTACCAATTTAAATGGATGTCACCGAAGCTCTGGGGTCTCCTACCATACGGAGGAGGCTGAGTGGGGAGGAGGGGCAGCCTCTTTAGATGTCATGCCTGCATTTGCCAGGGTCTTGGAGGCAACCGACATAGGGTAACTGAGACAGAAGCCCAAAGTGCTTTCACAAGGAACTTCTGCCCAACCTTGGTCCAACGTGCGTGGCAACCTCACTCAAAATACAGAGACGTAGACGGTGGAGGTAGGGGGAAGTAACAGAAGAGCAGAGTTTTACTACGTGGAAATTTGCTAGCAATTGGAAATTTGACCGCTATTTGCAAACGTCAACTTCCCCTCCCACTGAAGGGCTGGAGGAGGAGCCCACCAGTCAGTGAAGAGAGAGCTGATCCATCATCTGGCCTCATGTGTAGATGAGTTAGGAAGGAAAAAACCAACATCGATGCTATAGATAAAACAATTGTAGTACAAGGGAAACAGTGGGTGAGCAAACCTCCAAAATGACCCACCACAGGTCATTTCAGCCATCCTCAGTAGAGCACAGGAAGGCAGAAAGCCTGCAAAAAGCAACAAGATGAGATGGAAAAGGAGGTAGTGGGAGAGACAAGGACAGGTTGCAAGGAAACCAGAGAAGCACAATGGCCACCCTGGTGGTGGTCACAGCAGACCTAACTGATGCCTCAGATCATTGAATTGGTGATTTGGAGGAAGAGTGCAGAGGAAAAAAAATACATTAAAATGATGATTGATAATAGGATCATTTTGAAGAAATAGGGAAGAAAGAAGAGATGACCAGTGAATGAAAAATGGTGTTCATGAATGAGAGTTCAGAACAAGAGAAACAAACATTGTAGTCAAAGAGGCAATACCAAGAAACTCTCCTGAGCTGAAAAAGGAACCGTGTGTGCAGATCAGAAGGACTCCCTACGTTCCAGGCAATGTGGTGGCAGAATTTTCAAATTAGAAAGCAAAAGGAAAAGTCCTAAAAATTATCCAGGCAGAAAAGGCAGCTATATACAAAGGATGTGGGGAGGAAGGGATGGAGAGCAATCCTAAATGGCCAACTAATAGGGGCAAACATGCACATAGGGCTTTCTATGTCCCAGGCATGAACTAAGTGCTGTACACACATTCGCCCATTCTATCCTCCACATAACCCTATGAGATAGGTCCGGTTATCATCATCTCCGCTAACAGATCAAGCTGAGACACAGAGAAGTTAAGTAATCTGCCCAATGTCACACAGCAGATGGCAGAGCTGTTAGTTGGCCATAGGCAGTCTAGGACTTTCATCTGTGCTTTTCCAAACTACTTCACTCCACAGCCATTATCAGACCATGGCAAAGCGTCTCAGAAGTTTGAAAATGTTGTAAAGCAAGAATTCTAGACCTAGCCAACTTGTCATTTAAGTAAGAAATCAAGAGAAATTTATTCTCAGATATGCAATGGCTCAGAAAATATACTACCTCTGTACCTCTTTTTAAAAAAATTACTTGAGGAAGTATTCCAACCTATTGAGGGATGAAACAAAATTAAGAGCACAGGCATGAAGAAATCATGATACAAAAAGAACTGGCGGTGGGGCACAATAGCTCACACCTGTAATCCCAGCACTTTGGGAGGCCGAGGTGGGAGGATCACCTGAGGTTGGGAGTTCGAGACCAGCCTGACCAACATGGAGCAACCCCGTCTCTATTAAAAATATAAAAAAATTAGCCTGGCTTGGTGACACATGCCTGTAATCCCAGCTACTCGGGAGGCTGAGGCAGGAGAATCGCTTGAACCCATGGGCAGAGGTTTCAGTGAGGTGAGATCCCACCATTGCACTCCAGCCTGGGCAACAAGAGCAAAACTCCATATCAAAAAAACAAAAACAAAAACAAAAACAAAACAACAACAAAAAAGAACTAGCAACAACACTGATTTTAGTTAAAACAGACAGAAAATTTTAAATTATTATAAATCTGGCCATAACAGAATACAAAAAGTCCAAATGTATAATTATAAGGGCAGTTATATGACAAAAGGCCAATAATGTAACAATTATAGCCTGGATCCCAAAACCTCAGATGATAGCAACAAAGTTCAAGAAGAAAAGAAGGGAGACAAACTAACTTCTCATCTCAAACGGGGGAAAGTGCACAACAACGTAACAACTAGAGAATGCCACTGAAGTGCTGACAGGTCTTCATTAGTCACATAATGCCAGCATATATTTTTTATAAAACATTAGCGAATATAAAATTGAAGTAAACATGATCTGTTTAGTTTTTTAAAAAGTGCAGAGCAGACAGGCAACCCCACACCCACACAGAGAGGTGTGCAGGTTGCCATGTACGTTGATTGATGTAGGATGACAGAACTGTTCCCCGGGGGCACTGCCACAGCAACCTTCTCCTGCCTCCTCCTCCTGCCCCCCAAGGACTTGACCTCCCAAAAGTGCTGCATTGTTGCCAATGTTCTCATTCTTCAACTTTTTTTTTTTTTTTAAAGACAGTGTCTCGCTCCGTTGCCCAGGCTGGAGTGCAGTGGCATGATCTCGGCTCACTGCAACCTCCGCCTCCCAGGTTCAAGCCATTCTCCTGCCTCAGCCTCCTAAGTAGCTGGGACTACAGGCGTGCACCACCACGCCTGGCTAATTTTTGTATTTTCAGTAGAGACGGGGTTTTGCCATGTTGGCCAGGAGGGTCTCGAACTCCTGACCTCAGGTGATCCACCCGCCTTGGCCTCCCAAAGTGCTGGGATTACAGGCATGAGCCACCGCACCCAGGCTCATTCTTTAACTTTTGTGCACCTTTTGAAGGTTAGAGAAGGACAGCTACCAGTGTCTTGGCTGGCATGGGCCCTGATGTCAGTGTCCTGGCTGGCACAGGCCCTGGGTTGGAGAATGGGGAGTGGGGAGTGGGAGAGTTGTGAAGAAGCTTCCTATTTTTTTTCTTATCCAGATGGTGCTTGGCACTAGGAACCTGTAAAGTCCAAGCTGAATCATGTGACTCCTTTCTTAAAGCAATTGACTGACTCCCTTTTGCCCTCATGTTAGAGTCTGAATCCCTTCCATATTCTCCAAAGTTCCTTCCAATCTCATCATACCTCCCGCTCCAACTTCAGTTTCCACACTGCCTTTGACTTTTATGCAGCTTCCCAAACGCTCCACGTTCTCCACTGACCTTTCTGCCTTTGCACAAGCTGCTCCCTTGGGCTGCAGTGGCCTTTCCCTCCGACCCCATCCCCACCTGGAAAACACTAATAAGATAGGGTGCCGGTGTGTGTCTCCCACGAACCCTTCTCTGATGTCCGCTGGCTGGAGGAAGTCCCCTCCCGTCTCCCATCCTGTGCCACATTCTCCCCTCCGGTCATTCACTACACATTTCCTGAATCCTATTTAGTTTCAGGGATGTTTAAAGCCCTGGTAGCTTGGATTTCTTTCGCTGGCAGCTTAAGGCAGCCCAAAGCCATAGACTGCACTGGAAAGGACAGGTCTTATTCACCGCGTCTCCAGGCTCAATAGCAGGTACCCCATAAATGCTTACGGAACTCAATAAAGGTGCCCTCGCTACCGTCACCAGCCTGCACCATGCCTCACTAGCAGGTAGCAGTACAGCGAGTGTCACTTGAAGGCTGAATCCCAAGTTGGTGGTGCTGGGGTTCTGGGAGAGGCAGTTGGAAGGGACCACGGCCTCCCACATGGCAGCTCCAGAATGTTCTGGCCATGTGACCGAGGTCTTCCAGCGCTGGCCTGTCCCTGCCTTGTCCCAGGACCACAGATCCTGCATAGTTTAATTTTGCTGAGAACATTTTAGACTCTAGGAAAGCATTTGAGGGCAAGGGAAAGGGAGGGGTGTTCTCCCGGGACGAGGTAAAGGTACACAGGGGAGATGAGGCAGAAACTCTGACTGAACCTTGAAGGGCTGGGTTTACAAAACACAAGGGCAGAACTCACACTATACAACTGGACATTCACCAGACTATCCTTTTTTGTTTAGCATTAAAAAAACAAAAAACCACAACATGGCCTAAGTTGCTTTGAGAAATCTGAAAAGATCTATGCATAATCTATCTTTCCAACGACGACTCAGTGTCCCCTCTGCTTGTGGGAACTGAATGTAAAAATAATCACCAGCTTCAGGGCCTGAAAAGCCACCTCGTTGGGGAGGAGGCAGGGCACAGAGGGGGCAGTGCCAGTCTTGAAAGGTAAGGTGGGCAGAAATTAGCATCCCAAACTGCCCACCGCAGAAGTGTCATCCAACCAGGTTAAAAAAAGCTATTCCCAAACAGGCTCCTTCTGACGGCCTTGGAGCTGATGTGCAGGCAGCCAAGTGTGTGTATTTGTGGAGTTGTAAGTAGGTCAGATATTTCTGTCGCTAATTATTACTTGTGAAAAAATATGTCGTGAGCTTGCCGCAGGGAGGGAGTATCGAAAGCAGCATTGATCTTTGGAATCTCTAGCCAGATTTATCCGTGCAGGGTTGGAATCCCAAGGACTGCCAAAACAGGAAAAAAAAAATGGACTCAATCCAGGTCTGCAGGGGGCAGTTGTGGGAACTCCAGCAGGAAGTTGAGAAACCTGGGTTCCAGCCCTCGATTTTTACTTTCCTGTTCTGGGCTTCAGTTTTCTCACTAGGTTGGATTTTATGTTCTGATTTCACGAACTCCGCAGTCAATGGTGATTTTCTCGGGACATGGGATTTCCCTTCTGTTTTAGGGATATGGGTCATTTCCTTTCTGGGAGGTATAGGCAAGAAATTTGTTCAGAAATGAGATCAAAATTTTCCGGCATTGATTATTAGGTGGGAAATTTCGCTGCACCTGGATCAGACCCATATATCTAAATATTTGCTAAGTGTTGAATATGTGCTGGACATTGTGGCAGGCATGCTGGACATACTAGAGCATATGACTCTACTCACTCTTTTGTATATATAGGGTTGGTGGCCCCTTATTGAGTTTCAGTGAGTGACATGGTTTTCTCAAGGTTGCACACATAGGAAGCAGAAATGCTGAGATTAGAACCCAGCCTGACTCCAAGTCAGTCCTGTCCTTGGCTCTTTCTCTCCCTGACCAGCCCCAATAGCTGTACTCAAGTGGGCAGTGGAGAGGACAAAGATGACCCTTCCCTCCTCTTAGATGCCAAGTCTGGATACTAGGGCAAGACACTACTCTAATTAGTTTTATTTTTACAGGCTCTGAGGCTTGTCAATGCTTTATGCAAATTTATGCAGAATATGCAAATCAGGAGCGGCTCTGGTTGTGTTGTAACCAGGAGGGCACCTGCAATTCTCTGATCTGAAAAATTCCACCTGCAAAGCTTCCTGGTGGCATGGGCAGTGGGAAGTGTTGGGCTCCTGTCTGCAATGTCACGCCTCTTGGAAGTCTCTTCTGAGTAGTGCCCAGGAACTGGAATGTAAATGCCCCTGCCATATGGAGAGTATTAGCCCCAGAGACCTTGGCAGGGATGAATTCATGTGATATGAAGGTTTTCTGTTTTGGTTTTTAAAGCAGGTGGGCCTCAGTTTTCTCACCTTTATAATGGGTGTGTTGGTCTCTATGCGCTTCAAGGATCTGTGATCACCCTAAGTGTTTAGATCCCTGTATGGAGGTTTCTGGAAAGTACCATCCTCTCTCTTTTTCTTCAGCACTTTCTTATGATGCCCCCTGCCCCTCTCCAGCATTCACTCCCACTGCCCCATGTTTGTGCTTCCCCCCATGAAGTATTTGGCCATCTGGAAGCTTCCATGCCTTTCTTGCCTCGTATGCTTTGCACGTGCTGTTTCTGCTCCTGGAATGCCTTTCCCTCCCTTCTCCATCTGTCTAACTCCCACTCTCCCTCCAAGCGTCAGCTCGGATATCGGCTTCTCCTGCCTCCTCCCCAGTCTAGGCCAGGTACCCTTCGTCCCCAGCCTCCTGGGTAGCACTCAGCAGCTGGTCGTTGTCCACCTTCCCCAGCAGGCAGTGGGCTCACTGGGAACAGACACCTGCTGATCTTCCCTGTAGACCCTCAAGCATGTGGACCCAGGATTGTCACCAATCAACTGTCACTGGTCAACCTTTGAGGAATTAACAAATAAAAGAGTAAATGCACCCACTCACTTTAATTCAGAATTGTCAATAAATAAATAAATAAATAAATAAAATAGGCCAGGCACAGTGTTGGCACCTGTAATCCCAGGGCTTTGGGAAGCCAAGGCAGGAGGATTGCTTGAGGCCAGGACTTTGAGACCTGCCTGAGCAACACAGTAAGATCCCATCTCAACAACAACAACAAAACAATTGTCCAAAGGAAGCAGTTGCGTTAAGCTCCCACCCAGCTTGTGACTTTAGACTAAAAATAGGCATAGGGACACCAGGCTCCTCTAACTCCCTAATATGAATTTTAATTTTTAATAACTCAAGAAATCAGTGAACTATACCTATGGGAAAATGATGAGGAATCAGCCACATAAATTAATGGAAAGTATGTGTTCACATTATCTAACTGTATTAAGTGTGAATAATAATTAATTATAGATTCTTCATGAGGTCTTGTCTTGGAGAGTTCTTTAACCCAATGTGAAGAAATTTAAAAAATCATTCATCACTCTCCTGTGCTCCACCCCAGGCCATAACACAAAAAGCAATAGCTAAAGAATTTTCTATAATTTATTAAAATCATCATCTTAGAGGAAAAATAACTCTTTAGAGCATAACAACTTGGAAAGGAAGCTGCACCCAAACGTGCTTGTTAATGCTGTTGTAATCATCCAGGCCACCTCCCCGTTCTCCCCTGCATTTATTCATTCTTTCACTCAGTCACTGTACACCCTGTGAATGTGGTATGGAGAGGTGGTATAGCAAGCGGATATGAACATGAACTCCAGAGCCAGACTGTTTGGAGTCAAATCCAAGCTCATCTACTTTCCAGCGGTGTGGTGTTAGGCAATTTGCTAAACCTCTCTGTGTCCAAGTTTCCATTCTATAAAATGGAGAGAATAATAGGACCCATCTCATAGAGCTGGGATGGGAAATTAATAAGCCAATACATGTGATGTGCTTAACCTAGAGCTGAAACTAACTCTAGGTGTGGCCCTGCTGGTGTGCTGGGCAGTAAGACAAAATGACTTTCTGCCCTTGGAGAGTTTGCTGATTGGTGAGGAAAACAGACCATAAATAAGCAGCGCATTTTAAATTACAAAGTGTGTGTTGCGTATGCAAGAGAGTACAGGACTACGATAGGGAATGATGACGGCATTTTATATAAGGCAAGCAGGTCCAGCTTCTCTTGGGAGGGAACGTTCAGGTCAAGGACTGAAGATAAGAAGGAGCTGGTTAAGTGAAGAGTTGGGGTAAGAAAGTTCCAGGTCTTGGCTTATGTGTGGTACTCTGCTGCTTTGGGTTGCCCTTTCCCTGTATAGAATTTTTTTTTTTTTTTTTTTTTGAGGCGGAGTCTCGCTCTGTCGCCCAGGCTGGAGTGCAGTGGCTCAATCTCGGCTCACTGCAAGCTCCGCCTCCCAGGTTCACGCCATTCTCCTGCCTCAGCTTCCTGAGTAGGTGGGACTACAGGCGCCCGCCACCACACCTGGCTAATTTTTTGTATTTTTAGTAGAGATGGAGTTTCACCATGTTAGCCAGGATGGTCTTGATCTCCTGACCTCATGATCCACCCACCTTGGCCTCCCAAAGTGCTGGGATTACAGGCGTGAGCCACTGCACCAGGACATTTTTTTTTTTTAAGACAGAGTTTCGCTCTTGTTGCCCATGCTGGAGTGCAGTGCAATGGCACAATCTTGGTTCACCACAACCTCTGCCTCCCAGGTTCAGGAAATTCTCCTGCCTCAACCTCCTGAGTAGCTGAGATTACAGGCATGCCCCACCATGCCTGGCTAATTTTGTATTTTTAGTAGAGACGGGGTTTCTCTGTGTTGGTCAGGCTGGTCTTGAACTCCTGACCTCAGGTGATCCGGCCGCCTTGCCCTCCCAAAGTGCTGGGATTGCAGGTGTGAGCCACCGCGCCCGGCCCCCTGTTTAGATTTTTTAAAGCATAGATGTGTCATATTAAGACACACCGCAGAGCCACAGAGAAAAACAATGTGGTTGAGGGCAAAGAAAAAGCCAACAGACAGTGGTATGGAGTACAGCACTCGGAGTGAGGCTGCCACATGCTCGGGAACTTGCTAACAGTCTATGGAAAAGGGGGTGCCACAGGACAATGAGGAAAGGAGAGATCCCTTAGTGTCTGAAAAACCAGCCTGAAGTAGGGAAAAAAAAATACAGCTAAAGCCTGCTTTATATCCTATAATCCAGACAGATTAAAGAGATAAAGTTAAAACTCTAAAGAGAATGGAAGAAAATTGGGAAGAATGGGTTTTTGACTTGGGGAGTAGAACAAGACTTCCTAAGACCGAAAAGGCACAAACAATAAGGCAAAACATGGTTAGGGTCAACTACATCAAAATTTAGGATTTCTGTTCAGCAGAGGAAAACAAAGACAAGTAGGCAAACAGATGTCAAGCTGGGAGAAGACTTTTAATGTCTAAATCAGAAAAAGCTTATTGTCTATAATAGACAAAGAACTCCTTCAAATCAATAGGAGTTCCAGGAGATTCAATACGACCCCAGGAGATTCAATACAAACCCCAGGAGATTCAATACAATGGTCAAAGAATATCACTAGGAAGTTCACAGAGGGAAAAGATCAAATGGTGACCAAGTGCTTGAAAGAGATGAGATGTACCTGAAATCCAAGATATACAAACTTAAACAACACAGAGAAACCACTGCCCTTTCCTTTTTTTTTTTTTTTTTTCCCTGAGATGGAGTCTCACTCTGTTGCCCAGGCTGGAGTGCAGTGGCATGATCTCAGCTCACTGCAACCTCTGCCTCCCGCGTTCAAGCCATTCTCCTGCCTCAGTCTCCCAAGTAGCTGGGATTACAGGTGCACACTACCATGCCCGGCTAATTTTTGTATTTTTAGTAGAGACAGGGTTTCACCATGTTGGCCAGGCTGGTCTTGAACTCCTGACCTCAGGTGATCTGCCTGCCTCAGCCTCCCAAAGTGCTGGGATTACAGGTGTGAGCCACCGCACCTGGCCATCTTTCTGTTTTATCAGACTCAGCTACAGAGAGCAAAGATACTCATCTCCCAGCCCCTGGCACATTCTCACTGTTGAACTGCGCACAACCTTTTTTGTGGGTTTGGGTTTTTTTTTTTGTTTTTTAACTTTTTTCTCGTTTATCCCTGATTCCCACCACCATTCTGTTTCCCCCATGGGCATTTTCCCTAATGTATTTAATATATGTTCTTAAATATGCATGAATCCTTATAAAACATGTTGTGCTATTCTGTGTATATATGCTTTTAATTAACATGACTAATTCTGTGCCGTAGCTCTCAGTCTGGTTTTTTTTTTCTTTCCTCTCATAGCACCAAAGTATATTCAATGGTCTGTAATAGTTGCTTATAACCGTGCACAATGTTTTTTCATGGTGAGAATTCACCACATTCTTCTCATGCATTTCTTCAGCAATGGACACCCTGGTGGTCTCAAAGTCCCTGATCCTTCAAACTGCACTGCTGGAGTAGCCTCAAGGGGCGGCGGGGCTTCTTTTTGTCCTATGAGATGCAAGACGCAGGATGCGAGAGGAGACGTCTCTGAGATAGACATCCAGGAGAGGTCACGCTGGGTCGTGGATAAATATTTAATGTCCTTAACTGTGCCAGGGCCCTATAGCCCAAATGGAACCTCCATGAAAACTAGAAAAAGCACAAAAACCAAAACAACAACACTAATATAAAACCCCAGAAAGACAACAAAATTGAAACAAACACAAAGCCCTGCCTGCCCTTTGAGGCTCAGCTCACCACTGTCTCCTAAGGGGCCAGATACCATTTCTTTTCTACTCTGAATGCCCCTGGCACATGTTCCCCTTTGCTTGGGAAACAGTGAGCTACTTGAAGGCAGAAAATCATATATTTGTTTCCTGCCTTTCTTTCCTTCTTCCTTTCCTTTCCTTCTCCCTTCCCTTCCCCTTCCCCTTCCCCTACCCCTTCCCCTTCCCCTTCCCCTTCCCCTCACTTCCCCTTCCCTCCCCTCCCCTCCTGTTTTTTGAAAGAGTCTTGCTCTGTCACCCAGGCTGGAGTGCAGTGGTGCGATCTCAGCTCACTGCAGCCTCCACCTCCTGGGTTCCAGTGATTCTCCTGCCTCAGCCTCCTGAGTTGCTGGGACTACAGGTGCGTACCATCACACCTGGCTAATTTTTGTATTTTCATTAGAGATGGGGTTTCACCATGTTGGCCGGAATGATCTCTATCTCCTGACCTCGTGATCCACCTGCCTCAGCCTCCCAAAGTGTCGGGATTACAGGCGTGAGCCACCGCCTCCAGCCTATTTGTTGTCTTTCTACCAATTGCAATAGCAGGCCCTCATAAAAGCTTGCTGGACCGATTTTCTATTTCCTGACACTTCAGAGCAGCATGACCTCACCACATATTGATAAGCATGCCCACTACAGAAAAGGGGAAAATGATGGATTTGAGAATCAAGATTGTAAGATTCTGGTCTCCTTGCTGTCACCAACCTGAAGGGTAACCATCAGCAAGCGACTTTTCCTCTCTGGGTCTGAGTTTCCCAGTGGCAGCTCCTCTGTGGTAGAGATAGGCTAGTTTCCCCCAAACCACTTCCCTTTTCCTCTTGGGCTCACACGTAGCCTGCATTGCCCAGCCTCCTTGCAGTGAGGTGCAGGCCTGTCATCAGGTTCTGGCCAATAGAACGTGGATGGAGGTGACATACTCTGCTTCCAGGCCTGATCTGTGAAAACCTCCTCATGTGAATCTCCACATTCTTACATAATCTGCTGGCCAGATGCAGAAAATCCCACAGCACCACAAGCTAGAAGGAGCTTGGATCCCGAGTCACCCCCTGGAGGAGAGCCATCCAGGAGAGATTTATAACCAGAAACTCCTTTGGGGGATGGTTGTATGAGCAAAATTAAACTTTTATGGTGTTTTGCCTTTGAAAATTTTGAGGTTGGTTCTTACACCAGGTGACCTCCTGATTAATCTATTTCCCTCAAGCCAGATTTCACCCAATAATTCCTTAATTTGTGTCATGCTTCTCCCCTTTTCACAATTGATGTTTTGTGGCCCAGCTCTTTTATTCTACTCAAAAGTAGCTGAATAATCTGAAATAGCAATTGAGTATCCAAAAGGAGCCAATCTCAATGCTGGAGTTGCCCCTGCATCCACTCCCTACAATCCATCACTATCATGGAACCGAAAGGATCTCTCTGGAACCAAAAGGAAAAGGCAATTCCTCCAAAATACTTTCATGGTCTCCTGTTATCCTCAGAATGAAGCCAAAGGGCTCATGCCTACAAGGCCTACCAAAACTGGCTCTATTTCTTCTACTTCCTCTCCCCTCTTGAGTCCACGGTTCAGCTGTGAAAAGCATTTCCTCTAACACGCCAGTCTCAGTGCCCAACATGGTAAGGACTAGGCCTTCAGGGTAACGCTGCACGCACCGCTAGCTGAGCCCAGGAGGCTCTTCCATCCCCTCCTCCTTATCTTGGGGGTGTGGCTTACAAGTCACTTTTCCTTAGGGGGTCTGGGCCCCCTGATCACTCGCTCCGGTCCACGCTTTTACCCCACTGATGTGCTTACCACTCACAACATTCACTGCAATTGTAATTACTTGTCCCCTGAACTGTCAGTGTCCTGAAGGAAGGACCAAGCCAGTCTTGCTTCTTGCTGAATCCCCACACCTGGCCCAGGCCCTGGCTTGTTGTCCATGCTCTTAAGTATGGTCATGTGTCGCTTAACAAAAAGAAGTGTGTTGTTAGGTGATTTTGTGCAAATGTCATAAAAGTGTACCCACGCAAACCTAGATGGTAGAGGCTGCCACACACCTAGGCTACGCGGTCTACCTGTGGGTCCTAGGCTACTAACCTGCACTTGTGGCACTGTACTGAAGACTGTAGGTGACTGTAACACAATGGTAATTATTTGTGTGTCCAAACATAGAAAATGGACAGTAAAAATGCAGTGTTGTCATCCGATGGGACCACCGTCATATATGCGGTCTGTCATCGACTGAAACGTCCCATGGCACATGACTGTAGTTGCTGAACAGGGGCATCAATAAATGACCAAATGCCGAGGGAACGAGTGGGTTTGATTCCTGGGGAAGAGGTCATATCCTGTGTCATCCTGGGGGGACAAATGGATTTCTTGGAAGGCATAGTGCCTCTCAAAGGAACAAAAAGGCCGTGCTTGGATGCACTAGGTCCCCATGGGTGACAGCATTCGGTCCGGGGCTTCCCAGAGTGAATCTGCAAAGCCAACACGCTCAGCACCCACAGAGAGAGATCCCATACTGGTCGCCAGTTTGGGCCACTGAGTTCTGGATCTCCCTCTGAACCCAAGACTTAATAACACACAAAAATAAAGCTGAAGGCCCAGGCAGGAAGGCGTGATTAGCTTTCACAATGCAGACAAGCTGGGCGTGGAGATCCTTCCCCACAACATGCACCCTTTCAGACGCACAAACTCATCTCCAGGCAATTGTTTTCTCCATGAGTTCCCTCGAAGCAGCCATTTGCGTCTCTTGATTCCCACACACGGATGACCTTGTTAGGTCTTGTTAGATAGATGGAAGACTACTCTTGTGCCCTCTCTCTCTCTCTCTCTCTCTCTCTCTGGCTAATTACAATTTGCAAGGCGAGGTCCTTCAGGTGAATTAAAACGAGACGCTTGACAATTAATTTAAATAACAAATAATGTCAGCGTGGCCATCTGCCGATGGCTGGCCCCCAGCCTGACCACCAGTGCCATCAGCAAGAGGATCTGTTCTCTTGGCCCAGCAAGATTGTAAAAGCCCAGGCTAAGGAGACCCCGGGACCCCAGAACACCAGTGCCCGGCACAGTAAGGACTTGGCCTTCATGGTAACACTGCAGTCCCAGGTTGATGAGAGCTGCTCTGCCAGGCCCTTGTGGCCAAAATTTAAGGCCTGCCAGTTTATAAATTGTGTCCTTTTTCACCCCTATTAAGGAAGCCTGTGTTCCTTGACCTATCATTGCTGTTGTGTCCACGGTTGGTATAAATATTGCCTTCCAATTACACAGGATTTTGAATTTTTGCTCAAAACATTCATTTGGTCACTTCACTGTCTTGTCTTTCCAAATCGTCCCTTTTCCCTCATCTGAGATTTCGTCTGGGCCACTCCCCAGGAGAGCAGGAGTGAGATGTGCTCAAACTCCTTTCCAGGACTTGTTACGGATCTGACCTGGGTGGATGGATGCGGCTGGGCCAGGCTAGACCTAGTAAAGGTCAGAGGCTATTGCTGCTGGAAGAGCTTTATTTATGGGCAGGAAGACTGAGGCCCCCAGGAGAGGAGTAGAACGGGGCTGCATGAGGGTAGAGCTGGGTTTGGGCTCACAGTGGCTACCTCCTGCGCCAGGGCTCCACACAGCACCCCAGCCACACCAGCCACCCCCTTGGGCAGGAAGAGATGGCCAGGCCCCCTCCTGAGTGATCTAAGTTCTGAGCTTTGCAAAGACCCTCCTGGTAGGATCTCAATCTGGAGCAAGGAACCGGAAGCCTAGGCCAGTCCCCTTGCCATCCTAGCGGTCTCCTTGGCTCCATGCCTGCAGTGGCCTCAACTGGCCCATGCCAGCATGAGCTTCTGGTGAAGTGGGTCTGTTGTTGCTGGTTTCTGTTTGCCTAGCCCTCCTTCCCCTGATCACAGCAGCCTTTAACTTTTTTCTTTTCTTTCCTTTTTTCTTTTTTTTTTTTTTTTTGAGACAGAGTCTTGCTCTTTCATCCAGGCTAGAGTGCAGTGGCACGATCTCGGCTCACTGCAACCTCCACCTCCCAGGTTCAAGTGATTCTCCTGCCTCACCCTCCTGAGTAGCTGGGACTACAGGTGCCTGCCACCACACCCGGCTAATTTTTTTGTGTTTTTAGTAGAGATGGGGTTTCACTGTGTTAGCCAGGATGGTCTCGATCTCCTGACCTCGTGGTCTGCCTATCTCAGCCTCCCAAGGTGCTGGGATTATAGGTGTGAGCCACCTCACCCAGCCAGGTCAGGAGTTTTGAGCAGGCATGGTCTCACTAAAATACAAAAATTAGCCGGGCATAGTGGCAGGTGCCTGTAGTCTCAGCTACTTGGGAGGCTGAGGCATGAGAATTGCTCGAACCTGGGAGGCAGAAGTTACAGTGAGCTGAGATCATGCCACTGCACTCCAGCCTGGGTGACAGAGTGAGACTCCATCTCAAAATAAATAAATAAATAAGTAAAATGTAGCCAAGTTTTGAAAACCACTGCTTCTTCCCCTGCCTCAGGGATGGGCCTGTGAACCAAAGTGGGTCCATCAGAGCCCTTCCCTGGGGGATTGTGCTGTAGACAGAAGATGGTCCCCTTTAAAGGCTGTGAGGGGACTTATGTCAGCCAGCAGCACCAGCCCCACAGCTAGCCCCTGAGACGCTGCTCCTGTCCTCGACCCTCTTCCCCGCTGTTCTGGGTCACGTGGAGCCCCCAGAATCACTGAGCTGCTTCCTGGACGTGCATCTTTGCATACAGTATTTCTTTCTCTTACCAGCGCTTCTTTCTCATGAAGTCTTACTTAACCTCAGAGATTCAATAGGCATTGCTTATTCTGGGAGAGCATCCTTGCTCCCACCGTGCCGTGGGCTGGGCTTGGAGCTACTCCTCTGGACTCACGCTTGTGTGTTCTTCTCTGAGGGACTCAGCGCTGCCTTGCAATCATCTGTCTACACACCTGTGCTCCCGCAGGCTGCGGGCTTCCCTAAGGCAGAGTCTGCGCCCTGTTCTGATGCATCCTCCTATGTTTAGCTTGCAATCTTTGCTTGGTGAATGAGTCGTTTTTTAGCTCCCTGGAGCATTGGGGGGATCACCTAGTGACAGGGGCAGGAGCTCATCTGCTTCTCAGTGCTCCCGAGAGACAGGGAGAAAATGAGAGTGGAGAGAGAGTGTGTGTGTCACAAAACAGCGGAGAGAGAGAGAAATGTCGTCCTTTTTAACTCAACTCTCTGTTCCTTCCCTCACCGGACAGACATTTTCTGCGCTCCTTCCTCCTCTGAACCAGACAGAGAAAGTTTCGCAGAGATGAACTATGCAGGAGACAATTAAAATAAAACTATCAGGCCGGGTGTGGTGGCTCAGGGCTGTAATCCCAGCACTTTGGGGGGCCGACGTGAGTCGATCACCTGAGGCCAGGAGTTCGAAATGAGCCTGGCCAGTATGGTGAAACCCGTCTCTACTAAAAATACCAAAAAAATTAGCTGGGCATAGTGGTGGGCGCCTGTAATCCCAGCTACTTGGGAAGCTGAGGCAGGAGAATCACTTGAACCCGGGAGGCAGAGGTTGCAATGAGCCAAGATTGCACCATTGCACTCCAGCCTGGGCAACAGGAGTGAAAACTCTGTCTCAAAGATAAGATAAAATAAAATAATAAAATAAAATAAAATAAAACAAAACTGTCAGTCACCTGGACTTTCAGAAGATATAGTGGGCTATTCACAAAGCGAGATCTTTCTGGTGAGTATCTCAATTACTCACTCTCTGGGGAATGGCCAGGAACTGCTTCCTCAGCACGAGGCACCACCAAAGACCTGAGATATAGGATCCCTGGAGTAGTCTTTTGACCCCTTGGAGGCCTCTATGAGAATACCTGTTACTTTTCTCACCTGGGAATATTCCAACAGGTGTAGCCCTCATATTGCAAACACCATAGCATTGCTTCTGAGTTTTCTCTGTGCGATCCCAAACCAGTGTGGTCCCTCTGTCTGTGGGCTAAAGAGAAATCAGAAGAGCCATGAAAAATGACATTTTATAAACCTGTTGTTTTATAAAAACTACATGTTATAGAGCTACCCCCCAAAAAAGAAACTGATGAACAGGAACACACAAAGGGGCTGTTTTGGTTAAGATCATAAATCCAACTCAAAACTAGCTTAAGCAAGCAAGGTACTTTATTGATTGTATCAGATATGTGTTTGGCTACAAATAAAAACTGACTACAATTGGCATAAATAAAGGTTTTCTTTGTCTCACATAATGTTCAGAGGTAGGGCTGGTCATGGTGGCTCACACCTATAATCCCAGTACTTTGGGTGGCCGAGGCAGGAGGATCACTTGAGGTCAGGAGTTCGAGACCAGCCTGATCAACATGGTGAAGCCCCATCTCTACTAAAAATACAAACATTAGCCAGGTATGGTGTCCCATTCTTGTAATCCCAGCTACTCAGGAGGCTGAGGCTGGAGAATTGTTTGAACCCAGGAGGCGGAGGCTGCAGTGAGCCTAGATTGTGCCACCACACTCCAGCCTGGGCTACAGAGTAAGACTCTGCCTCAAAAAAAAAAAAAAAAAAGTTCAGAGGCAGGCAGTCCAGGGCAGGAGAGAGCGCTCAGCAACCCCTCCTCTCTTTCTGCCCCATTGTCCCCAGCCCAGTCTCTTGTGGTTGTGAGGCAGCTGCAAATTCCTAGCCCTTACCCATAGGAAGGAAAAAAACAAAAATAGAAAAATGGAAGGAGGTGCCACAGGCAGTTCTGATGATGTTTCCATATTGGTGATCTGTTTCTGTGTGACTAATCATCCCCAAACCTAACAGCTAAAAACCACCACACATTGTCACTGATGAGTCTACGGGTTGGCTTGGAAGTTTTGCTGATTTGAGGCTGGCTTGGCTGATCTCAGCTGGGCTCAGTCATGTGTCTGCGAAAGGCTGGTCGTCCACTGGGACCGGCCGATCTAGGATGGCCCTCTCACGTGGCTGGCACTGGCGAGTTGTCAGCTGCTGGTTTGTCTCCCTTCCTCCAGCAGGCTAGCCTGGGATTGCTCACATGGTGACTGGGCTGGGGTTCAACAGAAGGAGTACAGATATGCAAAAGATCTTGAGACCTAGGCTCAGGCCTGGCACAGTGTCACTTCTCCCACCTTCTATTGCCCCAGAGTCGTGAGGTCAGCTGAGATTAAATGTGGAGAAATAGGCTGGGCGTGGTGGCTCACGCCTGTAATCCTAGCCCTCTGGGAGGCCGAGGCAGGCAGATCATTTGAGGTCAGGAGTTTGAGATCAGCCTGGCCAACAAGGTGAAACCCTGTCTCTACTAAAAGTACAAAAATTAGCCACGCGTGGTGGCACATGTCTGTATTCCCAGCTACTTGGGAGGCTGTGGCAGGAGAATCACTCGAACCCAGGAAGCAGAAGTTGCAGTGAGCCAAGATCGTGCCACTGCACTCCAGCCCAGGCAACAGAGTGAGACTCTGTCTCAAAAAAAAAAAAAAAAAAAAAAAAGGTGGAGAAATAGACTCCACCTCTCTCTGCGAGGAGCCACAAAGGCACTACGCACTGGGTGGTGTGGATAGGTGTGAAAGTGGAGTGTGCTGGCCAAGTGACACAGTTTGGCTGTGCTGGTTCACAAGGGCACCCTTAGCTTCATCAAGGCTTGGAAAACTGAGCTGTGAGCAGTTTCTGCCTCTATAAGAGAAGCCAGAGGAAAGGGGATCAGAAAGGAGGCTGGGGCAGCCGGTTGCCAGCCTGCCACAGTCACCGACCTGGGAGACCGGTGGAACTAGCTGACAGCAGGGGCTCAAACAGGGTCATTTGGGCATCTCCCTCCATCACTTGGCTCTGCTCAGCTCTGTGCTGTGAAAGTGTCAGCTGAGTGAGTCGCCAGCAGCCCCGACCTACCTCCTCCTGGCGCCGCAAATCCAGAGGAAAGAGGATTTCTTTTTCCCTATTTCCCACCACTGATTCCAGGGAAACCTCTGACGCTTTTGCCTGGTCAGGCGCCCTTTCCCTAAAAACATCTGTGGAGTCAAGGGCAATGGGGGCCTTAATATGTCCAGCCTGGACCATCTGCTGTCCCCTCTGGCTCCTGGGGGGCAGGTGGAGGTGGTGATCATGACAGACACTCTGCCAAGGCCAGATAGACAGCTGGAGTTGCCCAAAGGGACCAGAACAAGTGAGAGAGGAGAATGCTGGGCACACAAAGCCCACGGCCCTCAGCCCGTGCAGGGGCCGCGTAGATGGACAGCTTGGAGTGGTGCTTTTGAAGAGTAGCCTTGGGAGAGAGGGAGGAGTGAAAGCTGGCATGTGGGGGCTGGTTGGTGTTTCACAATGTCCCATGCGCTCTGATGTGAGCTGGGTTGTGGCTGAAATCCTGCATCCTGGGGAAGGGCTGGAGAGCCCTCCTGGAGGGCCGGAGTGCCCCTTGTTTGAGGCACCTACCCTTCTGTCTTCAGAACCACAAAAGCACTTAAGTGTGGGTGTCAAAAACCGTGAATGCCCCGAGAGAGGAGCTGACACCATTTCCACTGCAGCACAGCTGTGTGCCCTACGAGCGTGTCCAGATCCCAGACCTGCTGCATGGGCTTGAAGCATCACAGACAGGCACCTGGTACAGAAGGTCGGACAGAGCGGAGAGTTCCAGTCAGCGAGTTCCTTGGAGGGCTGTGTTTCAGGGATGCCTAGGGCTGCTCTGAGAAATAGAAAAAGGTTCTGTGGTAGAAGTTTGGGGAACACTGGGTTGAAGAAAGTTCACTTATTCATTCATCCAACAGATATTGATTATTTATTATACACCAGTGTTCTAAGGGCTGTGAGCACGCAAGGGAATAAAATAGACAAAAATCCTTGCTTGGGATTTACAGTCTAGTAAGAAGATTGAAGAGTTTTCTCTTCTGCAGGACTTCTCAGAGCCTTTAATATACAAATGGGCTGGAGAGCCACCAAAAGGGGGTAAGGCAGGCTGTGTTTCCTAGAGTTATTGAACTCCAGAAACTCTTGTTTTGAGGGGGCACTTATAGAATTGTTGTTTTATGAAATAGATTTTGAGAAACACTAACATCAACCTCTTGTACAGATGGGGAAATTAAGACCATAGTCAAGGTCATTGGGCAGAACTGGCGCTGGAGCCAATGTCTCCTGACTCGCAACACGGGGCTCTTGCACATCCTTTCCCTGTGATTCCCACCCTCCCTCCCTTCTTTTTCCTTCCTTCCTTCCTCTCCTCCTCCTCCTCCTTCTTTTTCTTCTTTCCTCCTCCTCCTTCTTTCTTTCCCTCCCTTCCTTCCTTCTTCTCTGTCTGTCCATTTCTTTCTTTCTTTCTTTCTTTCTTTCTTTCTTTCTTTCTTTCTTTCTTTCTTTCTTTCTTTTTTCTCTTTCTTTCTTTCTTTCTTTCTTTCTTCTTTCTTTCTTTCTTCTCTTTCTTTCTTTCTTTCTTTCTGTCTCTCTCTCCTTCCTTCCTTCTCTCTTTCTTTCTTTTCTTTCTTTTCCTTCCTTCCTTCCTTTTTCTTTTTCTTTCTTTCTCTCCCTTCCTTCCTTTCTCTTTCTCTCTGTCCTTTCTCTCTCTCCTTCCTTTTCCTTCCTTCCTTCCTTCCTTCCTCTCTTCCTTCCTTCCTCCCTTTCCCTTCCCCTTCCCCTTCCCTTCCTTTCTTCATTCTTTCCCCGCCTCTAAGATATGGGGGGCTATAATGAACCTTGATGCCTGAGATAACAGCTAAAAGCTCCCATGCTGGCCATGGGCCACCTGGGCTGGCATCCTGCTGAGACGCCACACCTTTGACCACATAAACCATGTTCCATGACCTCTCCCCATGCCCATCCCTGCTCACATGAGCAGCCGGGCCCATACCTTGGGAAAGGAGGCAAACTGGAACATGGGAAGCAAAGTGAGACTGTGAGGGAAAAAGCTAGTGTACAAAAGTCCAGCTGACATCTTGGTGCTTAGGGAAGTTGTCTGCTTCCTTGATTAGACATACGAAGGGGGTTCTTTTCCTCTGTGGACATCCTTGAGTGCTCTGATGTCCCTCAGTTCATTCCTCAGTTCACAGTTTGGGGACTATGTTTGGTGTCTAGAATCTGCAAAGAGGTTGCAATCTCCAGGTGTGTTGCTCATGCAGTGGCCAGGCCAGCGGGAGAGGTGTTAAAGCACAGAGCAGGAGACTGGAGGATAAAGGAGGTGAAATCACCTACACGATGTCATCAGTTGGTGACATCACTTGGTGGAGCTAGGACTTGAAACCCAGGTCTCACTGTCCCCCACCCCCCCCAGTATCCATGTTCTTCACTAAGAAATGAATTGTCTTTAGGGGACTAGAAGCTCTTGATCAGTGAAGTAAGAACAAAGATTCCAGTTCCAAGAACCTCAGAAGGTTTGGGGGGCTATCAAATAAAATACCTTTTGTGACAGAATGTTGACAGCAGTCAAATGAGGAGGGATGGCATTTGCAGTAAAGCCGCAGGTTCTATTCTAGGTGCTTTTCAAACATCACATTTTGCTGATAAGGAAACCGAGGCTCAGGGAGGTGAAGCCACTTACCCAGGGCCACTCACCTGGCAAAGGACCCTGGCCAGGTTCAGACTGAGACATCCTTGGTCTGTGTTGAGAGCTGCGTTCTTTCTACTGCCACTCATGGCCCACCCCACAGCACAGGACAGTCAAGTTGTGAGCAACTGCTATTCTTGAAAATAGTCTGGCCGGGAGCAGTGGCTCACGCCTGTAATCCCAGCACTTTGGGAGGCTGAGGCAGGTGGATCACAAGGTCAGGAGATTGAGACCATCCTGGCTAACACAGTGAAACCCTGATTCTACTAAAAATACAAAAAAAAAAAAAAAAAAAAAAAAAATTAGCCAGGTGCGGTGGTGGTGCCTGTAGTCCCAGCTACTCGGGAGGCTGAGGCAGGAGAGAATGGCGTGAACCGGGGAGGTGGAGCTTGCAGTGAGCCAAGATCATGCCACTGCACTCCAGCCTGGGCGACAGAGTGAGACTCTGTCTCAAAGGAAAAAAAAAAAGAAAGAAAAAGACAATAGTCTATAAGTCGATCATTTGGGCATATGGACTGCCCTATCAGCCTGAAATGGGTGCCCTCGATCTCCATGACAGCCTCACATCCATCACTTTCTGGAATTTTCCACTTCTCCTTTCCCTTTTGCTCTTGCTTCCTGAAAACATAGAAACCTTATAATGAAATAAAACAACTGGCTCCACCGCAAACACAGCCCCTTCAACTGGCTTCTTTCTTTACTATTGAATCTTTGATTTTTAGACATTTCAGCAACCCCCTAAATCATCTTAACATTTCCCCTAAACTGGAAAAATAAAAAATAAAACACTCCACTGGGGAAAGAAGGGAAATTGTATGTTCTTTTGTTTACACGAGTGTACAGAAAATCATTACAGATCTCCATGTGGCCTTGGTGATTTTCCATTGTGATATTGAAAGAGAAATGGATAAACTGGAGTTTGCAACCAATCTCGAGGGATTGCTTTTCTATTTGGGTGACCCCTGAAAGGCTTCTGAGTGTATAGCTATTTTTGAAGGAAAAGAGGAAAGGCTGAGGGGTGGCCAGCATTAGCAAGAGTTCACCCAGATGCTAACTTATTCTGATGTTTGCTTATTTTTATTTTTATTTAATCTGATGTTTTGATGCAATTGTTCGTATTTTGTGTTTGACCTTAAACCATTATAATTCATCTTGGGCATGCCAAGAGAGGCAATTGACTATTAGTGACCAAGAAGCAGCCTGTTTTCTTAAAATGTGACCCAGTCATGTTCATTGAATTGATGTAAAGCGAGGTTAATCTGAGGGAGAGGTGGGTGGCACTGCTTTGATCTTAACTCTCTTTGATTATAATTTACTTCTCTGCTGCTTGGAATAGAAACATGTTTTCTCTTGCCCAAGGCTTCTACCAAGAGGCCTTTATATTTAGGGAAGAACTTGAGCCAAGTCCTGACCTGTGGATTCTGGATGCAAAATGTACAGATTCAGAATGAAGAATTGCTATCCTAAAATTCTAAGCTGCATGAATTCTAGTTATGGTAGGTGGAGCACTGAATTGGGAGTTGATTGATGTAATCCTCCCACACACTCTAGGAAGGAAGTTGTTCTTATGCCCATTTTACAGATGGAGGTACCGAGACATGGAGAGTTGAACTAACTTGCCCAACCCAGTAAGTTGAGGAGCCTTGGATTCAAGTTCAGGGAATCTCCCTTCTCCGTGCAGAGCTTGGAACCTTAATGACCAAGCCTAGAGGCTCTTCAGATCTTCCGTGTGACCTTGGGCAAAACTCCTCTCCTCTCTGGGCCCTGTTTCCTCTTCTCTAAAATAAGGAGACTTGGCTGGATAATTTCTAGGCCACCCTTTCTGGCATTGACTACATACAAAATTTTGTGATGTTCCCAAAAGTCCAACAGGCATCCCGACTGTCATAGGTGATCCTGGTCAGATTTGGTCTCCAGAATCTGAAGAAAGAATTTAGCATGGGTGGAGAGGAGTATTTAGTAAGTACCGGCTCTGTGTGCTACATGTTTCATGCATGTACTTCATGTTGATTCAATCGCCGCCATAATGTGATGAGGCCGGTCCGGTTATCCCCATTTTACAGATGGGAAAACTGAAGTTCAGAGTGGGGATGTGGCTTGTCCACATACCTGAGGAGTGGTGGATCCAGGATTAGCCTCCAGTACCCCATAGTACCCCTGTGCTTCCCTCATCAGAGCATGCTTGGTAATCACCTGTTTATCTGACTGTGTCCAGTCTAGACCATGAGTTCTGAGTAGCAGGGACTGTGTTTTAGGCTTTGTATCTCCAGGTGCCAGCACAAGGTCTGGCCCACAAGAGATGATCATTGAGCATTGTTGAATAAATCCATGAATGAACAGATGAATGAATGGAACACTCCAGAGCTCATTCCATCCCCTGCACTAACTGCACGGGACAGTCTCTGTAGGAAGAAAAAGAGGGGTGTGGGGAGACAGGCTCAGACGGAATCCTCAGTTATGTGACTAACGGCTTTGTCTCATTCAGTTCCTGAGCCCAGATGCCCACCCTCCTTCACAAGCTCAGAATTGAGCTCATATCGCCAACATGTTTTGCGGAAATGCTCGTATCAACACTTGGTGAACCAGGAAGACTGTACCCTCATTCCTTTCTCCTGCTGCCTGCTAGGTTGAGTTAGAAAGCTTACTCTCGAATTTTACTGGCTTGCTTGTGCTTTTTGGCATTTTCAAAATTTTGCACAATGATTTTCAAAAAGCAAAAATACACTAATTTTTTTTTAAAGGTACGATCCATATGAGATTGGATCTTCATCTTTTAACACTTTGGAGAACAGAGAAGTGGTATTTGGGGATATCATCTTCATAAGAATTGTGGCACTGAATAAAGGAGCACTGGAAGAGAAAAGAAACATAAAGGAAAGAAAGGAAAAGAAAAGAGCAAAAGAAAAGCAAAGCTCCACGGGCAAATGAGAGAGCAACTTGGAAAACCTGCCACTCACTACCACTGATGCCCACAAGAGGGCGTCTCAGGGTCATCCGGAAAGCAAAACTCAAGTCCAAGATCTGCTTCCCAGCAGCTGGAAATGACCAATGAGGAGGTTCTGGAATATCAGCAATGACCCCGCCTCTCCAGCACTTTTACAGTTTACATTAGACTCTCCTCCCCCACGTCATTTGCACCTCCCAAGGCCAGTTCTCCCGGTGGTTTCCAGCCATGGGGCGTCTGTGGTTCTCTCTGCGTAGTGGGATGCAACTGGCATTTAGTGTTTGTCCATATGTGGGTGTGGCTGGGGAGGGCAGAGAGGCAAACAGCCCCGCACAAGCTGTACCGTCCCCCTCATCAAGATGTGGCACTCCCTCTTTGCCAATAGCAACTCCTTTTTGAAACACTGGGCCTGAAGCAATCATCTTGAAGACATTTTTCACCAATCTTGTTGAAATCCACCTGGTTTTTCAAAATAGAGGAAGCACATCAGTGAACAGACAGCCTTGCCCCATTTCTCCTGGGAAGAGTCACAGGAGGGTCTGCAGTGGGCAGGCAGGGAGCATGTCTTTTCTCTACCACACTGGGAAGGGAGGGAAGGGAGGGAAGGGAGGCAACTTGGCTGAAACCCACAATGGGCACTTTGCATATGTTGTCACTTTTAGGGCCCACAACAACCTGAGAGGGAGATGTCAACTACCTTCATTTTACATATGGGAAGACGGAGGCTCAGAGACATTCAGCTATCTGCCTGATGCCACCCAGCTTTTCAAAAACATGTAGAATCAAGATTTTTTTTTTCTTTTGAGACTGAGTTTCACTCTTGTTGCCCAGGTTGGAGTACAATGGGGCGATCTCAGCTCACTGCAACCTCCACTTCCTGGGTTCAAGTGAATCTCCTGCCTCAGCCTCCTGAGTAGCTGAGATTACAGGTGCCCACCACCACGCCCAGCTAATTTTTGTATTTTTAGTAGAGACGGGGTTTCACCATGTTGGCCAGGCTGGTCTCAAACTCCTGACCTCATGATCCGCCCACCTCGGCCTCCCAAAGTGTTGGGATTACAGGCGTGAGCCACCACGCCCGGCCAGAATCAAGATTTTTAACCCCAGAAAGGCCCAGCCTCCCTCAGCCCCATCACGGCTTCTATTGAGGCAGATACCAGCTTGGAGGTGGTTTTCCGAGAAGCCGTGAAAAACTGGGGTGGGCTGGGCTCAGGCTGTGACTCAGGGGGCCAAATTACCCCCTCCAGAATTCTAGCAGACTGCGGGGAGGCCCATCTCTGGTTCAAATGTTCTGCGAGCTAGCGCATGAAATCTGTTCTTTTCCCCATTAATGCTTGCTGTACTTACACTTCTTACTATAATTACTCTGCAGTAATTAACAAGGGAAAATAACACATCTGGGTCTATACTTCGGCTCCAAACAGATGTACAAGATGCAGAGGCATGCAGAGGTCCTTTCACTTATTTGGCAAACCTGGATGGAGCATCTACTATGCACCAGCCTGCTGAAGCGCAGGTGTCCCTCAGTGAGCCAGGGAGCACAGCCCCTGCTGGGCATGAAGGCGGAGTCTTTGGCAGGAGGAAGGGCAAGTGCCAAGGTCCTGGGGTAGGAAAGGGTTTATCATGTTTTGAGAAGCTCCAAAGGCCAGTGTGACTGAAGCAGAATGTATGGTTAGTGCAGGTGGGAGACAGGTCAGGGAAGGGGTGGAAAAAGACCTTGGAGGGCTCTGGAAGGCATGAGAAAGCAGATGGATGGAATATAGTGGGAAGCCCACTGGGAGAGATGAGGCGGGGTCATGGTAGACTCTGATTTTGTCTATTTCAAAAGGGATTGGGGCTGCCCTTTATGTCTGTGTGAATAATCTGTATGGGGCAGGACAAGAGAAGAAGCCAGGAGACCAGTTGGAGTGGGCATGGTAGAAGTGGAAAGGATGAATTTGGTGCATATTTTGGAGTTAATGTCCATGGGATTCACTGATGGATTGAATGTGGAGGTGGGAAATAGGAAGGAAGGGACACTTGGTCAAGGTGTGACTGTGCTATAGCTGTGAGTCGCAGTCATCTAGAAATGCATTCATTCATTTATTCACTTATTTAGCAAAGACTAAAGGCCTGCTACATGCCAGGTCCTGTGCGAAGCACTGGGGATAGATCAGTGAGCGACAGCCAGTGTGGTCCCTGCCCTCAGACACCACATACAGAGTGCCAGACATGGCAGGAATGAAGTAGCAAACTGGGGGTAAGGAGGTTGGAAGGTCCAGGGTCTCAAAGCTGCTAGGGTGGGGGTGGTGGGCAGGGAGGTTTCCCTCAGGAAGTGAGAGCTCCCCAGCTCCCCTGAGATCTGAATAATGGGTGGGGGAAAGGGAAAGGGTGTTCATGGAGGTATTGTGATGACCAGAGGAGGCAACAGTGGGTTTTTTTTTTTTATTTTTTTTTTAAATTTTTTCTAGAGACAGGGTCCCACTCTGTCACCCAGGCTGGTGTGCAGTGGTGCCATCAGGGCTCACTGTTACCTCGAACTCCTGGGTTCAAGCAACCCTCCCACTTCACCCTCTTGAGTAGCTGGGACTACAAGCACGTGCCACTGTGCCTGGCTATTTTTTTTTTTTCTTAAAAAAATTATTTTTCAGAGAGGGCGGTTCTTGCTATGTTGCCCAGGCTGGTCTTGAACTCCTGGTCTCAAGCTATTACAGGCATGTGCCCCATGACCAGCAGCACTGGTGTTTGAAGGGAGGCTCTAGTAGAGAGGGTGAGCGTTGTGACCTGCAAAGGAGGCTGAGGCTGTTCCACGTGGGCACAGAAGGCTCAGATTCCTCCTCAGCAGTAGAAGCATCTCACAGCGGTGGAACAGGAGGACCAGCACTGATTTCCTGCATCTCAGATCCCTCTGCTTGCTGGGCAGAGACTGGATTGGAGATGACTATTGCAATAGAGAGAAGGGGACAGCCTGCAGACAGGCTTTGGGGTTCACACACAGGATTTGGTGATGGTTTGGCTGTCAGGAGGACAAGGAGAAAAGAGAGGGAGGAGTGGAGGGTGAGTCCTCTATTTCTTGCTTGAGCAACTGAGCAGTTGGAGAAACTATTTATTGAGAAAAGGAAGACTCAGGATTTTGGAGAAAAGATTAGGAACTCAAAATTTGATTGACATTTTGAGCAACAAACGAGAGTGAGGACAGAGAGAGATTCCTCAAGACTAAGGAGGGAGCCTGGGTCTGCAGATCTCATAGGTGCCCGGCTCCGGGTGGGACAGGCTGGAGTCAGCTTTTGCTTTGATTCTAGAAAAATAGTCATGTGGCGATATTTCCTGTATCTAGAGTTTCTGGAGTAAAGGTCACACCCACTGATATGGTTTGGCTGTGTCCCCACCCAAATCTCATCTTGTAGTTTCCACAATCCCCACATGTTGTGGGAGGGACCAGGTGGAGATAATTGAATCATGGCGGCTGTTTCCCCCATCCTGTTCTCGTGATAATAAGTTAGTTCTCATGAGATCTGATGGTTTCATAAGGAGCTTCCCCCTTCACTGGGCACTCAATTTTCTTCCTTCCTGCTGCCATGTGAAGAAGGATGTGTTTGCTTCTCCTTCTGCCATGATTGTAAGTTTCCTGAGGCCTCCCCAGCCAGGCTGAACTGTGAGTCAATTACACCTCTTTCCTTTATAAATTACCCGGTCTCAGGTATGTCTTTATTAGCAGCTTGAGAACAGACTAATACACCCACCATACACATATATATGCATAAAACACTCTGGAAGGCTCCATACCACAACCTCAGGTTCTTTATCTCTGGGCGCTGAGGGTGAAGGGTGACATTTTTCTCTTCCTTTTGTTCTTTTTGTGTTTTCTCATTCTAGATTAAACATGGATTATTTATTTTCCTGTCTCTTTCCTCTTTTCTCTCCTCATCCTTGCAAAGGAACCCAAAGTTCCAGCCATATGGGCCTGGAACTGGGTTGTTCAGGAGAAAAAAGGCCACCCTTTTTTCTAAAAGGCAGAGAGAAGGGTGCTCTCCTCTTGCACAGAATTCTGGGACCTGGTTTGACCAGACTTGGACAAGGCCCCACTCTGCCCCCGGCTAGGAGGGGTCCTTGAACATCTTTTCTTCAATTTGCAATTGCGTTGGAGGGCATTCCAGGTGGAGGGTACGAGCAGGTGTGATACCTGCAGTCAGGAGACAGCATGGAAATTAGGGGACCTGCAGAGAAGGGATGTGGCAGGAGCAATGGATATGAGGGGCAGGGCGAGTGCACTGAGGGAGACAGGAGCTAGATCCCTTAGGCTTTTCTGGGGCCCTGGACTCCCCTGAAGCAGTGCAGAGTGGTTGTCGTTGCTGTTCCCCTATGTAGAGGAGGGAATGAAGCATCCTGCAGCACAGTGACTTGACTTGCAGGGCTGAGGTGGGAAGGCAGGTTTCCCAGTGGGCTGGGGAGGCACAGGCTCTGAGGGAAGGGGGGCCCAGCGCAGACCCTGCTTAGGTTCTTTCCATTCTCTCCTGCTCCCCCCAAGCCTTGTGAAGCCGCAGGGCCACCCCTCTCTGCAAAGGACAAGGCCAGGATTTGACACGGGAGCAGTTCTCAAGGCTATTGGGAAAACCGGGACCCCTTCAAAGGAAGACACTGGGATAATTCCTCTTGAAGCCTCTGTAAATGCTGCGGAGGAGAAGGGGAAAGTAGGGAGGAGGGAAGAAGGAGGAGGACGGCAGAGAAGAGGGAGGAGGGTAGGGAAAGGAGGGAGGAGGAGTTGGGGAAGGGAGGGAAGAGGGGGGAGGAAGGAAGAGGAAGACAGAGGAGGGAGGAGGGTGGGGAAAGGAGGGAGGAGGAAGAAAGGAAGGCAGAGAAGAGGGTGGGGAAGGGAGGGAGGAGGAAGGCAGAGAAGAGGGAGGAGGGAAGCAGAGAGGAGGAAGGAGGGTGGAGAAGGGAGGGAGGAGGAAGGAGGAAGGAAGAGAGCAGAGAGGAGGGAGGAGAAGGGATGAAGGTGGGGAAAGGAGGGAAGAGGGAGGCAGAGGGGAGTGAGGAGGAAGGCAGAGAGCAGGGAGGAGGGTGGGGAAGGGAGGGTGGAGGAGGAAGTGGGGAGGAAGGAAGAGGGAATGTGGACATTGGCGTTGCATCACCTTTTAAAGGAAGGCATCCCACCCTCTCCAGGGAATGAAGACTCCTGGATCTCTCCTTCCTGGGGCCTCAGTTTCTCCTTCTGAGCAGGAAGTGTATAGGTGCCCTTTCTAGTGGCTTTCTCTCTCCTCTTCCCACCCCCCACCCCTTCCCATTTCCCATCTGCAGAATTTCTCGCTCTGCGTGCGTTGAGGGGTGTGTAGGCAGAGTGAGGCGCTGCTGTGGAGGTTCGGGAGTCAACTGCTCTGTTCAGCGGCCACCCGCACAAGGTGGATCCTTGTCACGTTCTCGGCTTCTAGTAATTCTGTACCCTGTCCTCGGCCCTCTTCCCCCTTCCTTCCCTCCACGGCGATCTCTCCTGCCCTGGGCTCTCCATAAACGCTCCCCGAGGGGCCTGGCGTCGCCGCTTCGCCGCTTCGGGCGGGTGTAATTGGGGACTTTTCCAGGCTGCGCGGTTCCGAGCGCTCCAGGGTACTGAGGGTCGGAAACTGCGGAGTCAGCGCTTCTGTCGAGCTCCCAAGCGCAGCCCCTGAGGACCAGCTGGGGGTGGGGGTCAGGGGAGGGAGCGGGGGATCTCACCCTGCAGCCCGCACACTCAGGCCTACACTCCCCGGTTTGGAGCCCAAATAACCCCTTCCCGTCCTCCCCTCACCCGCGGGAATCCTGGAGAGCCGGTAGGGGAGGTTCGCACCCTGCTTTGCAGCTGCCTTGACTTTGGCCCCTCTCCGAACTGTTTGCTCTTTAGGAAACCGTGGAGATGCATACTGCCCCAGAGAATACATGCATGTTTATCAAAACCGCTTTGTTAGCAAGGGTTGCCTACTTGCTGCGTGGGTGGGGGAGTCTCACCATGTAGTCTTTCCTGGTGCTGGAAGGGTAAGTCTCTGGAATCCAGCTGCCCCGGTTCTAACCTCAGTGCTGAATGACCTTGGGAGAGTCATGCAGCGTTTCTGCGCCTCAGTTTCCTCCTATGTGAAGTAGGGATGATATTAGTAGCACCTACTTTCCGTAGTTAGTTTGAGAATTCAGTGTGTTCCCCAGTAAGTGCTGGCTGTTGTTATAATTGCCCCATTTTGCAGGTGGGGATACTGAGGCTTTGGGCTCTGGGTGCCTTTCTTTAGGGTTGCACAACTGATAAGCAGGAAAGTCCGGGTCTGCAGGCTCCCTCCATAGCTCCTTCATGGTGTCAAGTATACTGGGATGTCCCCATTGACCTCTCCTAAGGGTCTTGGCTCCCAATTCTCTCCCACCTCCTTTTCAGGCTATTCCTCTGAGGATGAGGTGCCACCCTCAGTACAGAGATACCCAGCAGTGGACTAGCTTCAAGCTCTTGAAGGAGTTTAAAAGAGCCTGCCAGGTTGAGGGCTTTGACCCAGGAGGTCCCCCCTGCCTTGACTGTGTGAGGCATTGGACAGAACCCCAGGCTCTGAGCCTTTGCTGGTAGCTCCTTCTGGCTCTGTACAACGGTCAAAAGACCCGAGGTTATGGAGTCGGACAGATCTGGTTTGAAATCTGCCTCTGCTGCTTATGCTTTTGGTCACTACCTCTCCTCCCAGAGTCTGGTTTTTTAAAACCATAAAATGGAACCGTAACCCCTGCCTTGTGGGGTGATGACAAGGCTTAGAGGTAATTATGCAAAGCCATTCCCAGGTAGCTGGCATTAGGGTCAGGGTACCATTGCTAGGAAATTGCTATGTGAACCTGTACATGTCTCTTACCTTCTCTCAGTCTCATTTTCCCCATCCTGGTAATGAAGTGGCTGTTCCAATGAACTTTAAAGGCTACGATGGATCAAAACTTGCCCAAACTTGCTTGTATTCCAGGAGCTCCGAGGAGGGAGGGGTCAGAAAGGCCTGTCTTGGTGCCAGTACCTGGACCTTTAAAGGCCCTTTGACATGTGTCTTAACAAATGAACAGAGCTGTGAAGAGTGAGTGCAGAAATGAATGTGCAAATGTGCGTTCACCCACAAGTCTCCTTCCACATCGCTGCTGCCTCCAGGCTCATGACAAGGCCGGGCAATACTCTGGGGAAAAGGTTTAAGTTGCATGAACAAGGAACTCATGATTCACAACCAAAGCACTTAATAATTGAGTCCAGACCTCATGAGTCCTCCTGCCCAGTTCCCAAAGCACCTTCACATCCATGATTTTACTTGATGTTCCCAATGACTTGACCAGGAAAGCCTTATTGTAATTACTGTTATTATTATTTCTATCATTACTATTTATCTCATTTTACTGTGGGATGCTGCCACTTCCTATTCCTGGGCCCCCCAGACATGAGCAATCAATCAGGGGTTCTTGTCTCTTCGTGTCTTCAGAATGCTTCTCCATCAAGCACTCTAGGTAGTCACCACCAATCAATTGAAGTTGTTATGATAGCTGAGACCCGTTTTGCTTCTCTGGCTAGCAACTATCCTAAAGGCAATAAATTCTTATTAAATTAACTTGAAAGGCTCAGGGAGGAAGAGGCAAGCTAGGCTCAGGGCCTGGATTTCCTGACACCCACCCAATCCAGTGCTCTGCATGCAAACATCACTTAGAAGCCTCCTTCCTTCAAAGGTTCTCCCATTTCTCTGACCTAATGAGACAGCTGCAGACACTGTGAAACATGCAAACACACACAAATCCTTCCTCCATGGCAGACTTTCCTTCAAAAAAGAAAAAATTACCCAGCAGTGTTGGCATTGAGGTCAGGCAAGACTGAATTTGGGGACTGGCCAGTTGCGACAGCCAGGTACACCATTCCTGGACTACAGAATGGAGCCAGAGATCTCCAGGAAGCTCTGCACTGTGCTGTATCAATCACTGATAACAAAGACTCAAATTTACTCTTATCTCTAAACAGGGAAATGCTTTTGACTAGCAAATTAGACATTTTCATTTTCATCACTGCAAAAGCATGAATTTTCTGTTAATTTGTCACTTTCCACACAGAAAAATGTTCCTCCTGGAGCGCAGGACCAGCTGCAGGAAGCCCCTGCAAGCCTCTATTTCATGGGTCCCTGCTGCCCGGAGTGGCGAGAGGCCTTGCTGAGCCACTGCGGGGCAGGGATGCCTGGCTGGAGCCACGTGACTTCCTGAGCCTTGATCTCCTCGTTTGCAACAGGCAAATGCCTGGGCCTACTCTGCTGCCGCTGTGCCGTGCAGTGGGTTACCAGCTGAGTAACTTTCAGCGAATTCTTGTGCTTCACCGGCCACAGTTTTTCTACCTAGGAAAAAGAAATAATGACGTTTTCTTTAACAAGATGTTGAGTGGATTGTGCTCGATGGGTATGTGAAAGCAGAGTAGGAATAAAATGCCTTAATCTTAGCCCCATTCCCCTCATCTCTCTGAATTGTAACAGAAAGTTACAAGAGAGTGATAAGAAAACGCTATCACTCCAAGAAACTTAGAACTTTCTTGGAGAGTGAAAATGTTTTTTATCTGCACCGTTCGATACGGTTGCAACTAGCCACGTGTGGCTGTTGAACACCTGAAATATGGCTGATGTACTGAAGCACTGTATTTTAAATTGTATTTAGTTTAAACCAACTGAAATTTTTTTCTTTTTCTTTTTTCGAGAAGGAGTTTCACTCTTGTTGCCCAGGCTAGAGTGCAATGGCACGATCTCGGCTCACCGCAACCTTCTCCTCCCGGGTTCAAGCGATTCTCCTGCCTCAGCCTCCTGAGTAGCTGGGATTACAGGCATGTGCCACCATGCCCGGCTAATTCTGTACTTTTAGTAGAGACGGGGTTTCTCCATGTTGGTCAGGCTTGTCTCGAACTCCCAACCTCAGGTGATCCGCCAACCTCAGCCTCCCAAAGTGTTGGGATTACAGGCGTGAGCCACCACGCCCGGCCCTAAACCAACTGAAATTTCAATAGGTACATGTGGCAAGTGGCAACTGGAGTGGGCTTAGCAGATCTAAACCTACAGCAGTGATCTTGTTAGAAATTAAATTTCTTCCCCCTTACCAAAGTGAACACGTTGCCACCAAGCACTGTGGCTGAAGTGTGCATTCGTTTGGAAGCCAGCTTAGTTCTCCAGGAATCTTAGAGACCGTTCAAGCCAAATTTGCCATTTCTTATCTGGAAAAAGCTGAGACCCAGAGACTTGCCCAATGGTACATGACCCAGGTCTCCTGATTCCTGGTGGAGTGCTATCTCCACCAGCAGAGAGGCCCCTCTTTCATCCTCAGCCAAGGTAGACTAATTGATTCTCCTTCTTCCGAGGGACAGAGTTGGTGATAATCTGCAAGATGAACTCTGCTATCTCAGATGGAGATGACCCTAATTACTATTAAAATTCTGAAATGCTGATTCCTGACATAAGAGCCCTTGTGGCAGACTAATAGTTGCATTTTTGTCCTTTCCTTTTTTTTTTTTTTTTTTTGTGACGGAGTCTCACTCTGTCGCCGAGGCTGGAGTGCAGTGGTGCGATCTTGGCTTACTGCAAGCTCCGCCTCCTGGGTTCATGCCATTCTCCTGCCTCAACCTCCAGAGTAGCTGGGACTACAGGTGCCCGCCACCACGCCCAGCTAATTTTTTGTATTTTTAGTAAGATGGGGTTTCACTGTGTTAGCCAGGATGGTCTCGATCTCCTGACCTTGTGATCCGCCCGCATTGGCCTCCCAAAGTGCTGGGATTACAGGTGTGAGCCACTGTGCCCAGCCTGCATTTTTGTCCTTTTCTATTGCCAAGAGAATCCCACGAAGTAGCCACAGACCCCCCAAAGGGAAGATGTGTCAGGCTGAGGGATTTTCCTATGACCTGGGAACCTGAGAGTCCAGTTGATAAAACTTCAGGTAAATGACAACCAACCTAGTTCCCAAACCAGCAAAGCTCCGAGTTGCTCTGAATTTTATATCCTCTTCTTAGAACTGTGTGGAGGCCCTTGGGGTGAATCTGGTTCAGTAAAGTCCCAACAAAAGCACATGATAGGAGATAATGAAGATTAAGGGAGAAGTTTTAGCAGAGGTAAACAGAAATGGATTAACTGAGATGTTATCTTATCCAAACGGAAGGCAGAAATAGCTATCTAAGAGCAGAGCCTTTCACAGCGACAGTTAGGGGATTGCCCATAAAAATCATCATGTGGATTATCTAATCTAAAAGGGTTTTAGTAAGTAACACAAGGCACTGCTCAGGTACTGTCAGAGTACTTTCTGCTGCTTCCTACTAGTCACAAACCCAATTGTGCAGAAAATGTATGGCATTCCTCTAGCAACGGCCTGGCTGCCAACCTCAGATTGGTGGTAGGAGAAATTGAAGCCTGGGAACCCAGAGGCTTTGTTTGGGTGCTTCCTCCTTGAGCTTTTCCATTTAATTTAATAAGACTGTATTGCTGTTAGGAAAGGTGCTAGCCAGGGATACCAAGAGGCTTAGTGGGTGAGGACCCTGGATTGATTTTTCATGTCTGTTAGGGATCCAGGATTGGGAAGGGGCAGCATCCCACAGTAAAATGAGATAAATAGTACTGATGAGATAAGTAATAAGAGAAATGACAAAGGATCAAAATTACAATAATTAAACGTTAAAATACATGTTGTAATAATTAATTATGATAAATAAACTGGGTAGATTTAGAAGGATCCTTTAGCCACCTCCTGTGACCTTGTCTCTCACTGCCACCCCTAACATTTGCTCCAGAGCTCCAGCACAGTACAGAAACTGTTTCCTGAATGTCCCACATGGTTTCATCCTCAGGGCACCAACACCAGCTCAAACTGTCCTCCTCCTGTGTGTTTGTATTTTTTGGTTATTATCTGTTTCTTCCACTGGAATGTTGGCTCTTCAAGGTTGTTCATTTTACTCACTGCTATATTAAAGTATATATACCCACCCCTAAATTGATGCCCAGCACATAGTAACTGCCCAATAAATATTTGAATGGCTCAAAATGGATTATACACCTAAATATAAGGGCTACAGCTATAAAGTTTTTAGAAGAAACCATAGGAATATATTTTTGTGACTTTGAGTTAGGTAATGATTTCTTAGATATGACACGAAAAGCACAAATGACAAAAGAAAAAATAGATAAATTGAACTTTATCAAATTAAAAATTTTGAGCTTCAAAAACCACTGCCAAGAAAATGAAAAGACAACTCATAGGAGAAAATATTTTCAAATCATAAGTCTTGTACAGGTCTAGTACTCAGAAATGCAGAAAGAATTCTTACAACTCAACAACAAAAAGACGATTATAAAAAATGGGGAAAAGATTTGGATAAATGTTTCTCTAAAGAGATACACATGGCCAATAAGCATGTGAAAAGATGCTCGACATCATTAGTCATTGGAGAAATGCAAATCTAAATCACTACCTCACACCCATTAGGATGATTTTACTAGAAAACCAAGAATGCAGAGAAATTGGAACTCAATAGATTGCTGGTGGGAGTGTAGAATGGTACAACCACTTTGGAAAACAGTTTGGCGATTCCTCAAAGGGTTAAAGAGTTCCCATATGACCCAGAGATTCCATGCCTAGTTATAAACCCAAGTGAAGGAAAAATGTGTCTCCACACTAGGACCTGTAAGCAAATGTTTATAGCAGCATTTTTTGTAATAGCCAAAAAGTTTGGTGCAAAGAGCCCCAGTGGCCACCAGCTGATGAAAGGATAAATAAAATGCTGTACATCTATTCAATGGAATGTGATTTGTCAATAAAAAGGAGTAGAGTACTGATATATGCTACAAGATGGATGAACTTTAAAAAAGTTATTCTAAATGAAAGGAGCCAGTTGCAAAAGACCACCTACAGTGTAATTCCATTTGTATGAAATGTCCAGAATAGGCAAATCTGTGGAGACAGAAAATAGGTGAGTGGCTGGGGGAGGCGGGAATAGGGAGTGACTGTTAATGGTTATGGGGTTTCTTTTGGAGAATGAAAATGTTATAAAATTAGATTGTAGTGATGGTAGCACAACCCCGTGAAAAATCATTGAATTGAATACTTTAAATGGGTGAATTGTATGATATGTGAGTTACGTCTCAATAAAGCTGTTACAAAAATAAAAGATATGAGTGAGCAGGGAAGTTTTCCAGCAGATGATAGTCTAAGCAGAGACCCACGGTATAAGCAGAGGGAGGTGATATCTGGGTTGTGGGGGCACATAGGAAGAGATTTGGAAAATGAGTGTTTCGTCATGGAAGAACACCTGGGCAAAGGTCCCAAGTGGGGAGAATAACCCCTGGAGCTGAAGGAAGGGCAATGTGGCTGGAATGAAGCAACAGAGCTAGGAAGGAGGAGGCAGAAGAATCTTGGGCAGGAAAGACAGACAAAGGAAGGAAAGAAATTCCCATTCTACTGAGGAAAAATGGAACCCCACTTGCAATCCCTGGTCCTAAACTCTTCCTTTTGTAGGGAATGAGACAGTGAGTACCCTGGGCAAGAACTCAAGTTAGTAGGCTTGACTTAAATATTAATACCTATTAAGTGCTGTAAGAAGCCCAAATTTCAAGTGGTGTACTGCTCCTGAAACCTGATTTGCCACTCACATTGGCAGGGGCAGGGACGACCAATGTGATAGCAAGACTTCCCAAACACACACACACACACACACACACACACTTGTACATGCATGCATATGAGCATGTGCTCACTAACATACACATGCACACAATGAGCACTCACAGACATGCACACAATTGCACAAATGCACACACGGATACACTCATGCATGCACAATGCATACATTCATGGAATATAAGCACAAATGCACACACACATTCATATGCGTGTGCACACATGTACACACGGACATATACATGCACATAAGCACAAAGCTTTCACACATGCACACACGTACATACACAGGCATCCACATGCACACATGTGCATGCAAACACACTCATGCACATACACAGACCTCCAGAATAGAGCACAGGCTCCCTTTCTCTGCCTCTGGGAGCTCTGCAGGGATGCCTGGGAACCTGCAGCTTCCAGAACAACAAGCCCACTCCTCATCCACTGGCTTCCCCTTCTGTTGCTCTTTCCCAGCTCTGATTTACTCACGTCAGCAAAATATTGCTTTTAATAACAGCATTGGCATTCTGCATTTTCTTCTGGGTGTTATTGCAAACTGGTGTGTGATTCATGTGCATTACATTTCTTTCTAATGCGGTTTGTCTCTTGCTTTCTTTCTCCCAGTTTGGTGTCTTATCTATAAATTGTGGTGAAGCAAATACTCAGATGTCATTTAATTTCTGGGCTTATTTCCTTTCCCTCTTTCATCTCAAGACCCAGCTGATGGCAGCACCTCCTTCTGCAGGGTTCCCAGCCCTGATGGAATCATCTTGACACTTGACCACAGGCCTTTGGTAAGTCTGAACTCCTTAATCTGGACTACTCAGAGCCCTCCAGTTATAATCCCAGCTCTGCTGTTGGGACAAACATCTAACCTCTTGTAGTTTGAGTTTTCACCTCTGGATGATGGAGAGGAAACCCTTCATCCTGCTGGGTCATTGAGATAATTAGGATGTGGCATAGTGAACATGCCAGTACAGTACCTGCAGTTGCTCAAAGGGACTGTTGTTCTCTTCCCCCATCTGTCCCTGCTTTGGTATGCTAAGGCAGGGCTGAGACACATAAACACCATGTGAATGCTAACAGTGTGGCCATCCTTTCAAACAACAGTCTTTAATATTTGTTTGACTCAGAGAAGGAGTTGGGGTGAGGGGTAGGGAAGATGCTCTGGTAGAAGCCCTTGGACTACCATGGTAAGGAATTCAGCTCTGCCCCAAACTTGCATATCTGACTCATTATTAGCCATCACCAATCTAGGGAGGTGGTGAATGACCAAGCTATTACTTGAGAAGTCCTCTGGGGTGTCATTCTTCACTCAAGTTGCTACTTGGAGCATTCATTCCAAGCTTCCTGATACGGTCTGGACTTGTGTCCCTGCCCAAATCTCTTGTTGAATTGTAATCCCCAGTGTTGGAGGAGGGGCTGGGTGGGAGGTGATTGGATCATGGGGGCAGACTTCCCCCTTGCCATTCTCATGATAGTGAGTGAGTTCTCATGAGATCTGGTTGTTTAAAAGTCTAGGTCGGGCGCGGTGGCTTATGCCTGTAATCCCAGCACTTTGGGAGGCTGAGGCAGGTGGATCACCTGAGGTCAGGAGTTTTGGACCAACCTGACCAATATGGTGAAACCTCGTCTCTACTAAAAATACTAAAATTAGCCAGGTGTCGTGGCACGTGCTTGTAGTCCCAGCTACTTGGGAGGCTGAAATAGGAGAATTGCTTGAACCTGGGAGGCGAAGTTTGCAGTGAGCCAAGATCATGCCACTGCACTCCAGTCTAGGTGACAGAGTGAGACTCCACCAAAAAGAAAAAAAAGAAAAAAGAAAAGTCTATAGCACTTCCCCCTTCTCTCTATTTCTCCTTCTCTGGCCGTGTAAGACATGCCTGCTTCCCTTTCACCTTCTGCCATGATTGTAAGTTTCCTGAGGCTTCCCCAGCCATGTTCCTGTATAGCATGTGGAATTGTGAGTCAATTAAATCTCTTTTATTTATTTCTCTTTCTCTTTTTTTTTTCTGAGACAGAGCCTTGCTCTGTTGCCCATGCTGGAGTGCAGCGGCATGATCTGAATTCACTGCACCTTCTGCCTCCTGGGTTCAAACGATTCTCATGCCTCAGCCTTTCGAGTAGCTGGGATTACAGGCGTGTGTTAACATGCCCAGCTAAGTTTTGTATTTTTTGTAGAGCTGGGGTTTCTACATGAATGTTGGCCAGGCTGGCCTCAAACTCCTGGTCTCAAGTGATCTGCCCACCTCTGTCTCCCGAAGTGCTGGGATTATAGGTGTGAGCCACTGCGCCCAGCCTTTAAACCTCTTTTCTTGATAAATTACCCAGTCTCAGGTAATTCTTTATAGCAATGAGAGAACAGTTCCCTTAGAGTTTGTGTCTTTAGGAAACCTCCTGGCTGACCTGCCTTTTAATCAGGTTCAGGCTGCAGAGTGGTGTTAGTGGGAACAGAGCTAGATGTTTGGGTTTAAGGTAGGTCCACACCTTACTGATGTGATTGTTTCTTTTCTGTGTCCTTCCCCTCCTCAGACACCTCTGGCAGCTGCCTACTGCCCGCAGAATAAAGTCCTAGTCCCTTAGCTTTCCAGGCCCTGCTAACCTGGTATCAGCATAACATCAATGTCCTACTTATCCTCTTCAGCCCCTGGAGGTTAAAGACCTGCTGCCCTACTTGCCTCACTGTTCTTTGCTCATGCTGGAGCTGTTCCCAGCCCTGTTGAGCCCATTCTCCTCACCTAGACCACTGTGGTGTCCTGCCTCCTGGAACCTGCACTGCTTGCCTGAGGGCTTTCTGAGGTTGCCAGGGCCCGTGTTGTCCGCCAGGCTTGAGAAAATGAGCACGTCTCTCTACCACCACCATAGTCCTCAATCAACTGAGGAGGGTTGGTGGTAAATACCCCAGTTCCTTCGCCCTTTCATGAGACAAATCTGAGACTGTGCACCACACTGGCTCCAGAGTTCTCCAGGGAGATTGATATGGTTTGGCTCTGTGTCCCTACCCAAATCCCATCTCAGATTGTAACCCCCACATGTCAGGGGAGGGACCAGGTGGGAGGTGATTCCATCATGGGGGCTGTTTCCCCTATGCTGTTCTCATGATAGTGTGTGAATTCTCATGAGAGCTGATGGTTTTAAGGTATGGCACGTCCTCATTCTCACACACACTCCCTCCTGCAGCCTTGCTAATAAGGTGCCTGCTTTCCCCTTCACCTTCCACCATGATTGTAAGTTTCCTGAGGCCTCCTAGCCATGCTTCCTGCTAAGCCTGTGGAACTGTGAGTCAATCAAACCCCTTTCCTTTATAATTACCCAGTCTCAGGTAGTTCTTTATAGCAGTGTGAGAACAGACTAATAAAGAGATGAAGGCACCAACAGCACTAGTGGGCTTGGGAACACACTCTTCTCTCTCACTTCCCCACTTCTTAAGGTGTCTCTTCGCCTCCCAAATAAATGACTTGCCTGCAAATCCTTACCTTAGGAGGCGCTTCTAGGGGGAACCCAAACCAAGACAGGTCCCTCCTGGAACATTTTCTCTTAGCCAGCTCCACATAACAAACCTTCAAAGCCCAACTTCAATGGGAACCTCATCTGAGGATGTGGGGAATAATACTAGCAAAGACTCAGCGCCAGATAAAATTCTAAGCATTTCACCTGTACTAACTCACCCAAGCCTCACAGATTAGAGGGACCCTCCTCAGAGAGTCCTATGATTACCAGCATGGTACAGATGAGGAAACTGAGGAAACTGAGGCATAGAAGGACTAAGCACTTTGTTTTAGGCCTGACAGATAGAAAGTAATGGAGTTGAGCTGGACATGGTGGCTCATGCCTATAATCCCAGCACTTTGGGAGGCCGAGGTGGGCGGATCACCTGAGGTCAGGAGCTCGAGACCAGCCTGGCCAACATGGTGAAATCCCGTCTCTACTAAAAGTACAAAAAATTAGCCAGGCATGGTGGCACACACCTGTAGTCCCAGCTACTCAGGAGGCTGAGGCAGGAGAATCGCTTGAACCTGGGAGGCAGAGGTTGCAGTGAGCCAAGATCACGCCACCGCACTCCAACCTGGGCAACAGAGCAAGACTCTGTCTCAAAAAAAAGGAATGCAGTTGGAACATGATAGATGTAACATCTGAGTTTATGAAGACAAGAACCCAGTGTGCGTGCAGAGTGGCTGATGCTGATGCCTGTGTACATGCCATGCCTGGTTGTGTGGGTCACTTCTCCCTTTGTCATTTTGGACTGACTCTATCTAATGGAGCATAAGGGCCTAGTCTGGTGCCCAATGTGCCTTAGGGCTCAGGAGCTTTCATCAGGTGACAGTCCCTAACCAAATCACTTTCCGCCGGGTGTCTGTCACAGCACCCTGTTTGTCTGGAGGCATGGCCCTTCTCACAAGCTGTATTGGTTTTTATTCTGCTTTTTAATTTGCTTACTTTATAGCCTGTCTACTCCACACGACAATAAGCTGCAGGAGAGCAGGGGCCTGTCTACAGTGGTTTTGCTGCATCCTTAGCACCTACTATGGCACCTGGTAAGTAGCAAGACTTCAAACATATCTGCTATCTGGAGAATGGCCAAGGGAACTGGAGCCTTCCAGCTTATGAGAGGAGCTGAGCTGGATCCTCTTTTCATGACCTGGAGCATCTGCCCAGAGCATGGCTCTGTGTCAATAGACACCTTGCCTAGGTCACATGCAAGTGAGTGGCAAAGGGCAGTTTCCACCTGGGGTCTTTATGTCCAGAAGTGGCTTTCTGGAAAGTGCCCCCAGATTTCATCTTTGTCAATCCCAGGGCCCGGCTCTTGGGTTCCTAGTTGAAAAACAACAGCTGTGAATATTAAATGAGGCACATGCACTGAAATTCTTCGATCAGTGGTACGTGTATAAATTTTAATAATAATGGGGTTGCATTCATCAGACCCATCAATCACTACTGTCTATGCTGCTAAGACATTGCTCAATGTCAGACACATGCTTCACAGACATAGTCTCTGGAATCCAGCTGCATGGCCAGAGGCCCATGGCCCCCACCGTGGGCAGTCCCTTTGCCCTGCCAGGCCTCAGTCTCCCTTCCTTCAATAGGGAGGGGAATTTGCGGTGGATAGCCTTGCTCAGACTGTCCAGGTTTCAGAACTCTGAGTACTAAGACGGTGCATGAGGAAACGTCATTTCTTCGCTCTCTGTGCATCTGGTGCCTGCGCAACTGCCTGCGTGTCTAATTATGTCTTACCTTTCCTAAAAGTCCCTGCAATGGTTCCCTTGTCCCTGAAGAATGAAACTTCTACTCATTATAGAGCACTTAAGACCTTGCTTAATCTGGTTGCCAAATCTCCCCTTCTCATTCACTCTGTGGCCAACCAGGTGGGAGCCAAGTGATAACAAGGGAGAAGGAGGATATTTCAGGTTGTAGACCTAGCAGGCCAGAGTGACCGGCATGCATGAGAGGATAATGAGGGTGGAGGTCAGGAAGGGAGAACCTCATGGCTTGGCATTTTAGGAATTCAGCACATTAGACTCACAGGACTGGGCGAATGCTGGCCTCATGGCCACCTCTGAGATTTTATATGAAAATTCACTGGTCATCTATTCTGTGCCAGGCTCTTGGCCCAGGCACTAGGAAGGAACACTGAAGGCATTATGAATATTGAACTACAATAAAAGGCAAAATAACTGTGTGCTAAGTAGAAAGATGGGAGCTAACATTTGTTGGGCACATGCTGTGTGCCAGACACTTTGCATTCATTTCTCTTGTGGTGGATTGTGTTTCTGAAGATGCCTGTGACACTATCCCATCCCATATGCTCTTTTGCAATGTGACCATACCACTTGCCATCAAAAGCTGGTGTATATTTCTCCTCCCCTTGAATCTGGGTTAGCTGTATAACTTCTAAGACTGGGCCTTAAGAGACTGACAGCATGTCTACTTTCCTGCTCTAAGTGCTCTTTCTTGAGGATCACCTATGGCTGACCACCAGAGACCATGCTGTGAGGAAGCCCAAGCTATCATGAGGCCAGAGGGGATGTAGTAGAGCCCTAGTCTATCAGTTTTGTGAGTGAAGCTATCTCGGTTGGACCATCCACCAGCCAGGAGAATGACCCCAGAAGATACCTTGAGGACCAGAATCTCCAAGGCCTGAATCCCTAACTCACAGAATTATGAGCACATAAAATGGCTATTTTTATAAGCCAATAAGTTGGGGCAGTTTGCTAGGCTGCAATAAAGAATCAAAACACCTCTTTAATTCTCCTACATAACCTTGAGAGGCAGATGCTGTTATCTCTATAGGTAAGGAAACAGGATTGGATAGGTTAAATGGCTAGTTCAACATCATATGGGAAGTCAATGGCTGAAGTGGATTCAAACCCAGGCCTCTGGCTGGGTGCGATGGCTCATGCCTGTAATCCCAGCACTTTGAGAGCCCAAGGCAGGAGGATCACCTGAGCCCAGGAGTTCGAGACCAGCCTGGGCAACATGGCGAGGCCTGTCTCTATTGAAAAAAAAAAAAAAAATCAAACCCAGCCCTCTGTGACCCCAAGACTTTGCCAGTTCCCTCAGTCATGGTACCGTCAGAGGGCAGGAGTGGAGCCTTTGATTCTGCTGAGGCCCTCCCTCTGGGGAGGGCATCTACAGCAGGAAATAGTGGAAGACTTCTCTGCATTCTTTTGTACCTTCTATGTTTGGAATCTATTGCCTATTCCAAAATGAACAAATAAAGGTAACATTCTTATTTTCAAGAAAATAATTGTGGTATGTGTGTAGGTCAGGGTGGGAGTGGATGAAATGAAAGGCTGTTTCACAGAACAGCAGCATTTGGGCTAGGCTTAGGAATTCAGTGGTTCCCACCCCTGGTCATACTCTGGAATCACCTGCAGAGCTTTAGAAGTCCCGAAGCCTGGGTCCCGCCCAGAGGTGCTGTTTTAATTGGCCTGGGGCAGGGCGTGGGCTTCAGGACTTTTAAAAAGCCCCCTAGGTGGTTCAAATGCGCAGCTAAGGTGGAGAGCCAGCGCTCCGTGGGGGACCAGGATTCCGCTGGCAGTGGAAGGCTGGAGAGATGGAGTGGGCTGTGCTCCGGGAGCAGCGTGAGCCAAGGCAGGGCTGAAGCAGATGATTTGTATGGAAAAACCTGAAAAAGAATTGCTTTGGGGGTGTAGATGCTTAAGCTAAGCAAAACAAAACAGAACAAAACAAAAAGGGGTGGCCCCGCCTTCTGTGCCCTGGTGTGCTCATTGAATTGGTTCACAGAAATGCTCATTCCTCATGACCAGGTTGCTCAATCTCAGAAGGAATTCATTTGAGGGATGGTAAAAATTAGGTTTGCTTACAAGGAGAAATGCTATGCAGTGCAAAATCCCTCTCTGCACAGGAATGGCCTTTCCTAGTCCTGAGCTTTGCTGGGATCCCCAGCCTGCAGCTAGCCCTGGCATCTTGAGGCGTCTGGGCTTCCTTATGAAGCAGGTGCAGCAATTGGTGACCCCAGAGACTTTCCCCGGGTTTTCAGGGAAGAAAGGTGGCATGCAGGCCATGCACTGTGTGACCCAGCCCAGTGGTTCTCAAGCCTTCAGCCGGGCTGCGCCTTCAAACCACAGGGGGACTTTTGAGAACAGATCTCAACACCCCCCACCCTCTCACCCCCAACACCTGAGATTTGGGATTCAGGATTCAGATGCCTTTGGTTGCTGGTGGAGCAGTAGGGTTCTTTTTGAATCATGTTTCTCCGGAAGCCTCCGAGCAGATCAGAGCAGTGGCTGTCAGACACTGGTGTGTCAGAATCACCTGGAGTGCAATGAGTTAAGACAGAGGCTCATTGCAAGAGAACAAGGCCAGGCGCAGTGGCTCATATCTGTAATCCCAGCATTCTGGAAGGTTGAGGCAAGAGGATTGCTAAAGCCCAGGAGTTCGAGACCAGCCTGGGCAACATGGCGAGACCCCATCTCTACAAAAAATAAAGTGTGTGCCTGTGATACCAGGTACAAAAGAGGCTGAGATGGGAGGATTGCTTGAGTCCAGCGGTTCAAGGCTGCAGCAAGCCATGTTTGCACCAGCCATGTACTACTGCACTCCAGCCTGAGGGACAGAGAAAGACCCTGACTCAAAAAAAGGAGAACAGAACCCGAGCCTCGGTATGTTAACCAAGGTTGAAGAACCAGTGCATTATAGTATTCTCAAACTTGAGGAGTTAAAAAATATTGTCACCTTGGTTGCACTCCCAGAGGTTAACTAGTCGGGGAGATTTAATTAGTCGGGGTGTGAACCAGGTGTGGGGAATTTTAAACACTTCCCAGGTGATTCCAATATGCAGCAAAGTTTGAGAACCATTGGATTAGGGAATCTAGAAACAGACTCAGGTATATGTGGGAATTGAGTATGTGATAAAAGCGAAATTTTAAGATTGGAGAGGAAAGGGTAAATTTTCAATAATAAGGCTGAGTCAACTGACTGTATATTTGGAAATAAATTCAACTAGATCTTTCTTCATGTTGCAAACAAATTTTATGTGGATTAAAAATATACAAAGGATAAAATAAAATTCCATATACAGAAATATTTTCATAATTTTGGGATGAGGAAGTCCTTTCAAAACATAACAAATTGCAGAAGCCACAAAGAAAAGATTGACAAATTGGCTGCCCTTTAAATTTAAAACTCTATTTGGTTAAATAAGCAATAAACAAAGATAAAAAATGCATGATATGCTAGGAGCAAATATTTGCAACCTATATAACAAACCAAGGGTTAGTATCCATAAGGTATTAACTATGCTTACAAATTAATAAGAAAAAGACAACAACCTATTAAAAATGGGCAAATGATAAAAGAGGTAATTATCAGAAGAAGAAATAAGTACAGAAAATTATAGATTGATACGTCAGTAAATACATGAAAAGATGTTCAACTTCATTAATAATCATATAAACATAAATTAGATATAGCTATTAATATGGTTAGGCTTTGTGTCCCCACTGAAATCTCATCTTGAATTGTAGTCTTTGTAATCCCCACTTGTTAAGGGAGAGACCAGGTGGAGGTAATTGAATCATGGAGGCAGTTTCCCCCAGGCTGTTCTCGTGATGGTGAGTGAGTTCTCACGAGATCTGATGGTTTTATAAGGGGCTCTTCCCCTTACTCTCAGCCCTTCTGCTTCCTGCTGCCCTGAGAGGAAGGTGTCTTGCTTTGGGTTCCTGCCGTGATTGTAAGCTTCTTGAGGGCCCCCCCCAGCCATGCTAACTGTGAGTCCATTAATTCTCTTTCCTTTATAAATTAGTCTCGGGCAGTTCTTTATAGTGTTATGAAAACGGACTAATACAGCTATTTTTACCCACCTGGTTAAAAAAATATTGATATTATCTATATTGTAAGGGTTGAGGGGAAATGGGAAATCTCAAATGTTGTTGGTGAAAGCGTAAATAGGACTTTTGGGGAGGGCCACTTTGCATTAATTATCAAAACTGTAAATGCACCCACCCTTGACCTAGTAATTCTACTTCTAGGAATCTATTCTATAGAAATACTAACATGAATACACAAGATTATGCCAGGTGCTCAGCACAGTATTGTTTTTAATAGTGAAAAACTGAAAAGAACTAAAGTGAACAACAATATGAGGGAATGGTTACATAAAAGGTAATACAGCTGTGTAATGGAGGCTAAACAACCATTGCCAACAATGTGTAAGCTCTGTGTACCGAAGTGGAAAGATGTACGTGTATGTTAGTATAGTAAAGAAAGCAAACTGCAAGATAGAGTGTGTGATAAAAGCTATCATTACACATAGTGTTTTGGGGCAGCAGTGGGCAGGGGAATTAGTCATGTTGGCTAACAGTTTCTGCCATGATCCACTTTTGGCAACACATTAATTTGAGTTTCCGGAATAATTGAGGTAACTTTCAGGTGACACCATGAAGGGTCTTTGAAGGGATTACACTGTGAGACTCTCAATAAAGAAAGCTGAACTTGCCAGACACTGTGGCTCACGCTTGTCATCCCAGCACGGTGGGAGGCCGAGGTGAGTGGATCACTTGAGGTCGGGAGTTCAAGACCAGTATGGCCAACATGGTGAAACCCCATCTCTACTAAAATTACAAAAATTAGCCAGGTGTGGTGGTGTGCGCCTGTAGTCCCAGCTACGTGGGAAGCTGAGGTGGGAGGATCACTTGAGCCCTGGAGGTCGAGGCTGCAGTGAGCTGAGATTGTACCACTGCATTCCAGCCTGGGTGACAGGGTGAGACTCTGCCTCAAAAAAAAAAAAAAAAAAAGAAAAAGAAAAAAAGCTGGACTTGTCTTAGGCTTCAAAATATAATAACAATAATAGTCAATGGAGATATGGTGTTGTGTGCCCAGCACTATTTTTGAGTCCTTCACATATACGAATCCAGGCAGGCTTGGGTTCAGATCGTAGTTTTGCCACTTACTAGCTCTAGGTCCCAAGGGAGGACACTCCCTCCCTTCTCTGAGTGTACCTTGGTAAATAAGGAGACTGCTTGAAAGGAGGTGACCTTGGTGAGGCGCCCACTTCCTGCACACAACTCTCCACAATTCACTGTCACCCTAGGGGTCACTTTCTTTAACCCTCATCATGCGAATTCAAAGCTTAAGCTTAGCTTATTTACCAGTTTCCTCTTTTTGTAAAGCTCTGCTATCAACTTTCCTAAGATTTATTCATGGTTTGGCTTCAAATGTTCTACTCTTGAACTCTTAGGGCACTTCTCTGAGTCTTGAAGTCATTCGGTGTCAATTTTATTACTTCTCAGTCTAAGTTGTCCCGCCCTCCATGACCCACCGGAAGCCTCTGGCTGTGTGTGACATTTTAAATACTAACTTTGGGGCTCTTGTCTTAAAGGAGGAATTAAGTTCAAACTGTGGCTCTTTAGAAATACATAAAACATAAGCTGGGCTTTTAATGGAAAAGTCACCTTCTCATAAGCTCTGCCAGGCATGACTGGGACAGGCTGATTTAATCCCTTTCCTTTTTTCAAAATCAAGAGCAAATATTGGTTTACCCACAACCAAGATGACCTTGGGCCCATTTCTGTTGCAGTAAAACTGCAGTAGGTGCTCAGATGCAAAATGGAGCAATGGCTGAGCCTCTGATTTGGGGTCATCTACCTGTAGCTAGTTAGGCAAATAAACACTTTCCATTTAAAGTGGACTTTTCACAGGAAGGAACGCTTCAGCCAAAGGAAGGAACCTGGAGGTGTGGAATTTCAGGAATCTGGGGAGTCCTTGAAGGCAGAGACCTCTGTTACATGTTTGTGTGTTCAGCACTGGGCTGACTGCATAAGGAAACGGATGGCTGAATGATTTAGATTGTTACATAATTTACCCAATGCATTTCAGAAGGTCCCTCAAAAGTGAATCCCCTGGAGGACACAGGTTAACTGGCTGGCTGTTTAGAAACAAATATTGGCCGGGCGCAGTGGCTCACGCTTGTAATCCCAGCACTTTGGGAGGCCGAGGCGGGCGGATCACGAGGTGAGGAGATCGAAACCACGGTGAAACCCCGTCTCTACTAAAAACACACAAAAAATTAGCCGGGCGTAGTGGCGGGTGCCTGTAGTCCCAGCTACTCGGAGAGGCTGAGGCAGGAGAATGGCGTGAACCTGGGAGGCGGAGCTTGCAGTGAGCCGAGATCGCGCCACTGCACTCCAGCCTGGGTGACAGAGCAAGACTCCGTCTCAAAAAAAAAAAAAAAAAAAAGAAACAAATATTGACATTCTGATTGGATGAAACCAGGCGAGATGCCAGCTTGGTGTGAGGGCAGAGACCCTGGGGATCAGGCTGCTTGGCTTCCAAGCTGGCCTCTGCCATTCACATCTGAATGGGTAGACAGAGTAACGCCAATGGCCCTCCCCAATGTGAGTAGGCTTCACTCAATAGTTGAAGGCCCAAAAACAACAAAAAGGTTGACCCTCCAACTGGTAACAGGAGACTCTTCCTGCCTGACTACCTTGAGCTGGGGCATCAGTCTTTTCCTGCCTTTAGACTTGAACCGAAACATTAGTTCTTGGTTCTCAATCCTGCCGGCCTTCAGACAGGAACTTATATCAGGCCTTTGGATCTGGACTGGAACTCCACCATTAGGTCTCCTGGGTCTCCAGCTTGCTGGCTGCAGATCTTAGGACTTCTCAACCTCCATAATTTTGTGAGTCAGTTCTTTATAATAATCTATACACACATAAACATATGATATGTTTATTATACATAAACACATAGTATAATGTGTTTATACGTATGCATGCATATGTACATGCATATATATATTCTATTAGGTCTTTTTCTCTGGAGGATGCTTCCTAGTGCCAGCCACTATGATTTTGGTGACATTAACCTTGGGCCTTTTTTGTGTTTTTGCTTTCCTTTCAGTATCCTTTCCTTTGCCCTGGTGGGTCTTTTGGCTCCTAACTCCCAAATCTGTGAATCCACACTAATATGGGTGTAATGAGGGAAGAAGTACCTTCAGGGGATGAAGAGCTAATTAATGATGATGTAAAACATTCTCCTGGTGCTTAACATGTGGTGGGACCTCAGTAACTGTTATTTGTGATTTTTGAATGGCACAGGAATCCCAAGACAAAGTTATTTGTCTCGTTTTATAGAAGCAGCTGCTGAAGCTCAGAGGGGTAGAGAGGTTACCCAGGGGCACACAGCCCATAAATGGTAGAGCTGGGATTCAAACCACTTATCTGTGGGATTCCAAACCCCATGCCTTTCCTGAAGAACTCTGATATGGTTTGGCTGTGTCCCCATCCAAATCTCATCTTGAATTGTAGCTCCCATAATTCCCTCATGTTGTGGGAGGGATCCAGTGGGAGATAATTGAATCATCGGGGCAGTTTCGGTTTCCCCCGAACTTTTCTCATGGTAGTGATTAAGTCTCACAAGATCTGATAGTTTTATAAGGGGAAACCCTTTTTGCTTGGCTCTCATTCTCTTGTCTGCCACCATGTGAGACATGCCTTTCACCTTCTGCCATGATTGTGAGGCCTCCCCAGCCACGTGGAACTGTGAATCCAGTAAGCCTCTTTTTCTTTATAATTTACTCCGTCTCGGGTATGTCTTTATCAGCAGCATGAAAACAGACTAATACAACTTCTCATGGCTGATTGGCTCATTGCCCCCAAATCTCTACCTCCTCCATTAATAGAATTATACATCCTTACACTTGTTGTGGCTTCGTGGTGGGCAGGGGTTACCTCCCCATCCTTTGACTTTGGGCTTGGCTATGTGACTTGCTGTGGCTAAAGCAATGTTAGCACATGTGATGTGTGCAGAGGGAGGCCTTAAATGTGTGGCATGTGCCTTAAATGTCTGCCATGTGGGAGACATTTAATGTCTGCCATGAAAACACGCCCAGAACAGCTGTTGGTCTTAGGAGCAGATTGAGTCCAAGTCAAAGCCTGCAGTCAGCCCAGGCCAACCTACAACCTGGAACACAGCCAAGCCACTCAATCTACAGACTCACCAGGAAGAAAAATAAATGCTTATTGTTGTAAGCCACTGAGTGTTGGAGTGGTTTGTTACGCAGCATTGGTGCAGCAATTGCTGACCAATACACTTCCCTAAAAGGGTATCTTTTAAAATGGCTCCAGTGGAGGGACATGGAGAGAACTATGATGTTTGAGTCCCTGGAAAGCATGCAATAGACATTACTGATCCCCAGGTCTCCTTTTTCCCTTAGCATATGGAAAACTTTCCAGCCCTCAAGTTAGTCAGGGCCACATACATATTTCTGGCTTGTGAAATATGATAAGGAGTGCCAGGTGGCACTCTCAGGCCATGGCAGTGTCATTCCAGTGCACTCTGTTTCTCTCTTCCCCTGCCACAGTGGTTGTGGAGGATGCCTCAGGTGGAGATGAGAGCCACGAGACCAAAGCAGCCTGTATCATGAGTCACTTCACTGGAATCACTGTGGATTTTCATGAGAAATAAATTAATTTTGTAGTAGTAAGGTACAGAGATTTGGGGATTGTTTGTTCCTGCATCAGCCACATCATTGTAACAAAAATACAGAGCGAGGGAAAGATGCTGGGAGGGGCTGCAGTTGCCACCTGCTCATACCTCAATTCCAGTTCTCCCCAGTTAGGGAGAAAGGCTCTGCTACAGACTTGCTTCGAGACCCAGGAACATCCCTGGCCCCTCTTCCTCAGCTTCCTCAGTGGCCCCATGGGGATTCACTGGCTCTTTCCTAGGAGCATGCACAGGTGGCCCCAGCCTCCTGCTGGCCCTCAGGTGAAGTGAATATATTCAGTGGGCTCTCACCCAGAGAAGGACTGCACTGTGCCATCAGGCAGGACTCTGGGTGTGGAGGTGTGACTTCATTGGCTTTCATGAGGCCTCTTTATGCGGAAGCTAGGGATCTGCAGGCTCTTGCAACACTTGACAAACCTGTAAATATGCATTTGGAGTCACTACTGCCCAGTCTTTCTGTGAAATCTGTGTCAAAAAGCCAAGTTCAGAGAACAAAGCTGTTTGATCAGCCAGAGGAAATCACTTTCCTCATTTTTGAAGTGAAATACTTGTCTCTGTCCTGCTGACTCTTGGTCAATGTTAAAGGTTGAGAGAGAGAGAGAAAGAGAGAGAGAGAATGGACTTAAGGGCGCTTTGTAAACTATGAACTGCCGGGTGCCAGATATGCAGAGGTGAACACAGCAGAGATCCTGGCCTCTCCTTGCTAGGGAGCTAGTCAAATAACGAGATGACCCACCACTCAAGGTAGGAGAGTGACAGCTGTGGAATGGTTGAGGGAGAGAGAACTGTCAACAGGGGAATCAGGGAGGACTTCCTGGAGGAGATGTAGTTGTAGGGATGGGTAGAATGTTCACAGGAAAACAGAACAGCATGAGAAAATGTGTTGACAGCACACTGACGTGCACAGAGAACAGCAAAGAGACTGGCCTGGCTGTGCTGGAGGAGGAGCAGCAGTGTTATCCCTGCCTCTACTGCTGAGATACGCCATAGGTGTTAAGAGCAGATGCTCTGGGTAGCTTTTAAGTCCTGGCGCCATCACTTCTTGCTCTGTGACTATGGATGAGTGACTCTACTTCTCTGAACTCTTGTTCGTTCACCTGTAAAATTGGGACAATAATATGTACCTTAGAGGGTTGTGAGGATAAGATCATGTGCAGTAGGTAAAGGCCTGAGTATATGTGGTTTTTACCCCATGAAGGGTAGCTAAGGATGGTGGCCTGGTCCAGGAGACTAGGTGACACATAAGAGGAGGAGCTGGTGTCTCCCAGTTGGCAGTGGCATCTTTGAGTGGCTGGTAAACCTTGTGTGTTGAGCTCTGGAAAGATCAAGCCTTTTGGAATCAGGGAGTTCTGGGCTTGTTTCGCAGTTCTGGCACTTTTTAAATGTGTGACCCTGTTCTGAAATCTCCCAGAGCTTGTGTCCCCTCCTCTATAAAATGGAGGTGCATTGGAATCTCAGTTGCAAAGACTGAATGTCCCCTGTGCTGTCTTGAGAAAAGAAGGTTTACTGTAAGGATGTGCATGGATGGGGAGGGCACCAGGCTTAGGAGAGGCTCTGGGAATGTGCTTCTGGTTAACAAGCTCTCCTGTTCTCTAAGGAGGTCAGCTCCTTTCTCCCCTCACTACCACTGGTTTGGTCCCAAGGGAGGGAGAAGAATTAGAACCCTATTGGGCAGAGCCCTTTGGGCCCACCATGTTTTCGGTGGCCAGCCTATGGGTGGGTCCTCTGTGGGTCAAGTGCCTTCCTGAACCAATCAGTGGCTCCCTGCACATAGGAAACCCAGGGAGGCTTGACTGTTGGGTAGGGCAGCCCTAGTGCAGAGATGTTAATTTCCTCTCGAGAATCCAATGAGCCAGTAGATATAACTCATGAGACCAGATCCTGACTGTAAGGGTTGTGGTGGGTTTGGGCAGTTCAGCACCCAAGGACCTAAAGAGAAACCTAAACAGAGACTCAGTGTAACTGAGAAAAACAAGATCAGCATCCCTGGCAGAAAGGAGAGATGGAGGCTTGGAAGTAGAGCCTGGGGGTCCCAAGGGGCAGATGGCAGGGAGCAGCATGGATGAGTGGAGTGCTGCCAGACCAAGTTTGAGGGTTCTGGATTTTAGCCCCAACTCTGCCAGAGACTTCTGGTATGAATTTGGCCTGGTTCCTTAACCTCTTTGGACCTCATAATTCCCCCAATTATAAAGTGGATATAACTATATCTGTCTAGCTTTCTTCTGTGGCTGTTACACAGGATGTGCATTTAATTTTAAGGTCAGTGATGAGATGTGGCATGAAAGCAGAGACCAAATCCCCGTATTACAGAGATGGAAACTCGTGGCGGAAGATAAGCAATACTGTTTGAGATATGCTCTTTGAGCCTTTGTTACGTACAGAGTCCTGGGCCAGGCATAATGACAGGCAAGGAGGTCCATCCACACTCTTCACTGCAGCTAGAGGGACCTTTCTAATATGTACATTGGCTACTGTCACTCACCATCCTGAAACCAAAAGACTAGTAGAATCTTTCAGGCCAAGTTAGAAACATTTATCAAGAGCCTTAAAAAGGTAGCTATGAGGGGCTAGGTAAGAGCTCAGGTTTTGGAGGAAGGTCCCCCTATTTTCAAAACCCTCTTCTGATACTTATGCCAAATCTTTGAGTCCTAGTCATATTCCCCTCAAAATTTTCCTCCCCCAGTGACTGCCTTGTAGAATGGTTGTAAAGTTTACAAGACATCATACAGAGTATGTGGTCTGAGTTACGCTGAGCATTCATAATTGTGGATGCTATTATTAGTATTATTGGTAGGTAATGTGGCACTTTGAAGATGACTTTTGCATCTGAACAGCTGGTAGAATCCTGCTTCAGGAAGGAGCTGTCTTTGGGGAAACACCCTGTGAGGTCCCTTGGGGGAGGAGGAGGGCATGGGCTTGGTAGGAGCCGAGATATCAGAGGATGGAGGAGTTGCTCTGTCTGAGGAACAAGGAGGCACTTGAGGTTCTGTTTTTGGGAAAGAGAAGTGAAGAGGTGAGAAAAGAAAGGGTACACAGAGAAGGAGAGGTGCAAAGACAGGGAAATGTGGGTAAAACCCACTGTTGGGAGTACCAGGGGCACCTGGAGCAGCATCCCACTGGCGAAGCCTCCTGTTCCACCTTGACATTGCTCACCTGTCCTCAACATGGGGGCCTCCTCTGTTCCCTACACTTCCTGGATTGAGGAATGCCTACGGTGGTCATCAGTGCTTTAGGGGTAGATTTTGAAGGGGGCGGGGCAGTGGGTTGGATCTCGAAGCTGGGATAGACCCTCACAGCTGGCTTAAGTGGTGAAGGTCAGAAACAGCAGAGATGGCCCCGGCCCTGGAAGGTCACTGAATCTTGAGCCAGGCTTTGGGCTTGTGCAGCTCCCCCCCTCACCCCCTTTGCACGGTAAAACCAAGTTTACTCCAAGGAAGAAGGGAGTACCCATCTGACCTCTGAGTTACACTGGAATATCCACAGTAATAACAATCATATCTATGTAATCAAATCCTTGAACGTGCCAGGCATTGAGCCAAGAACTCTACATGTATCCTTCTACTTAATGCTCAGAGTGAACCTCATGAAAAACGAAGTCCAGAGTTTAAATGACTTGTCTGAGTCATAGAGCATGTCAGTAGAGAGAACAGGTTCAAGTGTTGCCAAAATGACTTCAGAGCTGGCCCTCTTAGCCATGACAGTGAACTTGAGCCAGGTCTGTGAATGACTAGATAGTCAATGTTACAAAAACAGAAAGCCAGAAACAGGTGTGAAGGTGTGATTTTATACGTATCTATATACAATTTGCATATAATAACTACCATTTCAAAGGATGGGGTATTACTGAAACCAACAGACTACTGGGAAAATCAAATCAATTTATATCACATGCTAAAACAAATCCCAGATGTTTATAAGATTTATATGTAAACAGATAATCATAAATGTAGAATAATTTGATCTTTGGGCGCAGTGGCTCATGCCTGTAATCCCAGCACTGTGGAAGGCCAAGGTTTACAGATTGCTTGAGCTCAGGAGTTCAAGATCAACCTGGCAACATGGTGAAACCCCATCTCTACTAAAAATACAAAAAGCTAACCAGGTGTGGTGGCGTGTGCCTGTAGTACCAGCTAATTGGTAGGCTTAGGCAAGAGAATCACTTGAGAAGCCGAGATCGCACCACTGCATTCCAGCCTGGGTTATAGACACCCTTACCCCCTAAAAAAAATTTGATCTTCACTCTGTGAGAGCATTCTAAACATATGCAAAAAGACAAAAGCCATGGGAGAAAAAAGATTGATGTTTTTAACTGAATAAAATTTTGAAAATTCCATAAGGCAAGAATAATTACACAGATTTGAAAAGTCTGATAATAGAATGGTCAAAATATTTGGAATATAGATGGCAAAGAGCCAAGAGCTCTTGTGAATTAATAAGATTAAAGATGAAAGGGTAAGGGATGTGAAAAGGCAGTCCAAAAATATGTGACTAATAAATGTATAAAAGTATTCACCTTTGCCAATAATAAAATAAATTTGAATTAAAATAATCATTTCCTCTCTCACTGACAATCTGTTTGGTGCTGCTTTAACAAAATACCACAGACTAATTTATAAAGAACAGAAATTTATTTCTCATGATTCTGGAGGCCGGAAAGTACAATATCAAGGTGCCAGCATCATCTATGGCAAAAGGGCAAGAGAACACTCCTGAGAGAAGGGGGCCAAACTCATGCTTTTATAAGAAAGTCACTTCACCATCACAAATCCACTCCTACTCCCACAATAACAGCATTAATCCGTTTATAAGGGCAGAGCCCTCATGCCCTAATCATCTCTTAAAGGTGCCACCTCTCAACACTGTCACATTGAGAGTTGCATTGGGATTAGCCTTCCAACATACAAACTTTGGGGGACACATTCAAACCATAGCACTCACCAATAGTCCAACATTGAAAATACTCAGTATTGGTGAGTGTAGTTAGAAATGGGAGCTTTTAGGCTAAGGGAAAATCACTGGTACAACTACTTTGTGGGTAAGTAAAACATGATGTGGCCAGGCAAAGTGGCTCACGCCTGTAACCCCAGCACTTTGGGAGGCTAAGGCAGGCGGATTACATGAGGCCAGGGATTTGAGACCAGGCTGGGCAACATGGAAAAACCCTGTTTCTACTAAACATACAAAAATTAGCCAGGCATGGTGGTGCACATCTGTAATTCTAGCTACTGAGGAGGCTAAGGCAGGAGAATGACTTGAACTTGGGAGGCAGAAGTTGCCGTGAGCCAGGATCACACCACTGCACTCCAGCCTGAACAACAGAGCAAGACTCTGTCTCAAAACAACAAAAACAAAATGTATCAAAAGTCTTAAAACTACACCTGCCTCTGCTAGCAATTCTACTTCTACAACTTTATCCTGAGAAAGTAATCATGGATGTATGCAACTATTTAGCAACTAGAATATACATTGCAGTATTTTTTTTAATGACAAAATAAATTGAAAACAACCTAAATGTTTAATAATAAGTAACTGGTAGGTTGTGGGGGATCTACACAACAGGATAAATCCTCAACAACCACAAAATTTGACAGTGTAGATCCAGTCTTAATAACAAGAAGTTTCTAATTTTATTCTTTAGATAAAGCACGTTACAAAATAGCGTAAAGTGTGACCTCATTTTGTAAAAATGTGAAAATAGATACAAATTTGCAAAGAAAAAATCTAGAAGATAGATATTAAAATATCAATATAACTTGGAAGTGGGATTTCTGGTGATTTGTTTTTATCTTTGCTTTTGGTTTTGTTTTGCCTATTGCTATTTTTCCTCTGAAACATCTCATTGGTTTATAAAACATACATAGACCAATCAAAATAATAGAGTGATTTTGCAGGATGCAGACATAGCAGTACTTACAGGGAAATTCACAACTTTATACAACGTTATCTTCAAAAAGATAAGACAACCAACTTTATGTACTAGAAAAGGAACAAAAATAAGCCAAAGGAAAATGGTAAGAATACTATACAATAAAGATGAAAGCTGAAGCAAATAAATTAGAGGACAACAACAAAATAACTCAGTGGAATTTATAAATGAAACCAAGAGCTAGCTCCTTAAAAGGACTAACGAAATATACAAACTTCTGGCAAATCCAACCACAGGGAAAAAAAGAACTCATGAACAAAATGAGAAACAGGGCGTAACCACCGATACGAAAGAGATTAACGCAGATAAGGATGAACCCACGCACAGTTTCATGGTCATACATCAGAAACACCTTAATCTAAATGGATAATTTTCAACAAATCTATAAACTCCCACAGGCTCAAAATATGCACCTCATTTGTATGACAAAAATCAGCCATCAAGGGAGCCCAGGCAGAAGGAAGTCCTTCCATCAAAGTATTCTGAGAGTCAGCCTTCCTTCCTCATGACAAAATGAAAATTAAATACATGAATAGCAAGGGAAACCTCTGCCAGTGGCTTCATGTCAAGACTGGCCTCAAATGTTTTTAAAGGCAAGTCAGGGCTGCTAGGCAAGATGACATCATTTGACAAAGCCTGTGATTTTCTTCCAAGCCACAAACCGGCTGAACGGTTTCTGCGGGGCCTCTTAGGTCATGCATGGCCTCTTTCGCTTGGCGAGGCTTCACACCTTGGAGCGTGCTTTGAGGTGAAGCTTGCGTATGTAGGAACATTCAACTTCTGGTCAAGTGCCAGCCTTTAAAACCACACCTACTTCTCATGGATCCTGCTTTGAGGATCCTAGTAGAATGGGCTCCTTGGATAAATGGGCTTCATGCTTTGATGGCCATGAACCTGGGCCCTGAGTACCTTGTCATGTTTGTGGATAAAAGTGAAACCTGAAAGGTGTTGGTGTTTCCTTGCACGTTCTTTGTTCTGACACTTTCTAACTTAATCTCTCTGTAAACATGAGCATATGTTCATAATCATCACTGAGGAGTAAGTCTTAAAGTAGATCTTTTGAAATATCTATTTACAGGAAACTACTGCAGACACCAAAACCCAGTGATGGTGATCAGATGTTACCTAAGTACGTAGACTACTGCCTACCATACTGTACTTGTTGGAAGAGAAAGAATAATAGGTCATAAACCGTTTTTACGTAACAAAGACTAATTTCAACATGCAGTACCAGGAAGGAAATCAAAGGGGAAACATAAGGATGTCAGGTTTAACCTCCCCCAAAGCTCCATTAATTCCAGGGCATCTGAGTTAAGAATCTCATGTGTTGTTCCAACCCCACATTTCAGCCTAACCAGGGGTACCTGCATGGATCCACGGGGTGTGGGAGCTGATAGAGACTCTGAGGATACATCTGTGATATATAGATCAGAAGACAGAAACCCAGTCAACTCTTCAATGAATTTATACAAACTACCAACCTGGGAGTGCTTCCCACAGGCACTTTGCAGGCCTTAGGTTGATTGTTGGGTGTATTAGAGTTCTCCAGAGAAACAGAACTGATGGGGTGTGTGTGCATGCATGTATGTGAGAGAGAAAATTTTTTTGTAAGAAATCAGCTCACATGATTCTGGAGGCTGTCAAGTCCAACACCTACAGGTTAGACTGGCAAGCTGCAGATCTAGGGAAGCCATGATGTTGCAGCTTGAGTCTGAAGATAGGGTGAAGGCAGAATTTCCTCTTCTTTAGAAGCCCTCAGTCTCTTTTTCCTTAAGGCCTTCAACTAACTGAATAAGGCCCATCCCCATTATAGAGGGTAATCTGCTTTACTTAAAGTCTACTGATTTAAATGTTAACTTCATCTAAAAAATACTTTCACAGCAACATTTAGATTGGTGTTTGACTAAATATCTGGGTAATGCAGCCAAGTTGACACATAAAATGAACTGTCACTCTGAGCCGGACAGGTGCATGCAGATAGTGTGGAGGCAAGTGTTCTTGGAAACAGCATCTTAGGGGAGTGAGGGAAACAGGTCAGGGCACAGAGAAAAGTCAGGCTGCAATGCAGTTGCAGCAGAGGCCTCAATTGATTCCACTGGGAGCTTGGAAGCTGGGTTGGTTCTTGTTCCAGCTGAATCAAGGCAGAGAGGCTGGGCCATTATCTCCCTGCATGGGCCATCACTAGATTAAGTCATGAGGACTTCATCACTGCCTAAAGGCTCCACCTCTTAATACTATCACATTGGTGATTAGGTTTTGGTGTAACACACTATCACTAATCCCCTCATAAATGGGATTAGGGCCCTTATAAAAGGGCTTGAGGGATTGGGTTCATTTACTTCTATTCCGCCATGTGAGGACACAGCTACAAAGTGCCATCTTGGAAACACAGAGCAGTCCTCACCAGACATTGAATCCACTGGCACCTTGATTTTGGACTTCCCCGTCTCCAGAACTGTGAGAAATAAATTCCTGTTCTTTCTAGGTTATCCAGTCTAAGGTACTTTGTTATAGCAGCACAAACGGACAAAGACAGAGTGTCTGAATTGAGAGCTATGTTACCTGTTCTCACAGTACTCTGGGGCATGAGCTCTTCCAATGTGAAGGAGGGTGTTTGTTGATGCACCACAGTTCCACTATGCAAACATCATCTCATTTTTTCCCTTCTAGAACGTTGTAAAGTGGGCATGATTATGCCCATTTTACAGATGAAGAAACTGAGGCTAAGACCAATGGAATAACTTGCATATGCTCACAGGGCTGGCAGAGCCAGGATTCAAATCCAAGCTTGACGGGCTCCAAATTAGTCCAAGCTGTTCAATAACTCAGCTCCAAGATTTGGACCTTTGTTTTGGGTTTACCTGTAACAAAGATTCCCATGTGATGGATTTCTATTCTTCTCACTGGTTAGACGGCGGGGGGGGGGCGGGGGGTGCCATGTTTGGCAGCTAGGTTTAGGGACACATACAGCTAATACTTCACAGCTATTGTTTCACTTAATCCCTCCGAGGGCTCTCTGGGGTAGAAACTATTATTAACACTAGTTGACAGGTGAGAAAACTGCAGCATAGAGAGGTTAAATAATTTGCCCAGACTCTTACTGCTGTTAAGTGGTAGAATCAGACTTTGAATCTAGACCAGCTGAATTCAGAGTCTGGGCTTTGAACCTGTAAACTCTACTGGCTGCCTCAGATGAAGGATTATAGGTACTCAGTGGGGAGAGAGTGGAAGGGGCTGGAAGATGCAGGGAAGTCTTCCTGGGGGAAGTGTCACTTAATCAAAAAAGTAACCGCTGAGATGCCAGGTGCAGGGGCTCACGCCTGTGATCCCAGCACTTTGGGAGGCCGAGGTGTGTAGATCATGAGGTCAGGAGATCGAGACCATCCCGGCTAACATGGTGAAACCGTGTCTTTACTAAAAATACAAAAAATTAGTCAGGCGTGGTGGTGGGCACCTGTAGTCCCAGCTACTCGGGAGGCTGAGGCAGGAGAATGGCGTGAACCCGGGAGGCGGAGCTTGCAGTGAGCCGAGATCGTGCCACTGCACTCCAGCCTGGGCGACAGAGCAAGACTCCGTTTCAAAAAAAAAAAAAAAAAAAAAAAGAAACCACTGAGAAGGATTGAGTGTCTCCTTGATTCAGGCTCTGCATGTTGGCTAGGATGTGATGGGGAGGGAGAACTGGAGAGAGTGTTATAGATGATTATACTGCAGAAGCAAAGGCAGGGAGGTGAAACTTGAATATACAGTGCACTGGGTACAACGAGAAAAGCAAGCCAGTGGGTGCAGCAGGCACATGACTGTCCCAAGAACATGGCAGTGTACTCGAGCAAGCACTTGGAAAAGCGCCAGAGCTGCCCTCCCCAGCATGTCCATCACTGGTTATTCCTTAGCCTTGGAAGAGAGGAGGAATGTTTTCTCCTCCTTAGCTCGTTCCTGGCCACTGACATCTGCCACACTGACCCATACCACAAGCAATTGCATGCTCCGTTCTAGCCTCCTTGGCAGTACCTTTGGGCTTCATGGCTGCTTTCACTGAGTCCTTCACTTGGGTGAGCAGACAGGAACCAGTCCGGGCCAGAGAGTTCTGTGTTCCTCAACTGACCAAGTTCCACTACAAAGGTTTCCTCTGAGCCTGGGGCCGTGCCCTGGAGGCCCTCCAATGTCCCTGTATCTATGGCAGGGCAGAAGATACAATTGTTCTGAACCCTGGGGGCTGTCTCCAGATGATGCAGCCAAATGTATGTTACCCTAATCCCCTCCCCCAAGGCTTCTCATGGCCTGTGTCCTGGGGTCTACAGATTGGCCATAGAGTTGGTGGCTCCTGGAGAAGGAGGCTCTTGATGGGAAGGGCGAGATTTAAATTGATAAAGAGAAGAAATAAAAGAACAGAGAACAAAGTGAGCAATGGATCTATGTGGGCCAACAATCAGTCATTTATTCAATCAACAAACACTTCTTGAGTACCTGCTGAAGCCAGACAATTTTACAGGAAGGAAATCATGTCAGCTTGGCTCCAAGGGGTGGCAAAATAATGCTAGAGCTATCTTACAGGACCTCTCTTCCCCAGGTCCAAAACTGACCTCAGGCTGTTCATCTCCTCCTTTTGGATTCCCTGTCTCTGTCAATGACACCACCAGACACCTAACTGCTCAAGCTGGAAAACTGGGCAATATCTCTGATTTCTCTCTCCCTCGTGGCCCACATTCAGTCATCGACCCCTCCCATTGAGCTGTCCTCTGATGGCTCTCAGATCGGGCTGCTGTTCTCCACTCCCCTGCCTCAACTGTGGGCCCATCAGCTCTGGCCTGGACCTCTATAGTATCTGTGCTTTCACCCTCCCCTCCCTTCTGAACATTCTCTGCACCATGACCAGAGGTGTCAACTGAAAGCAAGTTTCACAGTGCTGTTTCTAGGCTTAAAATCCTTTACTGCTTCCTCTCCTGCCCCAAGGACAGGGTCCAAAGTCCTGTGCCATGGACCGAATTGTGTCTCTCCCCAAAACTTACATGTTGAAGCCCAAACCCCAGTGTGACTATTTGGAGATAGGGTCTTTAAGAAGTAATAAAGGTTTAATGAGCTTGTAAGGGTGGAGTCCTGATCTGATGGGATCAGCGTCCTTAGAAGAGGAAGAGAAGGAGACACCAGAGAGCTCTCTCTGCCATGTGAGGACACAATGAGAAGGCGGCCATGTATCAGCCAGAAGAGAGTCCTCCCTAAAATCTGAATTGGCTGGAACCTTGATCCTAGACTTCCCAGTCTCTAGAATTGTGAGAAAATGCATTTCTATTGTTTAAGCTTCCCAATTTGAGATATTTTGTTGTGTGGCTGAGCTGACTAATGCACCCTGCAGGGTCTGTCCCCTGCCTACTCTATCCAGCTCATTTCTCTCCATTTTCAGGCTATCACAGAGCTGCTCTTCCTGGAAAGCTTCCCTGGCCCCTTCTAGGAGATGCCATTAGTGTCTGTGCCACCTCCTGGCACTCGGCCTCCATCTGCAGCTGGAGCTGGAACAGGCAGTTCCCATGCACATCACCTGTGTCCTACCTCTAGGCTTCCACTCCAAGTGCCTGCTGAAGCTTTTGGCTCCACCCTTTCTGTCTTCCTTTGGAAGGACAATTCTGAGGCATATTCTGAACAATTCTTCAGTCTCCTTGAATTGAGCCCTGGGTGCCCCTAAGTATACCCAGCTCGGTTCCACACCTGCATTGGCTTTGCTTCTTTCCCTTCTTCTGCTCTGCACTCCTTGGCTCTGTGTCCCGAGGTCACTGCCCAGATAAACCCCCTGCTCTCATGTCCTTGCCTCAGGTTGGGCTTTCAGGGAATTCAAGACACCTCTCCTCTCATCCAAACAGGAGTAGGTGCCCTTCTATTATCCCTCCTTAAGCCACGTACAATTCTTTGTTCTACTTATCTGTCCAGGTGTCCCCCTCCCCAACTTCAGTGTGAGCTAGAAAAGAGAAGCGACCTGGCTGTCCTATTCCCAGCACACAGCACAGGATGCGGCATGCAGCAGGAACCTCAGCAGGTGTTGTGGAATGAGTGAATGAGAAATAGGGTGTTCACGACAAAAACAACACACTGGGAACAGCAGGGGACTTCCTCAACATGATACAGGCCATGTGTTAAAACCCACAGCTGACATCATAATGCTGAATAACTGAAAGCTTTCCCCCTAAGATCAGGAACAAGACAAGGATGCTCACTCTTGCCACTTCTATTCAGCATTGTACTGGGGGCTGGGGGCTGTAATCTCAGCACTTTGGGAGGCCAAGGTGGGCAGATCACTTGAGGTCAGGAGTTTGAGACCAGCCTGGCCAACATGGTGAAACCCTGTCTCTACTAAAAATACAAAAATTAGCCAGGCGCATGCCTGTAATCCCAGCTACTCAGGGGGCTGGGGCAAAATAATCGCTTGAACTCTGGGGACAGAGATTGCAATGAGCTGAGATCAGACCACTTTTCAGTATGAAAAGGACTGATTTTTTCTTTATTTCTTAAATTGATAAATTTATATATTTATGGTATACAACATGTTGTTTTGAAGTAAGCATACATTGTGGAATTGCTAAATCAAACAAAATATGCATTACCTCACATACTTATCATTTATTTATGGTGAGAACACTTAAAATCTACTCTTAGTAATTTGCAAGTATACAATACATTGTTATTAACTATAGTCACCATGTTGTATGATAGATTTCTTGAAAGGGTAGTTTATTTATTTATTTTGAATTAATTAACTTTGTAGGGACAAGGTCTCTGTCACCCAGGCTGGAGTTGCCATGGCACCATCATGGCTCATTGTAGCTGTGAACTCCTGGGCTCAAGCAATCCTCCCACCTCAGCCTGCTGAGTGGCTGGGAGTACTGTCACACACCACCACACCTGACTAATTTTGGACAATTTCTTAAATGAAATAAAAGACATCCAGATTGGAAAAGAAGAAGTTAAATTGTTTATATTCAAAGTTGACATAATCTGATATATAGGAAATTCTAAAGAATCGACAAAAGACTATTCAAGCTAATAAACAAATTCATCGAAGTTATGGGATAAAAGATAAACATGCAAAAATAGTTATATTTCTATATACTAGCAGAACAGTCCAAAAAAGAAATGATAATAATTCCATTTAAAATACCAACAACAAGAATAAAAATGCATAGAATAAATTTAAAGAGGTACAAAACTTGTACATTGAAAGCTACCAAATATTACTGAAAATAATTAAAATCTAAATCAAGGAAAGACATCCCATGTTCACGGATTAGAAGATTTAATATTGTAAGATGTCAGTACTCCTCAAAGCAATCTACAGATTCAATGCAATTCCTATCAAAATCCCAATGGCCTTTTTGCAGAAGTGGAAAAGCTGATTCCTAGATTCATATGAAATTGCAAGGGATCCTGAATACCCAAAACAATTTTATAAAGGAGGAACAAAGTTGGAGAACTCATGCTTCCTAATTTCAAAACTCACTACAAAGCTACAGTATTCCAAATAGTGTGTTACCAACAGAAGGGTAGATATGTGGATCAATGGAATATAATTGAGAGGCCACAAATAAACCCATATAACCATCAATTAATTTTCCACAAGGATACAAAAAAACCCCTCTCTCACATTATATATGAGAATTAACTCAAGTGGGTCAAAGACCTAAACATAAGTGCTAAAACTATAACTGTTAGAAGAAAACGGGTAAATCTTCATAAGCTTGGATTTGGTAATGGATTCTTAGATATGACATTAAAAGCAGGAGCCAGAAAAAAAAATAGATGAACTGGATTTCATCAAAATTAAAAATCTTTGTATACCAAAGGACAATATCAAAAAAATGAAAAGACAACATACCCAATGGGAGAAAATATTTACAAGTTGCATATCTGATAAAGAAATTGTATCCAGAATAAAGAACTCCTAAAACTTAACAACAAGAAGACAACCCAATTTAAAAATGGGCAAGGGACTTGAAAAGATTTTCAATATCATAGTCATCAGAGCATGCAAATCAAAACAATGAAATACCACTTTATACCCACTAGGATTGCTGTAATAATGATAACTAATGGAAAATAACAAGTGTTGGCAAAGATGTCAATAAATTGGAATCCTTGTACATTGCCTGTTGAAGTGTAAAATCGCGCAGCCACTGTGGAAATGTTTGGCTGTTTCTTAAAAAGTCAAACACAAAATTACCATATGACCCAGCAATTCCACTCCTAGACATACACCCAAAATAACTGAAAAATTAATTAAAACAAAAGCTTGTATATATGTTGATAGCAGCCCTAGCCACAATTGCCAAAAGGTGGAAACAACTCAAATGTCTATCACTGAATGAATGAGTAAGCAACATGTGGTCTATCCCCAAATGAAATATTATTCAGCCGTGCAAAAGAATGAAGTTCTGATACATGCTACAACTTTGAACCACAAAAACATTGTGCTAAGTGAACCAAGCCAGACACAAAAGGTCACATATTGTATGATTCCATTTATATGAACTATCCAGAACAGGTAAACGCACAGTGTCAGAAAACAGACTGTTACCAGGGGCTGGAGAGGGAGGATTGGGGGTGACTGCTTAATGGGTGCAGGGTTTCCCTTTGGGGTTATGGAAATGTTTTGGAACTAGATAGAGCTAATGGTTGCACAAAATTGTGAATGTATTAATGCAACTGAACTGTACACTTTAAAATGGTGAATTTTATGTTATGTCAGTTTTACCCCAATAAAAACAAAAAAGATCAGGTGCGGTGGCTCACACCTGTAATCTTAGCATTTTGGGAGGCCAAGGAGGGCAGATCGCTTGAGTCCAAGAGTTCAAGACCAGTCTGGGCTACATGGCAAAACCCCATCTCTACAAAAAACACAAAAATTAGCCAGGCATGGTGGCACATGCCTGCAGTCCCAGCTACTTGGGAGGCTGAGGTGGGAGGATTGCTTGGGCCCAGGAGGCAGAGGCTGTGGTGAGCCAAGATTGTGCCACTGCACTTAGCCTGACCGACAGATCTAGACCCTGTCTTAAACAAACAAAAAAACAAGTGGATCAGCCTGTGGTATCCAGCTACTCCAGTCTTCCCATCCTGCCTTGCAGTGGCACATGAGTGGTACACAGACAGAGACCCCTCTGTCCCTGCCTCTCATGATTTCCAAAGACCAGCTGCCTGGGTCTTCAGAGCTGGGGCCACTGTGATTTTGCTCATCTCTGCCCTTTTCTGAAGGGGATGGGAGTTGTCTTACATTTTAAATCCTCCATTTCACTGGGAGTGCCCATCAGAATTTGGCTAGAACTGTTGCTCTAGGTCACAATTACTTCTGCCAAAGGTATGTGCATACTTATGACTGTACACATGCTTTGTGTTTACCATGTCCCAGCAGCACTGTCTGCATTCATGCTGATAATAAAAACTCAATTTATAGTAAAAACAAGCATTTTGTTGTGAAATTGGGTTTTAAGGATCCTATAAAGGCATTGCAGAGATTTATTTTAGCCTAGTAAATATCTTGCTCCAGGGTGAGACTTTAGAACCTTCTAACAGTTCATTTTGAAGGATTTGGTTGTTAGAAAACTTTTATAGTCTCTTTAATCATGGAAGAATAACAAATTGAAGGACTTCCAACAACAATGGATTTCCCATATCTGGAATGTCTTGGCATCCTTCATAGGCTGGATGGTACAAGACTATGGTGGTAGCTGGGAGTTGGGAGACCTGGGTCCTAGGCTACTCAAAGGCTAGATGACTGTAGGCACGTCCGTTTTCCCCTCTAGGCCTCAATTTTCTCTTCTGAACAGCCTAGGGGTTGAATTTTTTACATAAAAACTGCAATTCCATACTTAGAAAATGTTCCCGAAGGAAAAAATTTAACAAAAGCAGTAAGTTACATGTTTAAAACCGTTCAATGCAATGTTATCTATAAAGGCAAAAAAGCAGAAGCAACAAAAATATCCCATGAATTGGAAATAGATGATAGAATTATAGAAACACTTGTGACAGAATAATAAATTGACGTTAAAAATAGTAATTGCCATACATATATATTCCTTCTCTCTCAACACCAGTTAAGACTGGCATAATGCTCATTAAAACAAAACAGTGGTTATTTCTAGATGGAATTATGGTTAATTTTTGTTTTCTTCTTTATGCTTTCATGTATATTTCAAATGTTCCATAATGAACACATATGACTTTTATAAAAAACTACTGTCATTGAAGTAGCAATTAATTTTATAAAGAGTAAGTGACAAAGAAGAAAATAGTTAAGTTATAATGTGAAATGAGAAGGAAATAGAAGATGAAATGAATACTCAGGTTGCAACTAGGTTGAAATGGCAACAGACCAAATCCCTGAAAATCACTTTGCTAATTATCAATCCATTTAATAACCAATTCTCTAAAAATTTACTACCCTGCCTATAGGTGTTTTTGTGTCTATTCAATTATATTCTTTTTTCATTTTGCCATCTTTTGACATGTTAAGTATTTTAAATAAATTGTCTAAGGGTACTTCTGATTTTATATTTCTTTCTTTTTTTTTTTTTTCGAGATGGAGTTTCACTCTTGTTGCCCAGGCTAGAATGTGGCGATCTCGGCTCACCACAACCTCCACCTCCCAGGTTCAAGTAATTCTCCTGCCTCAGCCTCCTGAGTAGCTGGGATTACAGGCATGTACCACCACGCCTGGCTAATTTTGTATTTTTAGTAGAGACAGGGTTTCTCCGTGTTGGTCAGGCTGGTCTCGAATTCCTGACCTCAGGTGATCTGCCCACCTCGGCCTCCCAAAGTGCTGGGATTACAGGCGTGAGCCACTGTGCCTGGACTTGATTATATATTTCCAAGAGTTCTTTTAAACATGTGCACTATCCCTTGATTATGGGATTGTTTTTGTCCTTTTGTGTGTAACTGTTCCTTTTTAATCTACTTTGGAATAATTTAATAAGTTGTGAGCCTGTTTGCTAAAAGCACTTTCTTTAAGATTTAGTGTTTTGCTGGTCATGATGGCTCAAGCCCATAATCCCAGCATTTTGGGTGGCAGAGGTGGGCAGATCACTTGAGCCCAGGAGTTTGAGACCAGCCTGGGCAACATAGTGAGACCTCATTTCTAAGAAAAAAAAAAAAATCTGGGCATGGTGGCGGTGGCATGTTCTATTTTTTAGGACGTTAGAACATCCATCCATGTCTTGCTTGCTCTATAACTCTGGTGACAGATGCCAGTGAAGGATCAGGACAGAAGGAGCCTTTATAATTGATTGTCCTTAATATCTTGGGCACCATTGAAAAGTTTGTTAGAAATACTAAATCTCTCTCTCTTTTTTTTTTGTGCGTGTGTGTGTGTGTGTGTGTGTGTGTGTGTGTGTGTGTGTGTGTGAGAGACAGGGTCTTGCTCTGTCTGCCAGGATGGAGTGCAGTGGTGCAATCACAACTCACTGCAGCTCTGATCTCCTCTCGGGCTCAAATGATTCTCCATCTCAGCCTCCCAAGTAGCTGAAACTATAGTTGTGCACCACCACGCCCAGCTAATTTTTGTATTTTTCTATGGAGTTTTGCTATGTTGCCCAGGCTGGTCTGGAACTCCTGGGCTCAAGAAATCTGCCCACCTTGGCCTCCTAAAGTGCTAGGATTGCAGGTGTGAGCCACTGCACCTGGCCATAAGTGGGATTCTTAGTGATGAACCTGAAGAACTTTTGGGTCCTACTTCAAGATCGGCCCAGTGCAGAAATCAAGGCTTCAGTTGCAGCTTCCTATTTCAGCATCTGCATGTGAATATACCAAGAAAGAGAGGAGGAAAGAGAGAAAAGATAGAAATAGAACATTTTATAAGAACAGCCTATCTATCCTTCCTAGTTTAAAATTGAAATCATTAGATTTAGTTATATTTAAATTTAGCAACCGAAAAAAATGGAATGGAACTTTAGATAAATGTTTCTTCAAACAAGTGAAATTGGTTGGTTAAGACCCCTTTAAAGTTAAAAGAAGAAACATGAAAAACTTTAATTGGTCAGAACCATTGTTATTTTCTTTCAATTAAATCTGATAGTCTCTACTGCTAATGCCAGTTTAATCTATTTATATTTATTTGATCCCTGATGTTTGGACTTATTTTCAAATTACTCTTTTATTTGTTTCTTTTTTTCTTTGCTTTCCTTCCTTCTTTTCCATTAATAAAGTTTTCTATATATATATTCCCCCTTTTTGCCCCTGCTTATTGGAAGCTTAGATTTTATTTATATTTCTTTAGTGGTTACAATTAAAATTTAACATAATGTATTTAGTGATTAGTTTCTTAAATACAGTCTAAAGTCAATACTTCTAGTCTTCTTTTGAGCAATCTTGACATACCTTTATCACATTTCATAACCAATTATCCTTGTTACTGCAGTCTAGGTATTTAGTTTCATTTCTGTTTAAATTATAAAAGATGATGTGATTATTACATGCAGTCAACAGTTAATTAAATTTTATCAATTTTACCAACTTCTGCATTCATTATTTTCTTAGTCCACTCAGGCTGCTATAACAAAATACCATAGACTGAGTAACTTATAAACAACAGAAATTTCTCATTGTTCTGGATGAGGGGAAATTCGAGATCAAGGCACCAACAGATTCGGGCCCATTTCTAGACTCACAGATAGCACTTGCTAGCTGTGTCCTTTCATGGTGGCAGGGGCTAGCTTGCTCTCTGGGGTACTAAGGGCTCTACCTTCATGATCCAATTACCTCCCAAGGCTCCACCTTCTAATACCATCACCATGGAGTTTAGGATTACAATATGTGAACTGGTGGAGGTGGGGGGGGGCGGTGGGGTGGGGGCACACAAAAATTCAGACCTTAATCATTTTCTTTGTATTCTATTCTCTTTGATTTCAAACTTCTTCTTGATGAAAAGTCATTAAGTAGTAAATGGTACATCTGGGGGGGATAATTTTTATTTTACCTTCCCTCTGGAATGATCGTTAACTTTTAAAGTATGAAAGTCTAGGTTAGTAGCACTTTTCCTTAGCACTTTTAAGTTCTTTAATTTTCTTTCAGCTTTTAATTTGGCTAATGAGGGCTGGCTTTGAGCATAATTTATTTGTTTTCTGGCAGCTTTTAAGATTTTCTCTATATCCTTCATTTACTGACACCTCTTCACAATGCATCTAGGTGTGAATTTATTTCTTCTGTCCAGTATTATGTACTTTCAAGGTTAGGACTTATATCTTTAATAGTGAAAAATTCTCAGTCATTATCTCACTAAGTATTGTTTCTTCACTATTCTTTTTTTCTTTTCTTTTTTTTTCCCTTTTTTTGAGATGGAGTTTCGCTCTTGTTGCCCAGGCTGGAGTCCAGTGGTGCGATCTTGGCTCACTGCAACCTCTGCCTCTGAGGTTCAAGCAATTCTCTTGCCTCAGCTTCCTGAGCAGCGGGAATTACAGGCGCCTGCCACCATGTCTGGCTAATTTTTGTATTTTTAGTAGAGACGGGGTTTTACCACGTTGGCCAGGCTGGTCTTGAACTCCTGACCCCAGGTGATCCACCTGCCTCAGCCTCCCAAAGTGCTGGGATTACAGGCGTGAGCCACCACATCCGGCTCACTATTCTTTCTTTTTTCCTGTTTTGGCTATTCTCTTAGAAGTATGCTGAATCCTCTAGGCCAGGCGCAGTGGCTCACGCCTGTAATCCTAGCACTTTGGGAGGCAGAGGCGGGTGGATCATTTGAGGCCAGGAGTTCAAGACCAGCCTGGGCAACATGGCAAAACCCCATCTCTACTAAAAATACAAAAATTAGCCAGGTATGGTGATGGATGCTTGTTGTCCCAGCTATTCAGGATGCTGAGGCATGAGAATTGCTTGAACCCAGGAGGCAGAGGTTGTAGTAAGCTGAGATCGTGCCACTGCACTCCAGCCTGGATGATAGAGCAAGACTCTGTCTCAAAAAAAAAAAAAAAAGTGTGTTGGATCCTCTAAACTACCCTTTCTCCCTTAACTCTTCATTCTTCTGTGTGTGTATACATATATGTATATGTGTGTGTGTGTGCACATGTATATGTGTGTATATATATGTATCTACCTTGTGCTGTATTCTAGATGAATTCTTCAATACTATCTTCCAATTTATTAATTCTCTCTCCTATTGTATCCACTGTAGAATTTATTCTCTCCATTGTGATTATAATTTATTTTTATTTTGTTTTTGAGACAAGGTTTTGCTCTGTTGTCCAGAGTGTTGTGCAGTAGTGTGATTATGGCTGCAGTCTTGACTTCCCAGGCTGAAGTGATCCTCTCACTTCAGCCCCTGCAAGTACCTGGGACTACAGGTACATGCCAACATGCCCAGCTAATCTTTTTTGTTTTTTCACTGTTTATAGAGACAGGGTTTCATATTGCCTAGGCTGGTCTTGAACTCATGGGCTCAAGTGATCCTCCCACTGTGGCCTCTGAAAGTATTGGGTTACAGGTGTGAGCCACTAAGCCCAATGTTTATAATCAAAATGGTAAGGTTTTTATTTCTAAGATTTATAATTGGTTCTTTTTTATATCCACCTGTTTTATTTGCATCAGTATTTATTTCATAAATTCTGTTCCCTTTTGACAAATGACAGCTTTCATTATCTCATTGAGAGCGTTAAACATTCTTATTTTAAAGTCTTTTCCAGACTGGCTTATTATATCAATTTTGATTGCAATTAATATACCCAATTATTTTGTTAACTTTCTTAGGATTAGTTTATTTCATATGTGTTTTTTGTTGTTGAGATATAAATCACATACCATAAAATTCACCTCTTTAAAGTATATAATTAACTGGTTTTTAATAAACTCACAAGACTGTGAAACTATTACCACTATCTAATTAAAAACACTTTCATCACCTCCCAAAGAAACCTCATATTCATTAGTAGTCACTCCCTATTTCCCCCTCTGCCTTACCCCTAGAAACTACTTATCTACTTTTTATCTCCAAGATTTGCCTATTCTGAACATTTCATGTAAGTAGAATCATACAATATGTGGTCTTTTGTCTCTGGGTTTTTCCACCTAGCACAATGTTTCATCTTATAGTTCACTTAACATAATGTTTCATCTTACAGGATGAATCAGTTACTTCATCCTTTTTAGGGCTGAATAATATTCCATTGTATGAACAGACCACATGTTATTTAACTATTCATCAATTAATTGATGGGCATTTGGGTTGTTTATACTTTTGGGATCTCGTGAATGCTGCTATGAAAATTGTATACAAATTTTTGTGTGGATATATGTTTCTTCTGCCTGCTAAAATATTGCATTTAAGCCACATCTGGAAATGAAGTTTTTATTTCAGTTATTTTTCTATTCCAGAATATCTAATTGGTTCCTTCTAATAATTTTCTACATTTTTACTGATATTCTCTATATGGTGAGCCATCATTCTCATACTCTCCTTTAGTTCTTTGGACATAGTTTCCTTAGCTCATTAAACATAATTTAAATAGATGATTTAAAGTCTTTGTCTATTGGAGGCTGAGGCAGGAGGATTGCTTGAGCCTATGGAGTTCGAGACCAGCCTGGGCAACATGGCAAGACCCTGTCTCTACCAAAAAAAAAGAAAAAAAATTAGCCAGGCATGGTGGTTTGCACTTGTGGTCCTAGCTACTCAGGAGGTTGGAGCAGAAGGATTGTTTGGGTCTGGAAGGTAGAGGCTACAGTGAGTCATGTTTGTGCCACTGCACTCCAGCCAGCACAACAGAGTGAGACTCTGTCTCACACACAAAAGAAGAATGAATGAATAAATAAATGCATAAATAAATAAGAAAAATAAAGTCCTTGTCTAGTAAGACCAGTGTCTGGTATTCCTCAGGAACAGTTTTTATTGACTGCTTTTTTTTCCTGTATATGGGCCATACTTTCTTGTTTCTTTATTATTATTAATTATTTTTTTCTTAAGTTCCCCTGAAAATGAAATACTTTCTTGTTTCTTTAAATGTCTCTTAATATTTTGTGGAAAATTGGAAATTTTAAATTTGGCAACCCTGGAAATAAGATTCTCCAGGATTTGTTGTTACTGTTTGTTGCTTTTCTTCGTTTCTTTAGTGACTTTTCTGAACTAATTCAGTAAAGTCTGAATTCCTAGTTCTGTTTAGCCAGCTAAGTCTCTTACCTTAGTGGTGAGCAAATGATTGGATAGAGATTTCCTTAAACTCTTGCAATCAGTACATCTCCCTCTCTTTGCCAAAGGACTCTGTGTGTGTGTGTGTGTGTGTGTGTGTGTGTGTGTGTGTGTGTGTTGGTGCATGCTTTCCAAACTCAGCCAGGCTGTTAGCAACTCTAACTCTTCACTTCTTACTTGTGCAAGATCTCAAGGTCAGCCCAAGGTGGGAGCTTAGGACCTTCTCAGGTTTTTCCTGAGTATGTGCATAGCCCTAGGCATGTGTATAGCCCTATGCATGTGTGTGGCCTTCTAGAGTCCAGGAACATTTCAAAACTTTTTAAAGCCCCTGTGGACATCTCATGCCTCAGCTTTTCCCTTTAAGCTTTTTGTTTAGCCTATTGTTTACCCCAATTATCTAACTGCCTTGGGAAGCTACAAATGTAATCAATTGCCTCTAATTGTTTATAACAAACACCCCCCAAGGAAAAGGCTTTTTGTACTGTGTGAGCTTTGAGTCAGGTCAAATAAAGACAGCTCTTTAAAGTGAGGGCTTCCAGACAACTGTTAGACACGTCAAATGATGACGATTTTCTGGAAATGAAGCTTTGAAGAAACAGCAACCCTGTTAAGCCCCCATGGTGGCTGGCAGGCTGCTGATTTTTACTGTGATTTTAGACTGTTAATTTTCAAGGCTACTGTGGAGCTGGAGAGCATGAGATGGAAATAGGGCAAATTAAAATGCCACAACACTTGCTGTCTTTACTAAGATTTAGCTGTTTTTCTTTAATAATTGCTCCCTAGATTGCTACAAGAATTTGATTAACTTCCAGACTTCTAAAAAAGTTGATTCTAAAAATTTTTTGCCAGTATTCACATGACATATTCAAAGCATTAACTCTTCCATTTTCACTGGTATCAGCTTTTCAGGTGTTTTTAAATTTTGGTGTACAAGTTCATTTTGAATGGGAGAGCTCTTTCTTCCTGCATTCCTCCCTGTCTAGCAGTTATGTGGCCGTCTCCACCCAGCCCCTTGGGACCCTTAGTTCAGAGCCATGTTTTGCATTAGCAGGCTGGAGCTCTAGCCCAGTCATCACACTGGGGTTACTGCAGGTACTTTCATTGAGTCAGCAGCTTGATTGATGTCCTGGTGGTAAGGATCTGTCCTCCCCCTGTCTCCCTAAGCTTGCAGTTTCATATGGGATGTAACTGGGAGCTGTCAGCAGACATTTCTAGCTTCCTTTCAAGAGCAAAAGGTACCATTGCTTCCCTGGTTTGGAACAGTGAGCCCGACTCAAGTGCCCCACCTCATGTTGAAGGTTATTACTTCTGGTTACACCCTAGAATCCAAATTCCCACTCTTTCTGTTTGTTTCCCAACCTTGAGCCTAGAAGGCTCATGGTTACAGCTTCCTCTTCCCACTTTTTATTTCCGGTTCATAGAGATTCTTCTCTTGTTTTGAACATGCCTATGTGTTTTTAATTTTCCCTCTTTACATTTTATTTATTGTTGCTGTGTGTTTGGAGCAAGAGGGCTGGAGAGTATAAGAGTAGGCAAAACACAGGTGACCACTGTTATCTTGACTATGCATTGTATAAAATCTTCCATCATTTAAATTTTTAAATTATTTTTTAGCCTGAGACAGTATCTATTGATTCTCTGCTCTGATAGATGAGGAAATTAACCTAAAATGATTAAAAATGATAATACATATCTAGGTCATGCTTACCTATTGGGGGCAGTACTCATGAGTATATTTCTCTGACAAAGCTACTCCAGCTGCTTTCAAAGTTGTATAAATATACCAAACATCTATCTTGATTTTGCATTCTAGGAAAATGTAGAAATAAGGCACCAATCACCATAACAAGGAAATTTTCCTTTTCTCTTGTCAACCACATTTTATGAGGGTGAAGAGGTGGCTCTGTGGAGGAAAGAAGTAAATCCCAGAAAAGCCATGATTTCATCTAATTACAATACTTACATGCATACCTATGAACCTTGATGAAAAACTGTGATGCCCAACTGAGTAAAATTTCACTAACTAGAAGTGTAAGGAATAGATGAGCCCAATCCAATTTGACCAAGTTTTATTGAATTTTTACAAGGTATAACTGGTGTTAGGCATTGAGAGGATGTAGAAGTGAGCAAAGACCATTTCTGTTCTCTAGGAGATGAGAAGGGAAGTAAAATAACTTGAGGGCTCATAGTGTGGTCTACGCGGGCTTGATGTCCTTCAGTGAAGTTGTTTCTGAGTACAGGCCTAAGGACCAGGCAACTCCTATGGCACCTGGATATTTAAGAACAAATCTCACCATCCTGTTGAAGCCCTCACCATGAGGAGACAATTAATGGCTTTATTTGAAATTTTCCTATTGACTTTTTATCAACATGGTCCCATTGACTTTGGATCAACTCAGTTCTCCAAAAATAGAACTAATATTAATTGGCTAAGGACACAGCTCTGAAGCGTACAAAAGTTCAGTTATTTTAAATGTTGAGATCTAGAGGTGGGGATAGATGTAGTTCCAGAGAAACCTCTTTCTAACAAACATAAAATCACACCTTCTCTTGAGTGTCAGTTCTCTTAAGTTAAGGGGTAAGATCCTGGAGAAGAGTGTGGGATATGCCTGCAGGGGCAGATGGGGGACACCAGCCTGGGAATCAGGAGACCAGCTAGGTTCTCATAAGCCATCCCTAATCTGGCTCTTCCAACCCTGTGAATACTGAGGCCAGCATTGTCTTTATAGAGCACAGTCTAACTCTGTGTTTTAGATCAGGGGTCCACAACCCCCAGGACACGGACTGGAACTGGTCTGTGGCCTGTTTGGAATTGGGCCACACAGCAGGCAGTGAGCAGTGCGCAAGCGAGCATTGTTGTCTGAGCTCTGCCTCCTGTCAGATCAGCAGCGTTATTAGCTTCTCACGGGAGCTTGGACCCTATTGTGAACCGTGTGTGCGAGGGAGCTAGGTTGTAGACTTCTTATGAGAATCTAATGCCTGATGATCTGAGGTGGAACAATTTCATCCCCAAATCATCTCCCCAACCCCCTGTCCATGGAAAAATTATCTTCCACAAAACCGGCTCCTGGTCCCAAAAAGGTTGGGGACCGCTGTTTTACACAGTCCATTCACCTGTCTCAAACACTTCCATGACTTTCCATGAGGAAGGAAATGGGAGGCATTTCAGACAGGAAGACATACATGGGTAAAGATATGGATTTCCTCAACATTTCTTGCCATTTGTCCATCTTTGACATCACCCTCTCCCTTGTTGGAGTGGTTAAGGCAGGATAAAGTCCAAATTCGGTCACTTCCATAAAACACCCTGCCTGGTCTGGACCCTGCCAGTCTCTTTCACCACTCTCCTTCCACCCTAGACTTGGCCCCAGACATACCCAGCTGCTTGCAGGCCCATGAATTCATCCAGCTTCTATACCTGTATCTATGCTGTGCTGTATACCTGGAGATACATCCCTGCCCTTCCCTCTTCCAGGAAGCCTTCACTCCTGTAAAGTGATAAGCAGCTAGTATTGGCTAGGATAATTCTGGCAGCATATAACAGAGACCAAATAACAGCAGTTCACATAAAATAGTAGTCAATTTGTTTCTCACCTAGTTATTAGGAAGGCTCTGCCTTACAAAGCTGCCTATAATGCAGATTCCTTCTCTGTTGGTCTGGGATGCATTCTTTATCCGCGTGATCCAAAGTGGCTTTCATTTGTCAGTGTTATGAGGAAAGGCTTCTGGGAAGAAGGGCAGAAATGAGTCCTCCAACACGGAAAGGACAGGCAAGCAGGAAGGGCAGGTGTCTTCTCTTTCAAAGGCATGGCCTCGAAGTTGTACGCATCACTGGCACACACTCCCTATTAGCCAGAACTGACTCACATGGGCACAAAACTCAGCTGCAAGGAAGGTGGGGGAGTATAGCTTTTATTCTGGGAAGGCTCTGTTATTATGAGAGAAAAGGGGAAGGCTGACATTGGAGAATGGCTGTATGTGAATGAGAGCTGTGAGAACAGAAGGAACACCCAGAAGGAATGAAGATGAAGACTTAACCACTCCAACGAGGGAGAGGGTGATGTCACCCTTCCTTCTTAAGGAAGACTTAATCACTCCAATAAGGGAGAGGGTGACGTCAAAGATGGACAAATGGCAAGAAATGTTGAGGAAATCCATACCTTTACCCATGTACATCTTCCTGTCTGAAATGTCCTCCCATTTCCTTCCTCATTTCTCCAGGCCCAATTTATGCTTGATTTCCTCCTGGAGGCCTCTACTGACAATTTCAGTCTTTCCCGGGCCTAGATAAAAAGTCTCTGTCTGGGTTACTAACTGGGCCAATGTGATTATAATCATCTTTTATTGATGCCTCTTATGAAACAGGTAATTTATATACATATACATATCTCATTTTCTTCTCACCATGCCTTTATGAGACTTTTTTTTTTTTAATTTTTTTTTTTTTTTTTTTTGAGACGGAGTCTTGCTCTGTCGCCCAGGCTGGAGTGCAGTGGTGCAATCTAGGCTCACTGCAAACTCCGCCTCTCGGGTTCACGCCATTCTCCTGTCTCAGCCTCTCGGAGTAGCTGGGACTACAGGCGCCTGCCATTTGTATTTTATAGAGACGGGGTTTCACCTGGTCTTGATCTCTGACCCTGATCCCCCCTCGGCCTCCAAATCTGGATTACAACTGAATAAAATCCATGAGACTGGCAAACAGACATCAATGTTAGCTTTTTATTGATAAACTGATTGGAGAGCATGACTTCCTATTTGTGCTCAAAGGGCTGGCTCATAACCCTCTTTGCACCCATACAGGGTCCCATACAAAGTCCCCCATATGGAATTTGGAGAGGCCTACTGGGGGAAGTTTGGGCTTCAGAGTCACTCATCTAGTGAGGATTCCTGCCTAGCACTGGTGTGGAGAAAAGGGGTGAAAAGAGGAAACATCCCTAGTCTTACAGTCTTTTAATAACTTAGCTCTGCCCACCAAGAACTGTGGTCCCAAGGTTGTGGCCCCACATCAGGTAACTCATTCACTTCCCCTCTGAGGGGTAGAGGGGAAGGGGTGGGGCAAGAGGCCAGGAGTGTTACTCCTTTTGCGTTCTGTCCATGTGGAAACGGGAGTCGAGAGGAACGAAGTTTCTGCCGTAACAATCCCTAATGAGAGGAACTGCTTTGCCCATGTTATAGGCGAGGGAATCAGCACTGCGAGAAGTGCCGTGACTTGCTAGGGTCACTGAGATGTCATCCAGGTATTAGATGGCAGAGAATTTTGGAACCAAATCTATCTAGCCTTGGCCATTAGTCACTAGCTGTAGTAGCTTATAAGCTCTTTGAGGGAAGCATTATAATCAAACATCTCTACTTTCCCAGCAGCAGCTAGCAAAATGTCTATTCATTAAAAGACTCGCAGCAGAGTCTGGTATAAAGGGTCCGGGTTCTGGTCCACATATGTTGCCTCTTTGTCCGTGTCTCATGTTAAGTCAATCTCTTTACCAGGATGTTTCACCTCAGAGCAGGAACCAGTGATGCTACCTGGGGACCTTGTCAACCCTGCTGCCTCTGAACACTCCCTTGCTGGATTTATAGTTTGAGGCACTTTGTTGTATTTTTTTGAAATCCACTTTCTCCCTTGAGCCTCCTCCTACACCTGAGGAGGGAAGAAAAGGGTGATGAAGAGATTAAGGGCAATGTGGGATTAAGGACCACAGGTGGTCCAGGCTGGTAGTTTAGTTTGTAACCCTTCAAACAAATATCCTTAAATATTTGCCCAACATGTATTTCTTTCTTTTTTCTTTTCTTTTCTTTCTTTTTTTTTTTTGAGATGAGTCTTGCTCTGTCACCAGGGTGGAGTGCAGTGGTATGATCTTGGCTCACTCCAACCTCTGCCTCCGGGGTTCAAGCGATTCTCCTGTTTCAGCCTCCTGAGTAGCCGGGACTACAGGTGCCTGCCACCATGCCCAGCTAATCTTTGTATTTTTAGTAGATACGGAGTTTCACCATGTTGGCCAGGATGGTCTCGATCTCTCGATCTCTTGAGCTTGTGATCCACCCGCCTTGGCCTCCCAAAGTGCTGGGATTACAGGCGTGAGCCATCGTGTCAACATGTATTTCAAGAGGATAGAGAGAGACTGGCTGTTAATAGAAATTGCAAAAGGCCTGCCCAGCATTTTACATTTTCTGTGGTCTTTATACTCTCTATAGTTTTCTTTTGCAACTTGCTAAACTGTACAGCTTTTTGACAGGTGTATTAAATGATTTTATATTTAGATAATGAAAGAAGTCACTTGTTCCCAGTAAACAGCCCCGCTCCATGGAACACATCTTTACAGAACTTCTGATGCCTCCTGAAGAACAGAGGGCTATGCTTGGGAGAAACGCTGTATTTTTATCTTCCACTGGAGGGCGCTGTCTACTTTGGTGGAAGTGGAACCATCGATTCCACCAATTTATTCTAGCAGTGTTTCAGCTCCCCTGGTGAATTTGTGCCCTGGGCAGTTGTCCAGCAGTCTACTCCTTAATCTGGCTTTTCGCAAGGTCCCACAGGGCAGTAATGTCAGGGCTCGGATGAGACCCCAATCAGTGTCATTTCTACTGAGCTGGGCCACTGAACTCTTAAAGAGTTCTTGTCTTTGAAAAGAAGGCTTTTCAGAGCATACCGCGCAGCCTCATCCCATATGTATGGATCTGTTACCTATTCCTATACTGTCTGTGACTCAATTTCTAAAACTTTGTATCCTTTGCCTTTGAAAAAATATAAACTGGGCATCTTTCTTTTCTTTTCCTTTTTTTTTTTGTTTTTTTTTTGAGACAGAGTCTCACTCTGTCGCCCAGGCTGGAGTGTAGAGGCGCGATTTCGGCTCACCGCAACCTCCGCCTCCTGGGTTCAAGCGATTGTCCTGCCTCAGCCTCCTGAGTAGCTGGGATTACAGGCATGAGCCAAGGTGCCCGGCCTGGGCATCTTTCAAATAGGATCTGCTTCCTAGGTCATGACTCTGCCTCTGCATCCACTGCCGCACGGTCTCCCAAGTTGTCAGCACGTGGCTTTAAAGTAGGGCTTCTCCAACTTTAATGTGCAAAGGAAATGTCTGGTATCCAGTGAAATGCAGATTCTGATTCAACAGGCTTTGGCAGTGGGGCCTGAGATTCTGCATTTCTAACAGGCCCTCGGTGGGGTCACTACCAGTTAATGTACCACTTTTCAAATGTCAAGACTTTACCTATTTATCCCATCCTGGCGTTGTTCCACTCAGTTCTGCATATAGGAGGTCCCCCCCACCCCTATAAGGATGGAGGCTGGTCAATATCTATTTGGAGCTTCACCTCTTACTTTGTTCTCATCAATTGCTCCTGCAGGGCCCCTCTCCCTGGCATTGCTCCATCTCATCTATCCCTCTTTCCCTAGTTGGGCAAGCATGAAGCATTGTGTTGGTACTTGTGTCTGCCACATCTGTCCCCTGAGTGGTCTTTCACTATCATGCAGAGTAACTTCTTTTCATTTTTTCTGATCTTGCCTTTTCATTGAGAGCCTGAATCAGGACACAACAATGATAGCATAATGGCAATGACAGATGTCACCTGTGCATAAAGTGCTTTTATACCCACAAGGCAGTACTGGTCGAGGCTATGGGCTAGGGCTCCACAGTCTGCCTGCCTGTGTTCAAATCCTATCTCTGCCGCTTCCTAGCTGGGTGGCCTCGGCTTAGTTACTTAACCTCTCTGTGTCTTAGTTTCCTAATTTTCAAAATGTGGCGATGCTGCTTTATGAGGTCCTTGTAAAGATCAAATAAGATAATGTATGTGAAGCATCTAGAATAGGCCTGACACACAGTAGGCACTCAATTATAGTCAGGAATGTTATGATTCCTTTATCCTTTGGGAAAGGTGAATTATTACTTCCATTTTAAAGATGAGGAACTTGAGGCCCAATGAGGAGAAATGACTTGCACTCAAGAGCCCACAATAAGAACGGCAGCACAGCAGGGACCAACCCTGACTCCAATCCCAGTGCTCACTGCACCCCCTCTACCAACCCTGACTCCAATCCCAGTGCTCACAGCACCGTCTCCCAACCCTGACTCCAATCCCAGTGCTCACAGCACCCTCTCCCAACCCTGACTCCAATCCCAGTGCTCACTGCACCCTCTCCACCAACCCTGACTCCAATCCCAGTGCTCACTGCATCCCCTCCACCAACCCTGACTCCAATCCCAGTGCTCACTGCACCCCCTCCACCCACCTGACTCCAATCCCAGTGCTCACAGCACCGTCTCCCAACCCTGACTCCAATCCCAGTGCTCACAGCACTCTCTCCCAACCCTGACTCCAATCCCAGTGCTCACAGCACTCTCTCCCAACTCTGGCTCCAATCCCAGTGCTCACTGCACCCTCTCCACCAACCCTGACTCCAATCCCAGTGCTCACTGCACCCTCTCCCAACCCTGACTTCAATCTCAGTGCTCATTGCACCCTCTCCACCAACCCTGACTCCAATTCCAGTGCTCACTGCACCCTCTCCACCAACCCTGACTCCAATTCCAGTGCTCATTGCACCTTCTCCACCAACCCTGACTCCAATTCCAGTGCTCACTGCACCTCTCCCAACCCTGACTCCAATCCCAGTGCTCACTGCACCCTCTCTGTGCTTCTAAACACGGAGTTTCATTACCATCAACTCACAGCCCTGAGTGTGACTGTTTTCCAGGCATCCTGCTGATCTTTTGTTTTCTCTTTCCTTCTAATGGAGTATTTCCAGCTGGGGTGATTCATGGATCTGGGACCGCATGGCTCCCATTAACTTCGAGGAAAGTCATAAGGCAAAACCCACATCAATCAAGTCTCCAAATTACTCATCCATCTTTTCAGGTGACACATGGATTAAGATGAACGTGGAGTGAAGTGGGTATCATAGAATAACTATTTAGATTTATGAAAATCGTGTCAGAGCTTACACCAAGTCCCCAAATAGAAGCTTGCTCTGTTTTCACGGCATGGTTAAACTTCAGGGATAAGAGACAGAATGTCACAATAGAAGGGCCTTGAAGCTTGAAGTCTGAAGGGCTGGGACTCCCAGCTTCACTATTTGCTAGACTTTTGATCACCAGCAAGCCCTTTAACCCCTAAGAATCTGTTTTCTCGTTTTATTGTTCGACCTTCAAACAGACCAAAGAGTGAGTTTATTATCCCCATTTCACAGATGTGGAAACTGAGGCACAGAGAGGGTGAGTGACTTGCTCAAGGTGACAAGACCACCAAGGGATGAAGCAGGGCTTGATACCCCTATATCTGAGTCCAGAAACCTATATCCTTGTACCACTCTATCTCATAAATGAGATGGTGAGTCTAAAAGCACCAGATACTGGATAGGAGCTTAATATACCTTTATTGAATCTGAATCTTGAGGATGAAGCCCATATCTTATCAATTCTTCTTCTTCTTCTTCTTCTTCTTCTTCTTATTATTATTATTATTATTATTGAGACAGAGTCTCGCAACGTCACCTGGGCTGGAGTGCAGTGGCGTGATTTTGGCTCACTGCAACCTCCGCCTCCTGGGTTCATGAGATTCTCCTGCCTCAGCTTCCCAAGTAGCTGGGATTACAGGCGCACAGTAGGTTCTCAATTAATAGGAGTTGAGTTGAATTATTCCCCCATGGAAATGGTTCTGTTTTTATTTAATGATTTGCTTAGATGCATTTTAATACGCAGACCACAATGCTTCTTGTACAATATCTTCTGGACTGCGAGGCGCGGGCATTCATTATTTTATGAGACGCATATGTCATGCAGAGCACAAGCCCTTTTCTTAAACCAACACAACACGCAAATAGAAATTTCATGTAAAATCACATTCAGACAGTCTCAAAGTAGAAACAGATGTCTGAAAAATATGAACGCCAGGCTTATTAAATATTTTATCATCAAATATTTCATACATTTCAAAAATGTCATCTGTGAAAACATAGAAATACCGCCTCAGGAGAACCAAAATATTTAATCACTTTCAAGAAATTCTTAAAAATAAGTCTTCACCTCAGAACTATTCCAGGCAGAGAACAAATTTCCAGGTGCTGCAAGCTATATTTATTATATTTTCATCAAAATCAGTAACCTAGTTGAAGGAGATACAGTAATCAGTAAGGTCATTATTAGGTAAGATAATGACTTCTGAATGAATTCTCTCATTAATCTCATTACAAAATGGTAATGGTACCTGACTAATCATGCCGGAGGGGAGAGCTGTGTTGAATCAGAGCAAAATTAAGGCTGTAATCCCAGAGCTGCCCCCACCATTTCTTCACGAAAGCCTCACTTGGGGTTTGGGGATGGGCTGGAAGCCTCTGACAGGGCAGCCTGTTGATCTGAAGGTTGGGGCACCCCATGTGGCCATGGGCAGAGTGAGACGGCTGAGTAGCAGTCAGGAAAACCAGCCTCTTCCTGCTTCTGTTGCTAACTTCCTGGCTTCCTTCGGAGAAGTCATGCCTTCCTCTGGGTTCAGTTTCTGGGTTTTCTGATTTTTGTTCTCTGCGTCCACCCTTGCCCCTTTTATAGAGTCCATTCTCTACCCAGGAGCCAGCATGGCCCTGAAACTCATAAGCGTGGTCATGTCATTCCCAGAGAAGGGGCCATATTCCTGTATGGGCCACATCCCCTGTGTCACCTGCCTCCTGTATGGGCCACATCCCCTGTGTCACCTGCCTCCTGTATGGGCCACACCCCCTGTGTCACCTGCCTCCTGTATGGGCCACACCCCCTGTGTCACCTGCCTCCATTGTCTCTCTGAACTTATCTTCTACCATCTTCCCTGTCACTTGCTTCCCTTCAGCAACATGACCTCCTTGCTGTCCCTGGGACACTGCAGGCATGTGCTTTCTGTTCCCTCTGCCTGGATTGTCCTCACCCCCATCCCATGTGTCCACATGACTCTCCTCCCCTCTTTCAAGTCTTTGCTCAAAGGTCACCTTCAGCAATGCCTACCCTGACCACCACATCGAACCCTGCAAACTCTGCATCAGCACCCCAATCTATGTTTTCTTTCTCTATGTCCTCACTGCCTTCTGACACACTATAAAATGTATTGTTTCTTGTCTGTGTCTCTCACCCCCACCCCTCCCACCCCTGCTGGAATGTAAGCCTGAGAGCTGGGATCCTGGTAGACTCACTGACATGCGCGGCACATAGCTAATGTGCAATAACTCTGATAGATGTGGAATTTATCACATGCTTGTAGATTCCCAATGTTGCTGGACGCTAAGGGAGGAACCCCAGTGGGTGAGACCGATGACTAGGGATGACTAAGTGTACATTCACTGCAGCGAGGTCCTCTGTTGGTGGGGCTGGCTTTGCTTTTTCATCCTGTTAGAAATTGGAGCCTCATCAAGTTCCTTTATTCTGATGAGAGCTAGGCTGAGTACACACATGCTGGGTGGCAGTGTCTGGAGTCAGAGAAATCTCAACAGCCAGGAGAGCTGGGCCAAATGGAGTGAGATGGAATTGATAAGGTGAAAGGGAAGCCTTGTTCCGGGCTCCAAACCCAGTGTGCAGGTGCAGGATGTGGGTGATGGCGTTCCATAGGCATGCAAAGACCTCAAGGGTCTCAGCAGATGAGAATTCGGGCTGTTTGAATAGATTCCTCATGATAAAAATAAGACAGGTAGCAATCTCATACTAACCCTCACTGGCCCAACCACCTAGAATCAAGTCAGTTCTGTGGTTTACATTGGTGCCAAAGATAAAATGGAACATAGTGTGGTGGGGAGGTGGTTTTCGATGAGTTAAGCTCTGAATTAACACACGAATATACTTGTTTCTGTGTGCCCCATTTTATGGGGAGGCAATAATAAATTGTCCAGAGCTAACAGGGAGCCTGAAAACCATACCACCGAAGGGACAATGAAAAAACAAAGGGAAGTTCAACCTGAATAACAGAAGGCAGGGTGAAAATAGGCCCCGTCTTTAGTAACTGCAGGACCAGCACGTGAAAGCCGGATTACTTTTATATGGCTTTAGAACAGGGATTGCTGGTAACCAATCCAAGTGCCACCACATGCCACTTCCAACTCAGTGGCAAACATCATTAATCAATCATAAATACTTTCCCATAAATCCAGACCAAGTCTCAGAACCCTTCTCAACACCATGTCCCAAACTCCCTCACCCAAATTGAATGGGGTGAACACACAAGGTAAAATAAAATTGTGATACTTTGTCTAGAACAATGATTGAGAGCTCATTAACATTAAGAATAACACATTTTGCTAGATGCAAAGATGGAGTATCCTGGGATGGGAGGGGGGGGGCAGTGAGTTTGTAGAACATTATTGTTTAAGAAGAGGTTGTTTCTCTCCCTTCCTTCCCATGATGGTGTCCAGTGACAAGGTTAGCATCTGAGCTCTCATTTGTATATGGGATGCATTTCCAGTGTTGAGAACTCAGACCTGTGGTTATATCTGACAAAGCGCCTTAACAGCTAAGGATAGTGATTAGTGCTCAAGAACAGCAGGCACAAAGCCCTTCAACGCAGTGAATGGTGCCCTGGAAATGCTTCCTGGTTGCTCCCAGGAAGTTCTGTCATTTTCCACTGCTAACCAGGTCCCAAGGTCAACAGCTCTTGCTGTTCCTTGGATTTTAACTCGTATACTACTTAACGTCCAGGTTCAGTGGTTCATCTTGTAGCACCCCTGCTCCAGGGCCCTTTTGCCAGTAACTTTGGGTGTCTGTGGTGAGCCTACACCCTGGCAACTTCAGCCGTGTTTCCTGCTGGGGCATATGGGAACTTCCAGCTCCTCTATGTGACAGAGAGAAAGGAACTGGGCTCTCTCTCAGCCTAATTATACCACACCTGAATTCCTTTCAGCTGCCCATGTTGGTGCTGGAGTGCTCTATAAAGGTTCTGCCTCCCAGAGTAATGAAAGATACAATGGAGCATAAGTGTATTCTCTCTTCAACTTTCCACCTATGATATACACAAGACCTTTCTGCCACCTATTCCTTCCCTGCCACATCTTGGGATTTCCACTGTAAAAGAGAGCCAGGACACTTGAGTCTCTTCTTGGCATATTTCCTCCTCTCTCCTCATTTTTCCTTTCCTTTCCCTTTCTCTCTGATGGGAACTTACCTTATCAATCATCATCTACTCTATAATGTGACTTTATGGAAAAATTGCACAATCTGAGATCATTAGGCTCTGTTCTTGATGGTAAAGAAGCATTTAGAATTTAAAGAAGTTTAATCTTTCTCAACAAAGCCTATTTTTTGAGCTACTGCCTCAAAACTCTAGCCTGATTTAAAGTAGAACAATGACTTTTTTGGCCTAAACTCTAAGTGGTACACACACCTGTTTCTGAAGAAATAAAGATCATTGAATGAATGGAAAGCCACAGGACAATATGATTCATGTGGAAGGAAAAACTTGATTTTCTATCTTAAAAAGTTGTTTTCTATGGAATAACCACAGTATATAAGAATATTTGTGTTCAGGGGTGTTCACTATAGTATTATTTGTCATTAAAATAAAATTGGAAGCAACCTGAATGTCCACGAAAAGGGGATCAGTTAAGTTGGGGTTTTTACTGTTATAGGATATTGTTCATTCACATGGGTAAAATTTTGTATTATTAGATGAAGAAAGCACATTATAAAATAGCATATTCAATATGGCTTTGTAAAAAAGTATATAATTGTCTATCTCTGGATGATAAAATGAGTGATTTTTAAAATGTTCTTCTTTGAGCTTTTTTATATTTTTGAAATTACTATTGAACATCTGTTAGTTTCGTGGTCAGAAACGAATGACAAATGCTCTGTTTATTTTATGGAGAAGAAAATACAGATGATCTCTTGATGGGGATGAGAGGGCACAGAGGATGCTGTGACCATTCTAGTCTCTCCAAGTCCAGATACTCTAGTTCTGTGATGCCCCCAACTTTGGCCTCTGGCTGTGTGGTATGATGACAGAGTGGAAGGGTCCACTCCAGGTTTGGTGGTTCCCAAGCCCTTGGACAATAACCAGTGCTCCAACCAGTACAGAAAGTGCCTGCTCCCAACGAAGCCTTCCCACCATAGCAACACTCCAATTGATTACAGAACTATGGTGCCAAGAGAGCTTTCTGCCTGTGCTCAAGCCTTGAGTACGCTGGAGCTTCAATCTTTTATGAAACAGCTTTTCATTTTTTCCTTCTTTACTAAGGGCTTTTACAAGCCACTGAGTGGTTCTTTGTGCATCAATTTTTAATCTTGTTAAGGTTTCTTTTTCCACTTGACCAAGCCTCAGTTTATAAATAACACATCAAAAATTTGCTCCAATTCTTTCTGTAGGCTTTGTTTGCGTTTGTTTAAAAATGGTCTCCTATTGAGAAGGAAGAAAGTGGTGAACACATCACTGTCTGCCTGTGTCCTCCCCCATGTACAGACTTTCCATGGCTCCCTATGCCAGTCAGAGCCAGCCCAGACTTCTCCACGTAGCACTCAAGGCCTGCCATGACCTGGCCCAACCATCTTTTCTAGCTCAGTTCCTCCCATCATTCTCCCAACACAACCCAGAAGCTAGGAACAACTGCTGTTCCAGGCCGTGTTCCACCTTACAGTCTTCCTCCCTGTGCTCACCCCATATCCTCTATTGGGAGTGCCTGAAAAGACTTGAAGTGATTTTGATTTAACATGTTTCTGTATGGTTCTCTGTGAGTTAAGTTTCAGTTTCTGACATACTAGATTTGCCTAGTTCCTTTGTAGATATGGCTACAGTTTAATAGAGTCTGGACTTGTGGATCAGACAGATCTGCGTTTGAATTACACTCCGTGGCATTGGTCAAGAATTGATAGCTTCATTCATCTATTCATTAAATGGAGACAGTAATGCCCACCCAGCAGATCAGTTATAAGAATAAAATACAATTGCTTTTGTAAAACTATGGAGTAATGGGCCTGGTACATAGGAAGAGCTCAAAAATTATGAAATCTGGGTCTTAGGCAATATTTGTATATCCAACTGCTCAAGTATGTTTGAAACACCTGTATGCTCACCACCTGGATTCAACAGTTGTTAACATTTGTTTATATATGCTTTATCTATCTATATATATTCATCTAGCCATCCATTATCTACATATCTATCTGTCTTCTATCAATTTAGGGCTGTATAACCATCTCTCTCTCTTTTCTTGGGGGGGGCGCTGTAGTACTTGAAAGAAGTTGCACATATAATTCTTAAACACTCATGCATCTAAAAATAAGAACATTCTCTTACACAACCAAATGCCATTTTGCATCTAAGAACATTCACAATAATTCTGTATTATCTAATATCAAGTCCTCATTAAAATTTCCCAATCGTCCCCAAAATGTTTTTATAGTTTGTCCCTAACCAAGATCCAATTAAGGTTCATATATTACATTTGGTTGTTATATTTCCTCTGTCTCCTTTAATCTTGAACATCTCTCACCTAGGCCTTTATTGACTTTTGAAAATATTAGGCTACTACTGTCTTGTAGAATATTTTACATTTTGGAGTTTCCTGCTTGTTTCCTTGTCACATCATTTAACATTTTACCCCCATCTCTTGTATTTTTCATTAACTAATTGGCATAGATTATAGATCCTCATAAAATGGCCAAGTAAAGACTTAATTCTTTCATTACCAAGTTTCAGAGTAAGGAGTTGGGGTAACAGTCCCTTTGGTGCTGGCCTCCGAGTTTCCCTCTTCTCTGTCTCTGTCTTTTTCTCTCTGTTTTTCTCTCTTTTAAAATATTCACTAAGATCTCGTGGATCTTTTTTTTTGTTCTATCCATCCATAAATTCATCTAGGTATGTTGTAACGATCCAATTTTATGATTTCCCAAGTGACTAGTTGTTGTATATCATTTGTGTTAAAGTTCGTATTTCTCCAAAGATTTGGGATTCTTCCTTTAGTAACATCAAATTTCCATGTGTAGTGGGTCTATTTCTGGTCTTTTTATCCTGTTCTATTGATTTATCTGTTAAATTATGTGTTAATACTATATCATTATAATTTTAGAGGTTTTCTTATATATTTTAGTATCTGAGAGAACTGGCTCCTCTGGCTATTGCTCTAAATTCTTGATGTCTTCCTGGCTGTTCTTGTTTGTTTTCATATGAACTTTAGAATCAAGTTGTCTAGTTTCAGAAAAAAAGTGTTGGTATTTTTACTGCAATTGGCCTAAATTTATTATTTGTTTATTACTTTGGGGATATGTTGAGTTGTATTATCTTAAGAGTATTTATGAAGATAATCGTATTATTTTTCTTCTTAGAATTGTTAATTTTTAGAATTACATTAATTTCCTAATATTGAACCATCCTTGAATTGTTGTAATAAAACTTGGCTGTGTGTATTTTTTCAATGTCCTATTGGATTTTTTTATACAATTTTTGTATATTTATTGATAAATGAGATTGGTCTGTAACTTTTTTGCACAATATTTATTGGGTTAAGGTATTAATATTCATATATAAATGAAATTCAAAATTTGCATTATTTTTCTGTTATTTGGAACAGTTTCAATGGCATTGGGATTATCTGATTTTTGAAGGAATAGTATAATTCCCCTCTTAAACCATGTGGACCAGTAGTTTTATGGTTGGTTAGTTATTCCATAACTTTCTCTATTATGGACATTGATCTATATAAGCTATCTCCCTTTGTGTCAATTCTGGTAAATTATATTTTTCCTAGAAAATCATTCCATCTAGGCTTTAAAATTTACATACACTTGATTGTACAAAGTGATCTTACTAATTTCTTCTGTTTCAATTGTTATTTCTTCCTTGTCATTTCTTATTTTGTGTATTTGTTCTTTCTGATTATTTTTCATGACAAAGTTAACTGTCTATTCAGTCTGTCTATATTGTTTTTCCTAGAACTTATAAAAGTTTCCACTGTAATGCAATGTATCGTTAGTTTTTATGAATGTTTCATGTGCACTTGGATAAAAGATGTATTCTCTACTATGAGGGTGTAAATTTTGATAGATATACATGAGATTTATCTTACTGATTATGTTGTTTAGAAATTTTATCCATTTTTATCTTTTGTCTACTTCACCTTTTTGGAGTGAGAGTGGTATTTAAAATCTCTCGTCATCAGTGGTTTCTATACATTTCTGTTTGCATTTCCTGTAGTTTCTGCTTTCTGAAGATTGCTCTGTGTGAGGGGTCCCCAGTCCCTGGTCCGTGGCCTGTTAGGAACCAAGTCGCATAGCAAGGGGTGAATGGTGGGTGAGTGAGCATTACCACCTGAGCTCCACCACCTGTCAGATCAGCAGTACCATTAGATTCTCATAGGAGCTTGAACTGTATTGTGAACTGTGCATGTGAGGGATCTAGGTTGCACACTCCTTATGAGAATCTAATGTCTGATGATCCAATGGGGAACAATTTCATCCTGAAACCATCCCCATTCCCACTGCCATCTGTGGAAGAATTGTCTTCCACAAAACTGGTCTCTGGTGCCAAAAAGGTTGGGGACTGCTGCTCTATGTTATTTGCTGTGTTGATATCCATATTGTTACATCTTCATTGTGAATTTCAGCCTGAAATTATTAAGTGTTCTGCTTTGTCTCACTTAATTTTTCTGGCCTGAATTTTACCCTGCGATAGGTCAAGGTATCAGATTTCTTTTCACCTTTCATATTTTGGTTCAATCCTTTATTTTTAGCCTTATCTACTCACTTAGTTTCTGATATGTATCTTGAAAAGCAGGATAGAGTTGAGTTTTGTCTCATAAGCCACTCTGAAAATCTTTTTATTCCAGTAGGTAAATTAAGCCTATTTACATTTATTGATATGATTTTAGTCTTAGTTCTGTCATTTGCCATTAAAATTTTTTTGTTTTGTGTTTTTATTTCATTTGGTGTTTAGAAAGGTTTGAATATTTGCTTTAGTGGTTATGTTCAGCTAACAGCTTTACTTAATGCTATTAGTCTCCTTTCCTTACTTATATTAACTACTATTTGCTTTTTTGACCTTAAATGATATTCTTTGATTCTCACCTATATAGCAATAATTAGCTTATTTTACTTTTCTCTTTTTCTCTCCCTTCCTCCTTTTTAGTCATATGATTTCAACTTTCTCAGAATATGATATTTACATACTATTCTTCCATCTTTGTGGAAATCTAAATTTTAGTTATACATCTATGATTAAATACATCCAATAATCAAAACCTGTTCTGTCAACATTTCTCCAATCATCTCCTGGTTGGAAAAAGTTCTTGTAGATTTCTCAGAAGGGACTCATGAATGCAATATTCTATAAATTTTTTACATTTAAAGTATTTTTCTTAGTCTTGATATTGAAAGATCAATGGACATAAAATTCCTTCCTTCCGGGCTTATTTTAACTTGAGTTTCTTGGAAACGTTACTCTATTGATGACTAGCTTTATATGTTGCTGCTACAGTCTGAATGTGTGCCCCAAAATTTATGTGCTAGAAACTTAATCCCCAGTGCAACAATGTTGGGAGCTGGGACCCTTGGGAGGTATTTAGGTCGCAGGAAGGGTCCTCATGAATGGATCAAAGTTGTTATAAAAGGGCTTTCCAGAATGGGTTCACTCTCTTCTGCCATGTGAGGACACAGAATTCATCCCTTTCTTGTCCTTCCACCTGCCACTCTGTGAAGACACAGAAATAAGGCACCTTCTTGAAAGCAGAGAGCAGCCCTTACCGGCACCGATATCAGCACCTTAATCTTGGACTTCTTAGCCTTCATGATCATGAGAAATAAATTTCTGTTTATAAAATTACTCAGTCTTAGGTATTCTGTTATAACAATACAAACTCACTAAGACAGTTGCTATTGATAAAAGTTGTGCCAAGATTCTTTAATTCCTTGGTCTTTGTGTTTGAAAGCTCAGAGAGTACTTTCTTCTACTTGAATATCTAATATTTTCACTAGGGTATGACTTGGAGTTGACCATTCTGAGCAGCCTTTTCAATGTGTAAATTCATGTCTTCTTTTATTTCAGGAAAGTTCTTGAATTACAGTTTTAATTAAGGGTCCTGTTCCATTGTTTTTCTTTTTTAATTCAAGAACTCTGATGATACATATGTTAACCTTCGTTGCCTGTCTTCAATAGCTATCATGTTCTTTCCAATCCTTATAACCTTTTCTTTTGGCTTTGTTTTCTTGGCTCTTTTCATTTCTATCTTCTTGGTTGTAGCTATTCTCCCTTGGGGTATTCCATAATTTAATCTTTATTTTTCATATACTTTTATGTTTTTTTCCATTTCTTGAGTCCAGCCAGCTCCTATTTCATGCCTTCCTGTTGTTTACACTATTTATTTTTTGAGTTTTGAACTTGTCAAAAAGTGTCAATCTTTAATATCTAAATTTCATTTTTTAAGTATTTTCGCCCCTATTGGAGTGTTGTGTTATAGTTTTCCTGTGTCATGTCTATGTTTGTGTATGTTTTCATCTGCTATAATGTTTTGATTCTCATTTTCCATTTTCTTTTTAAAGTAACTTTGGGTGGATGTTGGGTTATTTTAATGTTTATTATTATTTATTTCAGTTGGACTTTCCTAACAGATAAGCATAGAGATAGGAGGAAGGGGTTTGAGTGGCTTACTTGGTTCTAAGTTCAGAATCTCTTTCTTTTGTTGCTACAGAAAATAACAATTCTTTAAGAAATAGGGCTTTTAATGTGACTTTTTCTGATTCTTTGATACTCCCTCGTTTGAGGGATTTTGTGGGGAGGGGTCATGTTTTTCTTTCTTTTCAAGCCCTCAAGGAATCCCCCCCTTTCTAAGAATCTTCCCTCTTCCTGGAAGCAGCACAGTCTCAAGGCTGTCTCCTACCTGTAATAGGAGAACCTCTCCATAGCAATCTTATTTTCGACTCCCCATAGGAAATATTTAATCTCCCAGGTCTCAGATCTGTTCTTTGTGGTGCTCTTTTACTCAGGCTGGAGAAATACCTCTCTTTCTTGGGATGAGATTTGGTTAGTGTCATCTGAATTCTACCACTCTAGGACCTTGCCGCAGTCTTTGCCTGACCTTCTGCTGTGCTGTGCATTCACAACCAACCTCACTGGCTTCAGATGTTTGTTTTCCCACTTAAATGTAAATGGAAGCTTCTAATGTTTTCTGACTCCTAGCTATGCTATAGGCATGGGCCAAGAGTAATTTTATTTGCTCTGCTTTTTTGTTCTGTAAGATTTTCAGGAGGACGTATGGACAAATTTGAATCTAAGTGGTTGCTGTTATCCTTAGTAATCCTGAAGGCCAAACCTGAGCCTTTGAAATGTATTAATGAAGGTAATAATTGGTCTTAATTGGATAATAATTACCAATGCAAATGTTTTTATTCCCTCAAAAGAATCACTGTATCATTCATTTAACTATTTACTGAGCAACAATTATGTGCTTGTATTACGCAAAATCTGATCCACCACTTGCTGCTTGTTAAGACACTGGGAGGGAGCTAATGCAGGCATACCTTATCATCCCTGTTTCACACATGAGATTTTCCCCTCACCAATTATTCTGCAGGCACATTGGCCTTCTTCCAATTTCTGAATGATTTATGCCCCAGGACCATTGCACAGCTATTATTTATCTGCCTGGAGCACTCTATCACTGACTTTTTTTGTAACCTTCAGACTTTAATATTACCACTTCATTATTTTCTTCCACACTAACCTCCATTATTTGTTGTTACTATACATTGTTCAGTTCCTTTGTAGCTCTTGTCACAATTTGTATTGAGATACTTAGATATTTGGCTGTTTGCTGATGTATTGTCTGTCTCTCCATTAAACTGTAAATTCTGTGAGGACAGAAATCATGTCTGTGTTCAATCTTGTCTGTGTTCAGCCATGTCAAAGTGCTAGAAACATGTAGGACTGCAAAAATATTTGCCAAATGAATGATGCCCAGAGAAGATAGGCAGTTAGCCCAAGGTCACACAGCAGGTTAACAGAGGATCCAGAATTAGAATCCTGGTCCCTCCAAGCTAAGTGGTTCATTCATTAGTGACATTGCCTCTTCATGGAGGTTGCCATCCTCTCTCTGGGGATAAAAGACAGATGTTCTCTCTCATTTTTGCCTCAATTAACCTTCTAAAAAATCTCCGTACTCAATGAGTATGGGGAAAATCTGATTTTAAAAATTAATTAATGTCAGGCCCCAGTGTTTTAAAGTTAGCCACGAAACCCAATCTCTGTGCTCAGCCGGCAGCCTAAGGGACTGACCAGAAGGGCTCAGGGGACAGGGCAGCTGTGGTCCAGTGGCTGCAGATATTCAACCACTTCAAAAGCAACAGGACTGTATTGGGCATTTATTAGCTGCCAGGTAGGGCACTGGGCACTGGGGATTGAAAAATAAACAAGACAGACATCTCCCTGCCTCTGGTTGCTCCCAGTGCAGTCAGAATTCCAGAGCAGTGCATCAAGTTTTGTGAATGGGAAGGACCAGGGGCAGTGGAAGCCCAGAGGAGAAACTAGGCCATTCTCAGGGCTCAGGAAAGAGGGCTTCCAGGAGGAAGGAAGGATGAGCAAGAGTTAACCAGATGAAGGACAAAGAAGAGATAAGTGTAACAGGTAAAGGGCTAAAGAAGGGCCCAGATGCTAGAGGGAACAGAACACACTGAGATGATTCCAGGGGCATCAAGATGGAACCCAGCCAATTGGCAGTGTGGTGGAATGACCAGAGAGGAGGCTGGGGCCAGGTCAGAGAAGGCCCCGGAGGCCGTGCCAGGAGTCAGGCTGTGACCTGGAAGTCAATGGGGAGCCATGACAGGAGGTTCCCCTAAGGAGTGACACAAATCACAGCATCTGAGTGCAGAAGGGACCTCACCTGTGATCCAGTCCCACCACCCTCTTAGCGTAGAATCTCTGCTGGAAGTTGTACACCTCTGGTGACAGGAAGCTCATCTCTCTGGATTGCCTATCTTGCTAGATTGCTCTGATAAGAAGAGAATTCTTCCATATAATGAGCTAAAAGCACGGCTCTAAATGCAGCTGCTCTAACACAAAGGACAGAATAAACCGCAGCTGCTCTGATACTGTTCTCACTCCTGAGTTGTGTCCATCTGTCCCCACCCCTCCCACCCTTGCTTACCTTCACTCCACATTTGTGTTCTTTGCACCTCTTAATCACCTACCAGTCACTCCAGTTCCTGGTTCTTGGTTGATGTGGAGACCCCAGTTGTTAGCTCTCTGTATCTTGGTCCCTACCCTGACCCAACCTGGGCCCTCTCTGGGTCCCAGCCCCAGATTCTCGCTTCATCTTTCAGGTTCTGCCCAGCTAAGCCCACACGATGCTGAGTTATTAAACAAATTCTGCCAAATGGAAGTATCTGCCACCAAGCACATTTCACATGGGAAAAGAGAATTTTCATCTATCAAAAGCGCATTTATTTCAAGGGAGCCTATCGCTCACTGAAATTCACAGGAGAAAGAGAGTCCCAAGAAAATCAAGGGCATTTGCATTACAATCCACCTCAGTGCCCAAAAATATCCCGCTGAACATGCAGAATTTCAAGGAAAACAGTATGTTTTGCTTATTTGCAGGAAAGAAACGAATGTTCAAGAGAGGGAGGGGGCTGTGGTTTAAAATCTCCAACTTGCAAAGGAAAGCATATGTTAACCAACGAATCACCTTTGACCCTGCAGATTTTGGAGCTGGTCCTGTCGGGGCGGGCAGAGGATCCACACACAATATGGAGGGGAAGGCACTGTGTTTGGGGACAGGCTGAAAGTATTTGCAATCCTATTGTTTGGGAACAATAGCTGACACTGAACACTTCCTTTATAACAGGTATCATGCCAAGAATTTGCCAAATATATATTTTTTATTTAGTAAGATTAAGTAAATTGCCCAAGGTCGCATGGCTAGAAAATTGCAAAGTAGGACACATAATCCTGGCTTGACTGCTTGCTGGATGATCTTAACCTTTCTGTGCCTCTTCTTCCACATGGTAAGGATTCTATCTGTGCTCTGCAAATTTGCCTTTACAATTCTCCCTAATGGTAGAGGAAAATGAGCAAGAACTTGACCTACACGGATGCACTCCCCACCCTTTACCTGGAAGTGGGAAGTAATGCCCACCATGCTTATTCCAAAGCAGAAAATGTCTTTGAAGTCTTGCACTTCAGGCTAAAAATTAATGTGATCTGTATCCTACTCCATAATACTCTGTTGTTAAGGTAAAAGAGCTTGAAATGATTCCCAAGTGGGGAAAAACAAAAATCAACAGAAGATTTCCTATCTGGCTACTCAGATCATGGGGAGCTGCTCTTGATAAAAACAACAGCTGACACTGAGCCCTTCCTTTATAACAGGTATCATGCCAAGAGTTTGCCAAGTATTTATTTAGTCAGATTAAATAAATTGCCCAAGGTCACGTGGCTAGAAAGTTGCAAATAGGACTCAAAATCAAGCTTGTGTGACTCTGCAGCCCAGGCATGTAAACTGCACACTTTATAGCACTGAGTTTACCAGTGACAAGGAAGGAGGTAAAAGCGAAGAGCAATGACATCCCATCAGGTTGGCAGCCAGGCCATTTGCCTTCTCTGTCTTAGAGTCATAATATTTTAAAAATCCTTTAGCCAGGTGTGCTGGTGGGTGCCTGTAGTCACATGCTGCTTGGGAGTCTGAGGAGGGAGGATCACGAGAGTCCAAGAGTTCAAAGCTGCAGTGAGCTATGATCGTACCACTGCACTCCAGCCTGGCTGACAGAGATCTTATCTCAAAACACACACACACACACACACACACACACACACACACTAAGAATTCAGACTTACTTGAATATGTGCATTCAGGATTTATTTTCCAAGTTATTGTTTTATGAGCCTCATTTGTGATTTGCAAGAGGAGAGGCTCAGAAAGTCACTAAAGAGGTGCTGTGCTGTAGCATTCTCAGGATGATTGTGGAAAAAAATTTCCACGAGGGCCCCATCCTGCTGGGAGGTCAGTCAGCTCCCTCACTGAGCTCTGGTCATTCTCTTCTGTCTCAGGGAAATGCTCAGCTTCAGTGACTTCAGTGCAGAGAGCTGACTGCTGCTAAGAGCCTCGATTTTCCTTGTAAATGCTATCATTTTCATTGCACCATCTCCCTTCCCACCATCAACTTTCACCACATTCTCAGACTTGCCTTGGGCAGTGGATAATTCGGTTTGTCTTGCAGTGGTTGTCTGAGAGTGGCCAGCCTTGAAAACTGCTAAATACTTTTAGATGTTAAATATCTGTGAACCACATTTCTCAGTTTTCATTCATTTTTGCTGTCCAGCATCCTGCCCTTCTGCTGTATAACTGGTTCATGGAGCAGTGTGGTTCTGTGGGGCTACAGATGCGAAGGACTTTCTTTTCTCCCTTATGATGACCCCCAGTAGCAGGTGTCTTACATCTCAGAAAGTCCCGCTTGTGGGTGTTGGAAGTCCAGTCCTGGTCCAAGCCCACTTGAGTCAGCGCTTTTCCCCTCTCACAGCAGGCGAGACCTGTGGTTGGTGGGACTGCAGTGGGCAGATGTGATTCTCTCTTCTCTCTCCCCCTTGCTCAAGCATCAGAGCTTGGGAGAAGAGAGCCAAAGTCTGCTGCTGGGATGCCTCTTTCTACTATCCTTTTCGGACCTAATATCCCCCATGTTTCTCTTCTCAGATCTAGCATCCTCCCCCACCATAGTTAAAACACATGTACATCAGTGTAGTTAAGAGGGCTTTCAAAGTTACTTCCTGTTTCATTACGTATTTGTCTAAAATGAGGATGAATCAACCTATTCTATTTTTAGCAAAAGTTGTCTTTTTTTTTTTTTTTTTCTTTTGGCCTCCCCAACACACTGAAAAAAATTGAGTAGAAAATATTTCCAGGCAAATATCAGTGAATGATGTGATAACTAGTGAAGGCCTCATATTTTGCAGGGGCTTTGATAACAGCCCTCTCACTTAAGCTTCAACGACTGTAGAATTGAACCCATCTTCACAAATATACTTTAATTTTTTCAAGTTGACACTGTACTTGATTAAAAAATCATGTCAGGTAATGTTAAATATTCTTCAACATTATTTTACCATCCAGAAATGTTATCCAAAACCATTATTAGTAAAGCAATCAAGGATGTATCAAATGGCCAAATTATTAACACCTGTTTTACCCAAATGTATGGTAAATAAATAATGACAGTTTCTAAAAGTTTTGTTGAGCGCATGTACTAGAGTCAGGTCCCAAGCTAAGTACATAGTACTTCATTTAATACTTACAAGTCTATCCCCATTTTATAGATAAGGAAACTAAGCTAGAGAGACTAAATATTCTCAGTTTTTGTACCAGCTGTCCAAGGGGGTTGTCTTAGTCCCTTCTCGCTGCTATAACAAAATACCATAAGCTAGGTAGCTTGAAAACAATAGAAATTTATTTCTCACAGTTCTGGAGGCTGGGAAGGCCAAGATCAGGGCAGATTCAATGTCTGGTCAGGGCCCATTTTCTGGCTCACAGATGACACCTTCCCGCTGTGTCCTGGAGCATCTTATAAATACTGAAAAACAAAAATAAAAACAACAAAGCAATGCCCCCCAATAATAGGGTATGTCAAAGGGACACAGGAGCCTCCAGTGACCAAAGCTGGATAATCTGAGCTAAAAAAAAGTAATATTGTATTATAACCTAAAGTATAAAATAAAAATTTATGAATCCATTCTGATACAAGTGAATGAATAAGCAAATAAATGGAAGGATTGAAAAATCTCCCATGCAGAACTCTAAATAATTTATGTAGCTATTCCTTTCTCAAGAAGGTGAAACGTAACTCCCCACTCTGGGAATGTGGGCTATGCATAGTGACTGCCTTCTAAAGAGTACAGCAGGCAAAGGGAAAGGGGAAATGAGTAACTTTGTAGTGGAGAAACCTGAAAAACACCACCTCAGCTAGGTGATCAAGTCAACGTCAATAGTGATAAGTCATTGTATTAGTCTGTTCTTGCATTGCTATGAAGAAATATCTGAGACTGGGTAATTTATAGAGAAAAGAGATTTGGTTCACTCACGATTCTGTAGGCTGTACTGGAAGAATAGTGGCTTCCACATCAGGGGAGGCCTAAGGAAACTTACAATCATGGCGGAAGGGGAAGTAGGCACATCTTACATGGCCAGAGCAAGAGGGAGAGGGAGAAGGTGCTACACACTTTTTGACAGATCCCGTGAGAATGAACTCTATCATGGGAACAGCACTAGGGGGATGGTGCCAGATCATTCATGAGAAACCACCCCCACGATCCAATCACCTCCCACCAGGCCCTACCTCCAACATTAGGGATTAACTTTTTTTTTTTTACTGTAAAAATATGAACTTTTATTGTCCTATTTCTGGGGAAAAAGGGTTCTACTTTCCACACTGAGCTAGCAGTGGGTTTAAATTATAATGTGTAGATTCCTTTTGGTTGTAGTCGCAGAAGAAGCTATCAAATTCTTGAGGATTTGACATCTCCTGGAAAGAAGCAAACTAGAAGATGGACCAATGATCTGGATTGCTTAGAATGATAACATTTACAGTAGGAGCCTAGTTGACATGCTATTAATGTTGAAATAATCATGCCTGTACTGGTCAGTGAGTTCAGTGTGCTGGTTGGAATACCAGTTCCAGACCTTTAGGTGACACGTTTGAATTGAGTTCTCATTGTAGAGTCATGGCCTTGACTCCATCAGCTGCGGTTATCTTCTTTGGTCTGAATACCTATCAGTCCTTACCAGCTGTAGCAGCCACTGCTTGGTCAAACTTTGCCATGAAGTCTGGCTCACGGAACTCCAGCTGCCTGACAAATGCATTGCACTCCTGCTCAGCCCAGCCTTGAGACCACTGATCCCAAAGACATAGCTGGCACTCAAAGATACAAGGTGATCCATTTGCCCCGGACACACTAAGCTGCACCAGACTATTCGGCAGTGGCTGTAATTTTCCTGGCACTGCCTTAGCTACCAGGTCCTTAAGGAAATGTTCACACTGGGGACCTGACTAATTGGCAAATCAGTGAAGAATACACTTCATCTCGTGGGAGGTGATGTAAGACATTGGAGAAGGGGAAGAACTAATATCTGGTACTGAGGGTAAAAGAGAAGGGAAAGATAGTGGCGTAAAAAAGGAAGATGACTCCAGTAGCATCCTCCCCTTTTCTCTCAGAAGGTACCTGGAGATTGTCACAAGAGTCCTTAGATTCCAACTACTGCTGCAGCTTCCAGGGATTACAATTTGATATGAGATTTGGGTGGGGACACTGATCCAAACCATATCAGTCATGTTAATAGTATGTACCCTTAATGTGATGTGATGAAAATGTCACTTTGACTCTGTGATTTTCCTCCCCCAAGCCTTATTCTAACTGTGAGGAGGAAAATTATATAAATCCCAATTGAGGGACATTCTATAAAATACCCGACTAGTACTTTTCAACACTGTCAAGGCCAAAAAAAAGAAAAAAAAAAAAAAAAAAGGAAAGTTTTAGAAATCATCAAAGCCCAGAGGAACCTAAGGAGACATGGTAAATAAAAGTAATGTGGGAATTCTGGATGAGATCCTGGAAAAGAAGAAGATAAAAACCAAAGAAATCTGAACAAAGTAGAGATTTCAGTTTAAAATAATATATCAAATTGTTTCATTAATTCTAACAAATGTATCATATAAAATAATAGGGAACACTGGGTGTGGAGTATATGGCAACTCTTGGTATTATCATCACAATTTTTCTACAAGCCTAAAACTATTTGAAAAGCTAAATTTTATTTAAAAAAATTGAACACAGCTTCAGGGACCTACGGCACCAGAGTGTAAGGTCTAACATATGTATAATTTGAGTCTCAGGAACAGAAGAGAGAACTAGGCAGAACAAAAATTGAAGAAATAATGGCTGAAATTTTCAAAAATTTGGTGAAAGATATAAATTTACAGGTTTAAAAATCTCAGTGTATTCTAATTATGACTATGAAGAAAAGCACATCTATGCATAGCATAGTAAAACTGATGAAAATGTATGCATATATTGGCAGGTGGCAATTTATTACTTTAATGTTTATATAGAAAATAAGAAATACTAAAAATTATAAAAAGCAAGAAAAGAAGGAAATAATCCAAGCACAAAAATTAATAAAATTGAGAAGAAATATATAATAAAGATTGAAGAGACTATATAAGAAAACCTCTGGCAACTGATGAAGAAAAGGGAAGACACAAATACAAAATTATAATATTAAATATAAAAGAACAATAGCCACAGATGTAACAGACAGTACCACAAATAACTTTATGCAAAGAAAATTGAGTGCTTAAATGCAATGGACAACTTCCTATTAAAGTGTTATTTATTATCATTGAATCAAGAAGAATAGAAAACTTGAGTAGTTTATTGCATTTGAAGAAAGGGCATCAGTAGTTTAAAATATATTTACCTTCAAAACACCCATCCTACACAATTTAAGCAATGAGTTCTAACAGTCTGTCAAGTAACAAACAATTTCAACCTTCCACAAACTCTTCCAGAAGCTAATAGATTAAGAAACGCTCATCAATTCATTTTATGAAGCTACTAAGTCCTTGATGCAAAATAGACATGCACACCATGAGGAATGTAAGTTACACACCATTCTTATTCATTAATATAGATGCAGAAACAAAAATATTTGCAAACCATATGTGTATATGTATATAAATGTATATAATCATTATTAAATTGGTTATCTCTCAGGAATACAAAGATGGTTCACATTAAAGGAGAAAAACTCATGGTCATCAGCACATGCAGAAATCATTTGAAAACATTTAATGGTCATTTGTATTTTTAAAAAATTGGGAAAGAAACAGAATTTTCTTAACTTGTTAAAGAGATAAAAGACATACAAAAATATACAGCAAACATTATATTTAATAGGAAAATGTTAGAAGCAGTTGATTTAAATTCAGGGAAAGGCAAGGGATCCAACAGCACCGTTTCCATTCAGCATTTTACTGAAGACTCTAGCCAACCCTTTAAGACAGGCAAAAAAAGGTAAAAGATTTGGAAAGAATGAAATAAAATTTGTGGAGTAAATTATTATAGATTAAGACAACATAAGAGACTCTTCAAATATTATAATTAATAAATTTTGCAAGGTTTCTGGATATAAAGTTCAAAATTTTAAAATCAATCAGTTTCTGTGCACCAGTCACAGATACTAGAAAATGAAATTTTAAAGGTTTGTGATACCTTAAGGGACATAAGAAGCATAAGAATAAATCTAACCAAATATGAGCATAGCATTTGTGAAGGAATGTTTAATCCTTTATTGAAAAAAGTTAGAGATAAATCTAAATAAATGGAGATATATACCATGTACATAGATAAGAAGACTCAATATTATAATATTGTAAATTCTCTATAAATTAATTCATAAATTTAATGTACTTCCAGTTAAAAGCTTTATAGTATTTTGTGGAGCTTGACACATTGATTCTAAAAATTTATAGCAAAAAGCAAAGAACCAGGATAATTAAGATGAGTTTAAAGAAGAGCAAGGTTGGAGGGATTTGTTCTGGTAGGTAACCAGTCTTCTTATATGGCTACAGTAATTAAGAGTGTATTTTCTGGCAGCTATGAATAAATTGGTGAACAAAATTGAGGACTCAGAAACAGACCAATGCTTACACAAAATCTTACTATGTAACAGAGTTGACAGTGCAGATCAACAGGGAATAATAGGGTAATAATTTAACAAATGGTGCTAGGACAATTGGTAATGCAATGAAAAGAATCTGATCTCTATCTGGCACCACAAACAAAAACTAAATTTTAGGGTGATTAAAAACCTAACATAAAAAAAGAAAAAATTGAAAGCTTTATAAGAAAATGTAGAATATTTTTATGAACTCAGAATAAGGGAGGACTTCCTGTTTTTTAAACTTAATCCCAAATGTGAGTATAAAAGAGGGTTTCTTAAACAAGAAAAAAACAAGGCATCATCTATGAAAGAACTGATTGATTCAACTATATTAAAATTTAAAACTCTTATTCATCAAAAACACTGTAAAAAAGTAGACAATGCATGTATGCCCATAAAAGAATTAGTATACAAAATATATAAAGAACATCTATACAACATTTGTCAATATAACCCAATATGGAAAAAAAAATTGTGAAGCATAGGAAGAGGCAATTTACAAAGGAGGCTATTAAATGGGCAATAAATACATGAAAAGATGCTCAACTTTATTAGATATCAGAAAAATGCAAAACAAGCCTACAATAAGAGACCATTTTACCCTGTCAGCTTGGCAATAATTTGAAAGTCCAACAATATCAAGTGCCAGGTATTGTCTATTTGCCCCTCCAGATCCACTCTCCACCCTTCTCTGTACAGAAAATGGAAAATGAAAGGACCGTGAGTTTGGCATTTGTTTCCCTGGTTCCCTCCCTGCTCTGCCTAAGGCTGATGATGGCTGTGATGCTCTACTGAAAACTACAGCTCTTGTTAAACATCCATTCCCACAGATGCATGTCTCTTAAGTTCGAGTAACACTCCCATGCCTACCAATTCAGGCCTGGGAGTGTCAATGACTCCCCATTGTGGATGCTTTACCAACTCTTGTTGGTTCCTTTACCTCAGTTCACAACTCTGAAAAAAATCCCTTCATTAAACTCTCTTTAATTATCCCATTTGAGTGTGTCATCTTTCCTACCAAGACTGCTTAATATACTAGGTACTGGCAGGAATGTGAAACAATAAGAACCCATATACCTCTATGAGAGTATGAATTGGTGCAAGCACCTTAGAGAACAATTAGACAATATTTAGAAACTTGGAGATGTGCATACTTCATAAACCAGCTATTCCATTATATAAGCTGAGAAAAACGATCTCTGCATGTTAGGAAACATATAAGAATTATCTTCACAGTAATGTTGCTAATAGCAAAAAGTTAGAGATAATCTAAACATCTATCAAGAGGAAAAGGATAAATACTAGAATGGCCACATAATGTAATGCTATTCCACAGTGAATATTAGTGAACCAGGAGTTATATTAATATGTATTGACATGGATGAATCTCACAAACATATTTTTATTTTTTATTATTTTTAAGTTCTGTTGGACTTGATTCACATTTTTAAGGTAACAAGAGCAAATAGCAAAAGAACACACAAAGAATGGTACTATAAAGCTTTAAGACATGAAAAACAATATTAATTACTGCCCAGAAACACAAAATATATATAACAAATTTATGAAGAAATGTTTGGGAATGATAAATATGAAATCTAGAATAGTGGTTACCTCTAGGAGGGAACAAGGTGAAGTGATTCCAGGATATATAAAAAGAGGATAGCTGTGTTGGCAATATTTAATTTCTTAAGGTGGAAGATGTATAAGTGTACATGGTATTATTTTTAAACCTTCTTGTAGGTTTTGGATATTGCATATACATTTTAAATTTTAAATAAAGAAAAAAGTCAAAGTTTATTAATAAGATAGATTGTTCACATGAGGCTGCAATGTAGTTAGGAAAAAATGAGAGAAATACATTTACGCATATAATATGCTAGCATTTGTATATGGTTGTGTATGTTTAAATTATCTCTGGGAAGATACACATGAAACTGTTAATAGTGGATCTTTTGGACAAGGGGGCTCAGTGGATGGGGCAGCATTTTTAGATATGTTTTTATGTCTTTTGAATTTTGTATCATAGGCATCTATTATCTATTCTTAAAAAAAGGGCCGTCTGCAGTGGTTCACACTTGTAATCTTAGCACTTTGGGAGGCCGAGGCGGGCAGATTGCCTGAGCTTGGGAGTTCAAGACCAGCCTGGGAAACACGGCGAAACCCCATCTCTAATAAAATACAAAAAATTAGCCGGGTGTGAGGTCCTATGCCTGTAGTCCCTGCTACTCGGGAGGCTGAGGCAGGAGAATTGCTTGAACCAGGGAGGCGGAGGCTGCAGTGAGCCAAAATCGTGCCACTGCACTCCAGTCTGGGTGACAGAGTGAGACTCCGTCTCCAAAAGAAAATAAATAAATAAAATGTTTGAAAATGTCCTAGTGTCTTCTGTTGACTTGGTGAGAAATCTCATTATCCAGCCACTCTACACCAGCTCACTAGCATTGGTGTTTAAAACAGGAGAGAGTATGGTGTCCAGCAGTCGTGAGAGAGATTGCATGGCCCTCAAAACTGAAAACATTTACTATCTGGCTCTTTAGAAAAAGGCTTGCCAACCCCTGACTTAGAAGGATGTGGATATGAGAGACAAGGGTAAGAAAAATGTTTTTTTTTTAATTTTATTATTATTATACTTTAAGTTTTAGGGTACATGTGCACAATGTGCAGGTTTGTTACATATGTATACATGTGCCATGTTGGTGTGCTGTACCCATTAAAGGAAAAATGTTAAGAAAGATGTCCAGGCTTTGAGTTTGAGTTGTGAACTGAAATGGTTGGAAGATGCTCACTGAGCTAGAGCATACAGGAGGCAGACAATTGTAGTGGGAGGGGTGGGGAGGCAAGGAAATAGCTCTAGAAGATTCTAAGTGTTTTGAGTTTGAGATGCCATGGGATGTCCAATTCATGATGTCATTAGGCATTTTGTTATGTGGATCAGGAGTCATCGAGAGGGATCAGAGCTGGAGATTCAGAACTGGGAGTCATTGGCATAGAGATGGGGCATGAAGGAGATCACTGAGGCAGTGAGAAGAGACGATCCTAGGAAAATCACAGCTCTTTAGATGGAGTGAGGGGAAGAATTGAAAAGGAGACTAAGGAGAGGTGGTCAGAGAATTAGGGAGAAAACCAATAGAGTATGGAGTCACCGAACCTAGGGACAGAGTCTTTCTAGAAAAGAAACAGGTCCACAGATTGAATGCTGCTGAGAAGGGCTGATGAGTGAATATGCCTGGTGATCTTGATGAGAATATTTCTGGTGAAATAGTGGGATTCTAGTGAGATTTTGGTGATCAGAGAATGAGAGAAAGGATATTCCAGGCTGAGGGGACTGAATCAGCATAAAAAGCGACCCAGCACAGAATAAACCATGTCTAGGGAATGGAGAAGAGAGAGTTGGAGAACTTCCAATTCCAGGAGGAATTCCAATTTCAGAAGGTTGGATTATATTCTGTCGACATTAGGGAACCAAGGCAGATGTTGAGCACAGGAGTGTAATTAAGAGAAGATAAACATTTCTTTAAAAGAAGACTGCCTGCATGGCTCTTGTCTGGGAATACTGAGATTTTGCCAGGTTTCTTTGAAGATTAGTGTTTCAAGAACTAGGACCCAGTGGCTCTATCAGTCCTGAAGATTGAGCGGGGGAAGAATTCATTTCATGTGATTACATAGAACCAAGCCATTTCCTGATACACCTACACTTGAGACTTGGGGAAATGGGATGTGGAGGATATGGGTACTAGTAATTCTGATGAGGATTTAATTAAGAAGTCAATTTTCCCAGACTTCCAGTACTTGACTGCCTGATGTTTCTTTAATGGGAACTGTTGATATGTTCTAATTATGGCCGGTTATTTATGGGATCAGGTCTCATCTCTCTGCTCAATTATGTTTTGTTTGGGAGATCTGCATTCTTTTATGACTCTAGTTCTTAAGTGAGTCTATTGTCTTCCCCAAAGACACACTTTGTCTGGGGACCTCTCATTGGTGGCTTTTCCTCTACCAGAAATCCTGCCACCCTTTTCCTTTCTCTTCTATTCATTGATAAACTCTGAAGCCATAGGGAAGGCAACTCCTTTCTCTCATATTCACAGCGCTATCTGTGGCTGTACTCTTGTCTGGCCCTGGATTTGCCCTGAAGACTCAGCTTAAAGGCTTCCTTTAAATTTTTGAGACAGAATTCTTTAAAATTATCTGAGTATTAGATGTCTTTGAAATTCTGAGAGAAGTACAAATTCCAGGTGCTCAGAGTCAAGACACACATTTGATAGTCTGAATCAGAAATGACTTATAGAAGTTTCTTCATGGAAGAAAATCTTCTGGTTCACCACTTTGGAGATATTCTTATAAATTACACTGGGTCCTAGAAAATGTGTGCTCCCATGGACACAAATTGAGGAATAACAGACACTGGGACCTACTTGAGTGTGAAGGGTGGGAGGAGGGAGTGGATCAGAAAAAATAACCATTGGGTACTAGGCTTAGTACCTAGGTGACAAAATAATCTGTACAACAACCCCCATGATGACACAAGTTTACCTATACAACAAAGCTGCACATATACTCCTGAACCTAAAATAAAAGCTAAAAAAAAAAAGAAGAAAATGTGTGTTCCTTCTAACCTGGAGTATCTTGAAAGCAAGGATCATTCTATTTATGTGTGTGTTGGGAAAAATAATTTTAATAGCAGAGAAGGAAGTGTATTTTGAAAACTGCTTGGGAAAGCCTCTTAGAGGAGGAAATTGAGTCCATAAGAACATTAGCTGGAAGGAGACCTCAAAACAAGCTAAAAATTCTTCATAAGGAACAAACAAGAATTTTGAGTTGGCAGAGGATAGAGAAGGGGAAAAAAGAGTAAAGAGAGAAAAAGAAAGATGGAAATCTGGCATCATGGCAAGAGGCTGTAATATAGTTTGGCTGTGTCCCCACCCAAACCTCATCTTGAATTGTAGCTTCCATAATTCCCACATGTTGTGGGAGGGACCTAATGGGAGATAATTGAATCATGGGGGTGGTTTCCCCTATACCATTCTCATGGTGGTGAATAGGTCTCATGAGATCTAATGTTTTTATAGGGGTTTCCTCTTTTGCCTGATTCTCATTCTCTCTTGCCTGCCACCATGTAAGATGTGGCTTTCACCTTCTACCATGATTGTGAGGTCTCCCCAGCCACGTGGAACTGTGAGTCCCTTAAACCTCTTTTTCTTTATAAATTACCCAGTCTCAGATATGTCTTTATCAGCAGCATGAAAATAGACTAATACAGGCTGGAAACTATGGAGGAGAGTGACCCATGAAAAATTTCTAGTGGTGAAGTGGCCAAAAGACTTCAAGTGACCAGGGATGTCAGTTTTCAGTGTGAATTTACTATGATGTTGTAGTGTAAATGCCCTCCTTCACACCTAAACCACAAGTCATAGTCTTCTATTTACATAAATGACCTGTGTGGGTGATCTGGGGGACATCAAGAAAATGGAGCTGGTTGCCACTCAAGATAAGATTAGTTGGAAGAGGCAGAAATACAGAACCAGAGGAGGAAGCGTCTAAAAAACCTTTGGAGATATTGGGAGGGGCACTGGGTTTTACTCTGAGTATCAGTCAGAATAGGAAACTTTATGCTGCAGTAATAAAGAACCTCCCCAGCACCAATCTAAGTGAGCCACAACCACAAATGTTTATTTCTCACTATGCTGTCATCAACCTATCTTCACTTTGGGATTCAGGCTAACGGAGCAGCTCTTATCCGGGACATTGCTGATCAATAAGGCAGAGGGGGAAAAAGAAGGTGATGAACCACACATTGACTTTTAAAGTTTCCTTTCAGCAATCTCACTTCTAATCGTGTTTAATCGGTTAAAGAAAGACACCTGGCCATGCCTGAGTTCAACAGGGTGGAATGTGCTCAATGCCACAGAAGAGGTGCCAACCATGGTGAACAGACACACACCCTACCACACATTCTATCTTGGCTGTGGTTTGAACTGAAGTTTACTTAAACCTTAAAGGATAAGGTAGTAACTTAATACTTAGTAAATAAGTGCATAGCATGTGGGGTTTTTGTTTGTTTACTTTCTTCCTGACCATCCACACTGTTTCAATTTATTGGAGAAATGCTCAACCCTGTACTATCCTTGTTTGTGGGGCCTAGAAACTGGTTTCCAGGAAAGGTGCCTGAAAGTCAGATCTTTGGCTCAAATTGACTATTTAAGGATAGAAAGAGAAACCGGGATGCTTCTTTTCTCTGCAGACCTCCTGGTCTGGTCCATGACCATAGCTCAGTCCTTAGGACACTGTGATCTGGACCAGCCCTAGGACACTCTGGGGTGTAGGAGCAGTGATTTCCCTGGCTCCAGTCAACAATTTCACAGATATCTCTCCATGGTTAATGTGTGATAGACTACAGCTATGCTTGTTTTCTTCCAACAGAATGAGATGTGGGTACCACCTTGAAGGATACTGCAGTCTTGCCAGGGAGAAAAATAAAACCAAATATAAGGCAAACCATGATCACTGCCAAAATAGAGATCCAAGAATGCTATGTGAGGCCTGTGCCAGGGAAACCACAGTCAAGGCAGCAGGGACAGCTTCCTGGGGGTGGATGACATTGAAATGTCTCTGGATGGGCATTGAAGGAAGGATAAGAGTTTTCAAATTTAGTTCCATTGTTAATAATTTTAAAATAATCGAATTTCACTATAGAAAATTATATCTGAAGAAGAAAAATGTTAATAATTTGGAGTATACCATTCTGGACACTTCCTATATGTAGACTATTTTATAAAACTGTGATATTATTATGTTATTTTGTAAACTGGATTCCTTCTAGCATTATAAGTTGACTCTTTCCATAACAATAAACATGCATCTACGTTATTTTGAATTGTGACCTAGATATTCTGTTTGGATACATAATAATTTGTGTAAGCAATGTTCTATCGGTGTATACTCAGGTGGCTTCCAACCTTGTGATGAGTAACGTTAGACATGCGTCATTATTCATGTCCACAGTTACTACAAAAGATCAGTTCCTGGAAGGCAAATTGCAGACTCCTAGGGCATGTACTATGTTAAGACTTTTAAAGACCATAGACTGTTTTTCCAACAACCCCCACCAAAAAGAAAGGGAAAGAAACAAGGAAGGAAACAGAAAATAAAGACTGTAGACTGTCAAGTTCCAACAGATGAGATTTTAACTGGAGCTGAAGGTATGAGTGGTAGAGATGCATGCTGGAGGATGGGCACGGCATAATTGAAGGTGTGAGAGCAGAAATAGAGCATGTGTTTCAGTATTGCTAATCTAGAGACAAGCAGAACATCATTCCAGTCCACACTGGTCACGATGAGATCAAGTCAGTGGGGGGATCTGTCTCCTCTTCAGGCACAAAACCTCTGCTCCCCCACGATTTTCTAAATGCCTTTATTCTGCTTCCTTTTTCCTCATATAGCATGTGGCACACAGTAGGTGTGTCATAAATGCTGGACTGAACTGAGTCAGCAGAGACATCTATAACTCTGATGCTCCCTCAAAGCCCTTTCGCCTAGACTTGTAGGATAAAAATGCAACAAAGGAGAAAGTGACAGAGGAGCTTGATTTATCACAGTTTTGTGATTATGAAGAAAGAATTTCATCCTACAAACATCCCTTTTCTGGCCATTTACATTATCAATTTGGATTCTATGGCTTTTCAGAAGATGAAGAAATATGTAATGGGATGAAAATGTGAAATACTAGTATAATCATTTATCATTTTCATTGAAGAGAGGTATTGATTCTCTGGAATGCTCGTGAACCTAGGGCTGCTTCCAAAATGTAATGATTGCCCCCCTGGACATATCCCCTCTCTACTCAGCAGGGTCATCTCAAGCCCCAGATGCTCTTCTTGGCACTAATATGAGTGATCTCTGGGGAGCAGAAAAGATCCCCTACCCCCCACCCAGAAGGAGCTCTCCCTCTTCCATCTCCAAATCTAACCAATGCTTCGAGGTCCCTTCTCAAGTAACAACCCCCCTTAAGCCAGCACCAATGGCTTCTCTTTCTGAACCTACTTCTGCACACAATGTAGAACCTCATGATGTCATATACTGCCATTTTCTCTCAGTGATCTCAACCTGCAACAGGAGGTATTGATTGATTGATTGAGACAGGGTCTCGCTCTGTTGCCCAGGCTGGTGTGCAGTGGTGCAGTCTCGGCTCACGGCAACCTCTGCTTCCCGGGTTCAAGCAATTCTCCTGCCTCAGCCTCCTGAGTAGCTGGGACTACAGGTATGTACCACCACACCTGGCTAATTTTTTTTGTATTTTTAGTAGAGAAGGGGTTTCATCGTGTTGGCCAGGCTAATCTCGAACTCCTGACCTCATGTGATCCACCTACCTTGACTTTCCAAAGTGCTGAGATTACAGGCATGAGCCACCGTGGCTGGCCCAAGAGGTCTGTATTTATTTACTGTTGCTGCTACAACGAATCACCACAAACTTTGTGGTGTAAAAGAATCCCCATTTTTTTTTTTTTTAATCTCACAGCTCCTTGGGTCACAATCTGGGCACAATACCCAGCTGGACCTCTCTGTCTGAGGTCTTGTATGGTGTTAGCTGGACTAAGTGTTTATCTGGAAGCCCCGGGGCAGGTTCTGCTCGTAAGCCCATCCAGGTTGTTGGCAGAATTCAGTTCCTCTTGATTGTAGGACTAAGGCCTCTCTTCCCTTGCTGGCTATCAGCCAGGGCCCTGTCTTTTGCTGCCAGAGGCTGCGTGCATTCATTTTTGCTGTCTTCCACATGGTGCCCTCCAGCAATGGTGGGTTAACTCTGTCTCATGCTTTTGATATCTCTTTTTCTGCTGCATCATTCGAACTCCAGCTGGAGAAAGTTCTCTGCTTTTAAGAGCTCATGCGTTTCGACTGGGCTACCTGAACAATTCAGGATAATCTCACTATTTTAAGGTTTGCAACCTTAATTACATTCTCAAAATCCCTTTTGCCTTGTAGCCTAACATTATTACATGGTCCAGGGACTAGGGTGTGGACATCTGGGAGGGTGGAGTAAGGAGGTGATGGCAGGAATTCAGGGCTTCCTCACTGCTGGCTCTCCTGCGAGCTCTGGGATGGGCCCAGTGTTTCACCCATCTAGCTTCACCTTTCCTCATTTTGTGGAGCTCTCTCTGAGGTCTCTGGTTCCAGTCACAGTTTAATAGGAAATTGGCTTCTGTGCAAGTAATGCCAGTTGTCTCTTCTTTTTGTATAGCACTTTGCAATTTCTAAAGCAAGGCAGGTGAGAAAACTGAACCTCAAAGTGGGCAAGTTACTTGGGGGAATGACAGCATTGATAGGGCATGAGGTTGCCAGTGCGGGCGAGAAGTAGGTTTCAAGTCTTCAGACTGTCAGGCCATCGCTGTTTTCAAATCTGGAAAATTCTCTATGACCAGAAGCCAAGCAGCTAAGGAACATATTTTCCAGGTTTCTAAGAGAACCTCAAGAGGGAAGCTGGCAAGACAGAGGAAGATTGGCAGGCTATCGCTGGACCCCAGCTGCTGGGAATTTGCCCTGGCTGACCCCCCCCCACAGTGCATGGCACACTGGTCACTGGCATGACCTTAATGGAGAGACCATCTTGGGCAGAGCTTCTCTGCATTCTGCAAGCTGACACATGGCTCTGACTTGGCCATGGTTCATCTCAGGGTGGCAGTTTGAAAGAGAGGACAGAAAGTCAGAGACCCCCCAGAACAGTAGAGCTGGGAGGCAATTTAGAGATCATCTAGTCCTAACCACTTCCTCTCATTTTCAATAAGGGAAACTGAGTCCCACAGGTGTGGAGAGATTGCCTAGGTGAGTCACAACTAAGACGCGGCCAATTCTGCCTTCCAGAGCAGAGTCCAGTCCTCAACCCTTCCTATGTCTCAACCCTTCCTGTTCAGTCATCCTGTGAGCCTATGCTTACAAACCACAGCATTATGGCTTGTATGCCTGTGTGTACACAAGTGTGCTTGTCTGTGTACACCCAGACACATACATGTGCCAGCAATCTTGGTAGAGTATAACGATTGAGAGCCTGGACTCTGGAGTCATGCTATCTGGGTTCAAATCTTTATAATGCTAATCTTGGGCAAGTCACTTAACCTCTCTGTGCCTCAGTTTCCTCATTTATAAAAAAATATAGTACCTACTTCATAGTGTTTTGAACCTTTTCTAAATTGCTATATGTAAAGGGCTTAAAACACTATCTGATAGAGTGCCAGTGCTGGGAAATCACTTGGTCCTGTTACCTCCAGAAAGCTTACTGTCATGCCTGCCTATCGTTCTCTTGGTTGGGAAATAATGTTCTAATAAAAATAATTCCATACAACAATACTCATAAACTGAAATGCTTAGAGGGGTTGGGTAGAAGTGAGCAGAGCGTAAGAAGAATCGTGTGACTCCCTCAACTCTTATTTGATTTTCCATTTTGAAAGAGAAACACAGGGAAATATTTCTCCACTCTAGGAAAAACAACAGTGCACACCCAGTAATAGATGATGATTGTACCTTGGCCTCAGTGTTAGGACAATAGAGAGTGGTGGGGACTGTGGTACACGGGAGAGCCCAGGCCCCGTCTAAAGGTGTGGTTGCCACTCAGTTTAACTGATGAGTGCCATGTGAAAATTCAGATCTGGGGTTGTCAGCTCTCCTGATTTTCTCAAGAGAGGCCAGAAATCTGCATTTTAAAAATGTAAAATGTCCCAATTATTAAATGTTGGCTCAATTCTTTGAAAACATTGGCTGAGCCAAACAAAACATCTGTGGACCAGACTCAGCCACAGCTGCCAGTACTCAATTTCTGCCTGATATTTATGTGCTGTAGTCATCATTTTTACTTAATCCAATGGTGGCCATGTGAGTAACATTCAGTTCCTATCAATGGCCCCATCTAAGGATGAGATTAAAAAACCAGCTCAGAGGGTGGCAGCTCACTGCAGGCAAGTGGTTAAAGAGAAAAATCGGAGATTATAAACTGGATTCTCCAAAGAAGGCTGTACCCCTGTTTCTGAGATAGGTCCTTTGTTCCACTCTGGGCTTCAGTTTCCCCATTAGTAAAACAGATTAAAAAAACAAACAAAAAAAAAAAACACCCTGTCTACAACTTTGGGCTATTGTGAAGATTATGAAATTATGAATGAGGAAGTACCTCACGAACTTGAAGTTTGATGTAAGCCCACGTGAAGGGCTCTTATCACAATGTAATCATAATAATAGCAAACAGTACATGCTTCTTTGAATCCTTTGCTGCCGAAGGAGAATTGGTGCATTTTAGACTAGTTTTTAACTCATAGGCCAGGCAATAAACCCGAAGCATTGTTTGCAATAGCAAGAAATTAGAAATGACTTAAATGCCCGTTGATAAGGGAATGGATAAACAGAGTATGTAATCCTCAGTTGAAGTATTATGTGACATTTAAAAAGAATTAACTGTGAGTGTGTAAAAATAAAACATGATCTGGGAAACAATACTGAATGACAAAAGAAATTGGCAGAATAACTATAGCATAATGACATTTAAGTAAATTTTTAAAACTCACCCCAAACTCTCTGCATTGTTCACGGATACCTACTTATATATTAAAGTATATAGATATGCATCCTGGCTAACACGGTGAAACCCTGTCTCCACTAAAAATATAAAACATTAGCCAAGCATGGTGGCGGGCAACTGTAGTCCCAGCTACTCGGGAGACTGAGACAGGAGAATGGCACGAACCCAGGAGGCGGAGCTTGCAGTGAGCCGAGATCACACCACTGCACTCCAGCTTGGGCGACAAAGCGAGACTCTGTCTCAAAAAAAAAAGTATATAGATATGAGAGGGCAAAGATGCACCCTCAATTTATGATAAAGATTGCTTCTGGGTAGGAAGGGAGGGGGACAGGCTCAGGTGGAGTACAAAGAAGCTTCAACTTTATCTGTAATGTACAGTTTCTTTTTTAAAAAAAATCTGACGCAAATGCAACAAAATGTTAACGTCTGTTAATTTTAGATAGTGAGTACATGGGTTTTTAAAAATTGTTTTCTAATTTTTTTGCTTTTTTTATAATTTAAAGGAAAGAAGAGAGGGAGGGAGGGAGGGAAGAGGGAGGGAGAGAGGAAAGAGAGAGAGAGAAAAAGAAACAAAAGGAGGAAGGAAAAGGGAAGGAAGAAAGAAAACCACAACACTCAAAGTCATATTTAGAGCTGAGTCCAAAACTTTGGTCGAATTTTAGAACATTTTGAGAATAAAGGAATAATGGACCGCAAATAATTACTGCTGTGACTGGGACCCCACTACTTGCATCCATAACCATTTCTGTGAAGACCTTCATCAGGTTGAATTATTAAGAATTCTCTTTGGCAGGGTGTGATGGCTCATGCCTGTAATCCCAGCCCTTTGGGAGGCCGAGGCAAGGGGATCACAAGGTCAGGAGTTCGAGACCAGCCTGGCCAGCATGGTGAAACCCCATCTCTAATAAAAAAAATACAGAAAATTAGCTGAGCATGGTGGCACATGCCTGTAGTCCCAGCTACTCCAGAGGCTGAGGTAGAATTGCTTGAACCCAGCAGGTGGAGGTTGCAGTGAGCCGAGATCATGCCATTGCACTCTACTCTGGGTTACAGAGTGAGACTCCATCTCAAAACAAAACAAAACAAAAAAACTCTTCATTTCTGGGGGTCTGTACATGGTTAGGATCTTAGGCCAGTGAGTAGGTGGCTCTGATGATAAACATAGAGTGTTATTTCTCCAGTGGCTATTGGCTCAAGCAAGGGGAAGAAAGGAAGCCCAACTTCACTCCCAAATAACCCTCTTGATACATTTATCACTAAGTGACTTGGAAATACAGAGAGCGTCCACTTTGAGGTTTGATAGGATTGCAGGCACCAGTAAAGTTCTTGATTTTCACCCCAAGTTAAAAGAAAGGCAGCTCACGGTTCTTACATCAACCAAGAAGTGTGTTTCCTGGCTTTGAGAATGAGTCTGGTTTTCCTGCTAGGCATGTCATTGGAGTCAAGAGTAACAATGAAGGTGGCAAATGATGGGGTGGACTGTTTTTCCCAGGGTTTATGGAGTACCATCATCACTTAAGCTATCCCTCATTGCACACTTACTACCCTTATCGCAGCACTAGGCTCAGTGCCTTTCATGGTGGGACATCTGCTGTCTTTGGTTTCTTTGTTTCCCTCCAATTGAGGAATACTTCTCCTCTCTATGTGTTTCTGGTGGAGCCATTTATCATAGTACACAGCAAACCTCAGCCATTGGCCACATGACCCGAGCCTGGCCAATCACAGTTCCCTATCTTCCTGGCAACAAGAATGAATTAGTTCAAGAGGTGGGCAGGTGACTTTTGCAGAGGATAGAGGGAATTTATCTGGGATTGCCAAGCAGATGCTGAGATAAAGAAGCATTTTCTTGGCCTTGCTAAGCTGGGGCTGCTGTGGCCATGTCCCCAACATGGGAAAGGCCTCTCTGCAGTAGGAGGGAAAGAAGCCAGCATGCAGAAAGGCAGAGACAAGCAGAGACAAGAAAAATGCAGAGAAAGAGGCAGTATTTAGTGGCTTAGTATTTGGCCCTCAGTTCCGGATGTGAGGCCCTTGTCCTTGTGGTTATTCCTCAGTTTCAGTGGGCTACCTCATTATCCGCTGAACCATAGGAACCAATTGATCCCTTGTTATCCCTTCAGCAAGTTGGGTTTCTGTTGCTTGCAACCAAAAAATTCAGAAACTTAGACAATGACCTCAGAATCTAAGATTCACTAAAATCTAACTGTGCAAGAGCAGGCCATATCAGTGCCATTCACCATTGTATGTCTAGTGCTAGGAACAGCCCTGGTCCATAATAGTTTTTCAGGAAATACTTGTTAAATGAATAAATAGTACTTAAGTATTACATTGCAAAATTATTGTACAAACCCTGAAAAGGAGGTGTTACTATCAGAAGTTCCCAATGGTCAAATAAGGGCTCAAGTTCACCCAGCTGGAAAGTGGCAGAGGTTAGTTTCTGACAAGATTCTTAAGCCTGATGCTGTATCACCTCCCAGTCTGACAGCTCCTTTCCAACTGCTCTCCTTAACAGTACTCATGTGGAGAACCAGGGTGATCGCAAAAGCACAGACTTAATTCAGTCACCTCCTGCTTTAGTCCTTTACTGATTGCTATTGGTCTGCTGCAGTCAGTTGCAGAGGCTGGATTGCATCATGGGGCCATTCCCATATCGTCCACCTTTCCCACTGCCTCCCACTGCCTTGGCCTCACCCTTCAGCCAAGTCCAGCTTCCAGATGGCATTTTCTTGCCCAGTGATTTTTTCCCCCAAAAGTCTAGGAATCTGTTCCAAGTTTCTGGAAGTTATTGGATCCTTAGTTTTAAATCTTTTTCATATGTAAGCAGTTTATTCTCATTAAGAGAAATCCTATCTTCTGCTTGTTTAACTCTGTCAGTTAAATCCGTTAAGTTTATTTGTGTTTGCCCAGTGGTAATTTTTATTGAGGGAACATCTGAAACCATCTGCAGGGAGGAAGTTGAAGAAGCTCTTGGAGTGCCCCAGCTCTGTTACTGATTTTCCTGACATCTTCACCACCCAGAATGGCTCCTTCATCCACGGGAGGCTGACCACAGGGTTGCTCATCTCGGAGTCCTTTTGAGTTTTGAATTTGGAATAATAGGAATGGCCTTAACTTTTGAGATTTCATATTGTGTGCTTTTTTTTTGTTGCAAGGGGTTTCAGAGAGAGAGAGAGGGAGAGAGCCCTAAAGAGCTAGGTTTAATGATTTCCAGTGCAACATACTAGGGAGCACAGGCAGAAGGGACAGAGTCCCTGTTTTCTGCTTTCAGATGAAAGGAAAGGACGCAGAATTCATCCTTCTGGGTGTGATCATTCCATCCTCTGAGTTCCTATTGCGTTTTGTATCTTTACCAGACCCCTGGCACTTCCTACCTCAGGTCACGTTCATCTGCCTTATTCCCCTACTGGACTCTGAAAGCCTTGACTGAAGACTTTGTTTTTATTTTTTTATTTTATTTGTATCATTCATTGTGATACTGTATCATTCATTGTGATACTGTATCATTCATTGTGATGTGTATCATTCATTGTAATATTGGACCCCCTCGTTTATCCAATAGAGTGTTTTGAGTATAGAAACTCTTTTTAGTGTTTGGTGAATGGTGAATGAATGAATGAGTGGGTGAATTCATGAATACCATTCCCTGAATATAGCCACTAACTTCCCAGAATGGGTACTGTCATTGCATAACTGAGACAACCACATGTGAGTAGCCCTGGGGTTCCAGGGAAATGATTATTGTTGCATTATCATTGTTTCTGTTTTATAAGACTTTTAAACATTTATTTGCTTAACTTCATTTTCTTTAAGGAAAAAAAAAAGATACTCACCTAGCTAATCAAAAGTCTTGCGGCTGGGTGCAGTGGCTCATGCCTGTAATCCCAGCACTTCTGGAGGCCAAGGTGGGTGGATCACCCAAGGTCAGGAGTTCGAGACCAGCCTGGCCAACATGGTGAAACCCCTTGTCTACTAAAAATACAAAAAAATTAGCTGGGCGTAGTGGTGTGTGCCTGTAATCCCAGCTACTTGGGAGGCTGAGGAAGGAGAATCGCTTGAATCCAGGAGGTGGAGGTTGCAGTGAGCCGAGATGCACCACTGCACTCCAGCCTGGGTGACAGCAAGACTCCGTCTCAAAAAAAAAAAAGTTTCTTGCATTGGTTCTTTCAATACAAATAGCAATTTCCAAATGATGTAGAACAAAGATAACCACAATCACAAAACCAGGCAGCTCAAAAAGACAAACTTTATATTTCAGGGCAAAAAAAAAAAAAAACAAACTAAAAACTTCACCTGTCAACTCCCCTGATTCCCATCCAGATTTTTTAGAATCTCATTTTGACTTAAAATAAGTTTGTAACAGATTGAGCTTTCAACTGTGAACTAAGATGTCAAGATGGGTAATAATCTGTCCATTCCTGGAGGTAGGCAAGTAGAAGTCGGATGACTACCAAAGAGGAAAATAGAACAGGAAATAATGACTAGAATACAGTGAAAAGTCCAACAACATTGTCTAGGAACAGAGAAATGACAAATTCAACTCCACAACTGGTAAATAGAATGAGTAGTGGAAAATAGCAGAAGATTTAGGTTTAGACAGTCCTGAGACTGAATCTTGGCTCTAGCATTGGATAGCTGTGTGACCTTTAGGAAGTTACATAACTTCTTTGATTACATGAGATATACATCATAAAGAATCTAACACAGTGCCTGACAGAGAGTATGTTAAACCATGTTAGCCTCTTTTATTTGTTCTTATAAGAGGAGGAAGAATATAGTAGATTGCAAAATTGACCCCAAATTCCTCCCATCCCTAAAATCGTATGCATTTGCAACATGACATTACCTCGCCTCTCATCTACAGGTAGAGTCTTCCCCCCTGGGGGCTTTGGGTGCAGTCATTTGAATTGGTCACTGAGGCCTTGGCAAATGTGACACAAGCAGAGGCTTAGAAAGGACCCTTGGGAACCCGGAAACTGACCATGTGAGTGAGTCTGATCTAGCCTCCTCGATATGGGGAGAGCCAAGTGACAGATTCTCCCACTCACTCTAGCCAATATGTGAGTGAGGCCATCCCAGACCTCTCAGCCCCCAGCTGACCCACTACCTGACTGTAGAATTACCTGGTTGACCCACAGACTCTGGAACAATAACAAAATAATTCTTGTTTTCAGTCACTAGGTTTTGGGGTGGTTTGTTATGCAGCAAAAGCTAACTATTACAAGTAGAGTCAAAAAAGTATCTAATTAGAAATAATTGGGATCAATGAGTAAATGGAATTTGCTTTTCAGAAACTCATTTGGTAGGTGACTTTGCCATAATGTAGATATATCTCTTGACACGAGGGCCATCTGTGTGAATAGAACTGTCCAAAACATAGTTGAATTGTCTGTCAGGCTTTTAGCCAATTTAATCTACAGAAATGCATGTTATGTCCAGAACAATGAATTTTAATGCTTAGGCTGCTAAATGCAAAAAGAAATTTAAGCCGTATTTACACAAGTGCTGTGTTCCCTGGAGATCCTGCAGGTCCTCCTGGAGCGGAGGCTGGCTGGGGACATCATTGGTGTTCTTTCTCTAGGAAAGGTGGCTGTGATCTCTGGGAAAAGCAAAGAAATATTCAAACATTATTTAGAGCCCACTTTAATATTACCTAAAAAGCATGATTCACAGGCTTTGATGTCTTGGCTGAGTAGAAATAACACTTCCCTCATCAAAAAAGTTGTTTGATCCTTGAATTCTGTTTTTTTTTTTTTTTCTTTTTAGATATTAACTCAGAGCATTTCAGTCTCCCCTGGGTACGAAGTGATGAAAGGGGGTGTTGATTTAGTGAATAAAGTTATTTAACTTCATTATTTTTGCAGCCCTAAGAGGGGGGGACTGTCCCTTTTCTGTTGGCAATTCCAGGAAATTGCCTGCCACCATCCCCACACAGCCCCTGGACAGTTGTCACATGATCTCACACATGGTAACAGTTCTTCTGTCCTCCAGGACCCTGGGTATTCACATGATGACCAGAGTGATCTTTCAAAATACCGAACCATGTGATTCCCCTGTTCCAAAATCTGCAATAGCTCCCTATTGCCTTGGCCACAGAGACCCATCTCCTTTCCCTGTTGTCTTTGTTTCTTGCTGCAGCAAAATCCCACAAACTGGGTGGCTTAAACAACAGATATTCAAGGTCTCACATTCTGGAGTCTGAAACCAGGGTGTCAGCAGAGCTGGATCCAGCTCTGAGGCTGGGAGGATCAGTTCTCCATCTCTCTTCTAGTCCTTAGGCATTCCTTGGCTTATAGATGGCAGTCTCCCTATGTCTTCACTTCAGCTTTGTCTGTCTCTGTGTCCTTCTCATCAGGACTCAGTCATATTGGATTAGGGCCTGCCCTAATAACCTCATATATATTTTTTTAAGAGACTGGGTCTCACTCTGCAGTGGCACGATCATAGCTCACTGCAGCCTTGAATTCCTGGGCTCAAGTGATCCTCCCGCCTCAGTCTCCCAACTAGCTGGGACTACAAGTGTGTACCACAATGCTTAGCTAATTTTAAATTTTTTTTGTAGAGACAAGGTCTTGCTATGTTGCCCAGGCTGAAGTACAGTGGCCCAATCATAGCTCACTTGTACTCTGAGGCTCAAGCAATCTTCCTGCCTCAGCCTCCCTGCTAATTTTTTTTTAATTTATTTTTTGTAAAGACAAAGTCTCCCTATGTTGCCCAGGCTGGTCTCAAATTCCTGGGCTCAAGCAGTCCTCCCACCTCAGCCTCCCAAAGCATGAGATTACAGGCATGAGCCACCACATCCAGTCTAATGTTATTTTAACTTGATCTTCAAAGACCCTATTTCCAAATAAGGTCACATTCACAGGTACTGGGGGTGGGGCACAGAACTTCAACATCTTTTGCGGAGGACACAATTACACCCATAGCAACTGTGTCTTAAGGCCCTTCGTAGGCTGAGCCCACATGCTCCACCCTGGAACAATCCCTGTGCCTTCACAATTCTGACCCCAACATCATCAGGCATCGTTATTTATGTTTGAGTTCAAATTTCTCTTCTGCAACCTATTAGGTCACTTACCCGCTCTGTGCCTCAATTTCTTCATCTTTAAAATGGGAATAAAAATAATACCCACCCCAGGGCAATTATTTGGAGGGTTAGACGAATTTATGCAAACAAAGCCCTCTGAATAGTATCTGGCTCAAAATTGTTCAGTGAAGATTCATTACTATTATTTTTATGTTTTTTGAAGTTCTCTTTCTTTTCTTCCCCTCCAATGAGGCTCACTCTTTCGCTGTCCCCAGATAGGAAGCTGGGGCATCCCAAAGTCACACCGCAAGTCCACAGCATTAAACCTCAGACCTCTTCCCTGAATCCAGCACTGGTTCCACTGCCCCCCACCACCCGCCCTGCCCCAGGCCTCCCCTGAACATTCCACATGCTGCCCACACTCTTTGGCTCCTTTCTGCGTTCCCAAATGGTTCCAAGTTTGAGCCATGAAAACCTTCATGTACTTAAAAACCTAGCTTCCAATCCGAGCTAAATGTGCCCTAAGTGTTAGCAGCCGTTGTTCTGTTATGTGTTAATTTGTCACTGGGGATACGGAAGGGATGGGAAAAGCGTGGAGCACTAGAAAATGGTTTGCCTCGGTCTTCATCAGCATCCTAATTATTCCACACCTTTTAAATAGAGGAAGTATTAGCATTCCTAAACTGCGTAGGGGTCTGATTGAAATAATGTCTCCTGAATTACTTTTCCATAAACTGAAAAAATAAATAAATAACTGGGAAGCGCCCCAGACACAGCCTCCTCCCAGGCTTGTGCCTGGCTGGGGTCTTAGGGGAGGTGCATGAGAGGAGAGTGGCCGGGCTGTGGCTGCATTTGACCCACTGGGGTCAGGAGATGTTACCTGTTCTTTCTGTTCCTACTCCTCCCATCCTTCCACATTATGCTCTTTCCTCTGGGCCCCGCTCGTGTGGACCCTCCTTCCTCAGGAAGCCTTCCTTGACATCATCCCTTCCTGGTTTCCAGCAGTCTTCGCTTTTGGTTCTCTTGAGTAAAACTCCTGTTGCTCTATGCAGGTGGCCCTTCCAACTTGGGTGCTAATAGCTCAAGGACAAAGCCTCGTTGGAACTTTGTCTTGTCCTCTGTGTCACTGCCGGCACAAGCCCCGGCCCCCAGGAAGGTCCTGCTATACAGCTATTTACCTACCTTGGCAAAACGGTAGACAGCCTGAAGTCTCAGTGTGTCACAGCCCCTCCTACTCTCTCCCATTCCAGCCACCTCTCCAGATGACTACTCCAGAGGACTCAGCTAGCATCAGTGAAGTGGAGGGTGGAGCTTCAGATACAAGGACCATTTTCCCAGTAGCCAGTGGTCTCCTCACAGAATGAGCTGCCTTATAAGATACAAGGTTCACCCGCCCCTAGGAGCTTCAGAGCAGCAGATGGGAGGCCCTCTATGTCTCCAACGTCCCATGGCACCAGGTCCCTTGACACCATAGTTCCATTCTATATTTCATGTAATTCTTTGCAAAGGAAACACCAGTCCCTTTTATTAGCTCCCAGGCCATGCGTTAAGAAGGAAATCTGTAGCCACTTTGTTAAAGTTGGTACAAACAGAACATCTCACATTTCAGAGCTGTCACTCCACTGAGAGTCATTCACATAAACAACGAGGTCCTCATGGGTTTGATGGCAACACAAACACCACTTGTGACTCAATTAAGGAAGCAGTAATTAAAAAGGGGGAACAGCATGCAGTCTCTCCAATCGTATTTTCCCACTGAGGCCTGGGCCACTGACGGGCAGAATCTAGGGGACTTATGGGGGATCTTTGCTGGGGCCTGTGCCCCTGCTCTGGCCAGAGCTTGCCCAGGGTGAAGTAGGGAGAGAGAGAAGACATGGATTTCCAGGGTGAAGTGGGGAGAGAGAGAAGACATGGACACATGGGCCTTGACCTCAGCTAGTGACCCATCTCTCACACCGGCAAGTGGTGTAAGTTAATAAATTTTTCTTTTCTAAATTAACCAAGTGCATCTAAGGAGAAAAACATTGACCCCAGAGATTAGTCACAATGTCTTGGTTCTCAAATAACAGTAGCCAATATCTTTTATTTTTGCTATGTTTCAGGCACTGATATAAGAAGTTTATAGGTATTAAGTCATAACCCCATGACATAGCTACCATTATTAGCTCTTTTTCCAGATAAGGAAACTGAGGCATAAGCCCAAGGTCTTTCAGCTAAGAAGAGGCAAAGCCAGGATTTAAACACAGACAGTCTGGCTCTAAAGCCCACCCTTAAGCACCATAATCAATTTGCCTCTTACTTTCTGAAATGTTCTTTCCTGGCCCTGGCCCTCCTAATACTCAGCTTTACCATTTTTTAAACACTTACTGTGTTCCAGGAACTGCGCTGTGCACTTCCTGTGGAGGATCTCATCTTATGAAGTATGTTCTGTAATTATCTCCATTTTACAGGTGGAGAAACTGAGGCTCTTGGAGATTAAGTGCCATTCCTCACCTAGCTAAGTGACAGGGCCTGGAATCAAATCCATATCTGCAACTCCAAATATTCCATCCTGCATTTCTTACTCCCACCTGTGAGTATTGGAAAGCCAAATAGTGGACTAACAGGTATTTTCCATTTGTCTGTTGGTAGGATATGAGTGTGGGAAAAGAGGACACAATAAAATGCTCCTGTTCTTGAGGGTTGCTATAGACTGAATTATGTTTCCCCCACCACCAAATTCATACGTTGAAGCCCTAATCCCCAATGTGACTGAATTTAGAAATAGGAATTTTAGGAGGTAATTAAGGTCATAAGGGTAGGGCTCTAATCCAGTAGGATTAGTGGCCCCGTAAGAAGAGAGAGAGAGAAGAAGATCTCTCTCTCTCTTTCTCTGTCCATGTACACCCACCAAAGAAAGACCATGTGAGTACACAGCCAGAAGGCAGACATGTGCAAGCTAGAAAGAAAGCCCTCATCAGAACCATTCTGGTACCCTGATCTTGATCTTGAACTTCTAGCCTCCAGAAATGTGAGAAGATACATTTCTGTTGTTTAGCGACCCCGTCTATGGTACACTGTTATGGCAGCGGAGCTGACTAATCCAGGGGTATTTTTGAAGCATTAAGGCCAAGGTATGGTGGCAAGCAAGGAATATGGCTGAGCCATCATCCATTCTATGGTTGGATAGATGGATGCATGAATGGATGGATGGATGGGTGGATGGATTGACTGGATGGATGAGAGGTGGCTGGTTGTTTGATTGGGTGGATAGATAGGTAGATGAGTACATGGGTAAACAGATAAATAGATGAATGGGGAGATGGATGGATAGATGAATAGATGGATGATGGATGATTGGTTGAGTGAGTGGATGGATGGACAGATGAATGGGTGGATAGATGTGGATGGATGGATGAACGGACGGACAGATGGAAAGCTGGGTATATATGTTATTCACCCAGAGTTAGGGGCAATGCCCCTGGATCGACACTGCTCTGGGGACTATTCCAAATCCATCTTGGTAGCTTTTCCCACCATTGCCTCTCAATTTTCATGGATGACTGAGAGCATGGAGAAGAGCCCTCATGGGTGTCAAAGAATCTGGATGTTTCTCCATGAGCTGTTGCTCAGATTGCGTGATCAGTGGATTAACATCAGTCCCATCCCCACCAGGCAGCTCTGACTAACACAAATACGCAGAAGAGCCACATCCTGAAATCACACCAATGTATGCTTTCAATTCTACAAATCACATCCCCTGAGTTCAGAGCAGGATGTTGTTTGGGAAGATTAACAGCTGTGGGAATCATGCTGGGGGTTCTGGATCCAGGCTTACCTGAGGGCTTGGCAAACATTCTGTGTACCTATTGTGCACTGGCTCTGAGAGGGGTACTGGGGACAGAGGTGAACAGGACCCCATATCACACTGGAGGAGTGCTAAGTCTGGGAGTGATTTATGAAGCCTCCTCCCTCAATCCTCAGAGGCTCAGTAGGCTCATACATGTCCCTGTTGACCCTCACCTCCCACCCGCACCTCACCTAAGCAAACTGCAGGAAGACAATTCCCTCCTTGCACAGGGAACAGAGCACCAAACAAAGGGGAAAGGAAGGCAGTGTCCAGGAGGACAGCAGACTTCAAAACAAAGAATGCTCAAGGGCCATGTCCAAAGGGCTGAATAAGAGGAAGAGAAGGAGCAACACTGGATCAGGAAGCTAGAGTAACTTTTATTTTCTGGGGAGGAGTAGGGTGGGGCACGGTATTGGTTGGGTAGGGACAAGAAGCTTAAACAGAAGGCAGGGCCCAAAGAGGCAAGCAGGCAGAGGGAGTGAGCCAGTCTTCAGAGCACCAGAGACATGGGGCAGGCAGGGAGGACCATTGAGACAGAAGGTGGTAACCACGGCAATTTGCTGAGCACCATGCACCCGGCACACTGTGGCACGCCACACATGTAAGATCAGGTCCGAAAATGCTGGTAAAGCGTTTAGCCCAGTGCCAGGCCCATGGAAATAACAATCCTATGGAATGGGCTGTATCTTTCCTCTTTTTTCATTTAAAATAATATATTAAAGGTCAGAGAACCAGAGTTTCAAGCCCTTGGTCCTGCCACAAATGGGCCAGAGCCACAATTCCTGCCCAGGTCTGTGTGATCCAAGGGCTGTGCCCTTCACCCCCAGTTTTGCTACCTTCCAAGGAGAGCTCTGAAACTGACAACATCCACCAACCTCTCAGGGTCGACATCAATTTCCTTGTCTGTAAAATGGATTGCTTAGGGATTCAGGGTTGAAGGAATCAGTGTGACGAAGAAGTATTTGTCAAGTGGAGTCCATTATGCAAATTTGTGGGGCGTGGCTGCTAGTTAGAGGCAGCGAAGGGAGGAAACAAGGGCAGGAAACGTTGATTGGTATAGCTCTTAGTATATGCCAGGCACTGCTGTGAGTACTGTTCATGATATGAACCCATTCAATCCTCACCTTATCCCTAAGAGTGGGGGGACTATGATCATCTTCATTTTACAGGGAACCAGAGGCACAGGGCATTAGGTGACCTTCCCAGTGTCCCATGGCTGCACCTGCAGAACCAGCTCCCACACTTGGCCACCTGCCTCGAGGCCCAAGCTCTTCCCCACTCCAGGCTGCATGGCACAGCAGAAACGCAGGCCTGGTGCCAGATAGGCAGTGAGAAACCTGGCTCGGCCTAATAGTTCTGTGCCTTTTGCAACTCAATGAACCTCTCTGGGACTATTTATCTCTACAATGGAGATTTAAATGCAAGCACCCAGCTCACTGGGCCTATCAGGAGGATTTTGGGACGTGATGTAGGCAAAACACTCAGCTCCATGCCTGGCACATGAAGGGAGGGCTAAATGAATGGCAGCAGCTATGATGGTGAGGAGGAGGAGGAAAAAAAGGATGAGGAGGAAAAAAAAGGAGAAGGAAGAGAGGAGGAAGAAAAGGAGGAGGAGGAAAAGGAAGAGGAAGAAGAAAAGGAAGCAGAGAAAGAAGAGAAAGAGGAGGAGGGGAACGTGGATACCCACTGCCTACTCAGACTTGTTGTTTCTGGCCTCTACCTTGGCTTAGATGAGCCGATCTGCCGTGGCAGCCAAAGGCAAGAAGGGCCCAGTCACCCACAGTTGCCATGCAGGGGGCTTCTCTCCCCCATTTCCTCCTGACAGCCCCTTCCTTGATCCCACCAGCTCCCAAAGCCCCAAGTATAAGAAGCCCCATAAACAAATCCATTGAAGGCAAGGTCATCCTTTGGGCCTGTAAATCAATAGGCTTTCCATGGCCATTTGCAGAATCAAAGGCATAGTCAGCTTCAGATAATGCATCATGCTAGAGAGGCCAGGGGGCGGGAGCTGTCATCTCCACTCCATGAGCAGGAAAATCTATGTCTTCTTCTGAGCCCTGGTGCTAGTGTCACTGAGGGCTGCCCACTTGGTCTCTTGCATGAGCCAACATGGGGCAAGTGGCTATAGCTGCTGTGAGCGTGTGTGTGTACAGAAAGAGAGATTTGTTGTGTCGGTTTTTTTGTTTGTTTGTTTGTGTTTTTTTCCTAAGAGGCCATCAGCATTCTGGCAGCGTCCTGAGAAATTCATCAAATTATTTAACCTTTGCTGGAATAAATAATACATGTGCTTTCTCAGGATTTATTCTGATTAAGCCGTTCTGGAGTGGTGCCAGGCCTGAGCCCGCCCCAGGAAAGGCAGGAAAGAGGCTGGTGGTACAGGATGGGAAATCAAGAGGCCAGCTGAGGGCTGGATGGGAGGGGGCCGATGAGGCTAGAAGGCCCCTGTGGTGGAGATGGACCCCTGTGAGCCCCTCCAGGTTGGTGGGTTGTTGAGGAAGAAGATGAGCTCCATCAGCCTCTGTCTCTCCACCTGTAGGCTTTCTGCCTTCCTCTGGACATGAAAAGGGAGGTACAGTGGAGAGAGGGCTGAATTGGGGTTTGAAAATGTGGCTTAGAACTGCCAAGTGACCACCCGCACGTCCAGGAGTCTGAGAACCAAGCAGACCTGGGTTTGAATCCCTGCTCCACTCTGCCATCTGCTTCCATATGCACTTGCCCAGAGGGTGCTTGGGAAGCAAGGATCTGCCCACAGTGAGTGCTCACCTTGATACTAGGTTGCTAGTATCAAGATGCTACTAGGTGATACTAGGTTTTGAGCGTTCACCTCCATACTAGGTTGGAACATATTAAACTGATAGGTGACCAGCTTTAACCTACAAAAGGACCATTTCGTATGACTCAACCCATATATGCATGGAGTGATGATAATTAGAAGCACTAACATTGAGAGCTTTCTAGATGCTCTAATCAATATGCTTTCAACAAATAACTTTCTTTAAACTTCAGTCCTACGAGGTCTATACCATTATTATCATCCTCATTTTATAGGTAGGGAAACTGAGGCCCAGAGAGGTCAGGAGCCTGCTGAAGGTCATCTAGTTGACAGAGGGCTGAGCCAGGATATGAACACAGTCTAGCCTCAGAACTCCTGTCAACGATATACCATGATGTCACGTCTGCTTCACCTTCCCTGGGAGGACATTGTCACTGGAAAAGGCTAGAAAAGGCTCTAGATTTCCAGAGTGAATTGTCTACATGGAGAATAAATGATATACAGAGGAGATAAACTGCAAAATCTGAGCCCATCAGTGACACGAAATTTGCAAGAACTTGATTTCAGTGAGAATCTGGATAATTTACAGAGACTTCAAAAGTGGGGAATCAGAGTGTCTGGAACTTTTGCATATGCAGAGGTGTTGGAGGCTCCCAGAAATGTTCTAGAGAGATCTAGGAGCCAGCCACAGCAATCACATCTCCAGAAAAGGCTCTGGATTTTAGGAAAAGGAGATGCCTCTTTGGCTTGCTGAGCACCAGATACGGAAGCCTGCAAGTCTTAGAGGTCAGTACACAGGACCTAGGACCGAGCTGGTCTAAACCCAGAGGTGAGATGTGGGGCCTGGGAAGCCAGCCTCACTTTCCTTCCTGGGGCCTCAGTTTCCTCTGCTGCTGAGTTGGTGGGTGGCCTCTCTCCACAGTCCCTCTGAGCTGTACCATCCTGTAATCACCATCCTGCAATCTCCATGCATCTGCACAGCCAAGGAAAGCAGGCAGGGGCTCTGGGGCAAGTCAGCTTGGATCCTAATCCGCTCCACCACTGAGCAGCCGTGTGACCTTGGGCAGGTGACCTGACTCCCCGGCATTCGTTTCTTTATCTGCCTCAACAGGGGAGCAGTAATTTCTACCTCTAGGCTAGTAGGTTTGGTTAAACAAGAGGATTCTGTAGAGTGCCTAGCTACGAGTGGGGATGACAGAAGTAGCAGCTGCCGTCTGAATGGCCAGGTAGGCCTGGGCAAGGACAGAGGGAAGAGAGGAGAACAGAAATACCAGAACCCCCGGGAGTGTCCCAGGAGAGGAGACAATGGGGTGCTGGCTAGGACCCCAACTCATTCCTTCCCCAGGGATTCAAATTTCAAAGCTTCACAGGACAGAAAACCACAGCATTCCTACAAATGCCAGTGGGCTCTGGGCCCTTGCTCAGGAGCAGAAACCTGGGTTTGGAAAGATTCGCAATTGCCCAGCGATAACCCCAAATAATCTTTCTTGAAACCACATATCATTTTCCTCTTAAAGAAACGCAATCTCTAATTAGAGTTTCCTCTGAACGTTTTCTCTTTGAAAAAAAATTAAAAATGTATAAACCTTCCTGTATCGTGTATGTATATTTCATTGCTGAATAATTGGGATCTTTGTCAGTAACTGGGGTAGCAAGCGACAGCCTTTTAATCGGCTACAGATGCTAATGTAGAGAGAGACATTTTCCTCCTCTTTGCTCAACTGTTCCAGCCAGAGACTAGAGTCCTCCCTAATAAGTATTTATGTCAAAATCTTTTTTGGGGAGTGGGGGGAGAGAGAGCAGCTGTAGCATAGTTGAAAGACGTGGCTCTGATTACAGTCGCCAGCCAAAGTCGGGGGGGATCACTTTTAGAGTGAAACAGTGTTAATCAAGTTAATCACAAAACCCGTGCTATAATTGCTTCTGCTCTCAGACAAAATTTTACTTTTATCTAAATTACTAAAGTGAGGAGAGAGCAATCCACTCTAATTTAGCTTTTGAGCTAAGGAGAAAGCATGTGTGGAAGGCTGGAGAGGTTTTTAAACATCAGGAGAACTCATGCCATGGAATTCAGCTCTCCTCCTCCTTCCCTCCCTCCCTCACTACCTCCTCCCACCCTCTCTTCCTTCCTTCAAGACAGCTTAGTCCAATGGTTGAAAACTTGGACTGCTGGATCTGCCACTTAAGGCTGCGTTAACAAGTTCCCTGGTCTCTCAGTGTCCTCAGTTTCTTCATCAGTGAAATGGGGATGATCTGCCTCAAGATTGTGAGGCAGATTAAACAAATTGACGAGGACGATGTACTTGGCATGTGCTTTGCGTGTGCATGTGTACACACGCATACACACCCCAATACTCAAGAAGTGTTAGTTGGTATTGTTAGCCCTCCATTTTTCCTTCCTCTCTTCCTTCCTTTGCCTCTGCTTCCCCTCCTTCCTCCAACCCTTCTCCCTTTCCCTTCTTTCCCTCCCCCTTCTTTCCATCCTCTCCTCTCTCTTCTCCTCCTCTCTCTTCCCTTCCTCTTTCTCCTTCTCTCTCCCCTCCTGTCTTCTGACTCCTACCTCCTGTTACTAAGCACTCACTCCGTATGAGGCATGACCTGTCTTCAGAGACTCACAGTCTGGTTCTCAATCAGTTCAAACACAAGCAGGGAATGAGTAAGGCCTCAAGATAACACAAAAAGAGCTATGGGCTTGGACCAGAGAGGACCCCTTCTTCCAGAGGTGACATCCAGAAGGGCTGCATGGAAAATGTGGTTTTGTAGCTGGGCATTGAATGACGACAGCTACAGTGACATAACATAGAGTTATGAGGGTCAGGGGAACTGGGACCAGATAGAAGGACCAGCGTGAGCAAAGGTCTGGAGTGGGGAGCAGACAGTCCAGGGATGCTGTGGCAGTGCTGGGTGCCATCGGCTGGGACTCAGTCCTGATGACAGGCCCAAGCTATCATTCCTGCCCTGTGCAGCCCTCAAGTTTCATCCAAGTCAGCTCTGAACATGGACAGAAGAGAAGTCTTACTTTCCTCAACCTCCAGGAGACCCCGGGTTGGATCTCGCAATGGCCACTCGTTGTGTATGGACACAATCCTGTCGTCATCGGCTGTCATACCCCACCTCCCCTCCTCCAGCCTCACTTTCTCCTGCAGCAGCCCCTTGGGGTCTTCCAAATTCATGCTTAGTCCAACGAGGAGCGGATGCCATCCAACTTGCCCGGAAACACAGATTAGAGAAAACACACACAGTCAATTTAACTGGCAATTAAACAGGCTCCCCTATGTAATTAGCGTCAAGACAACTCACAATTACTACAGGGCGCACATTCGCAGCCGACGCTCCACATTTATATAGAGCGACAATTACTGGGCGCTAATATCTTAACAGGAAGCAGAGGAAATTTGTGAAACCATTTCAAGGAGGCAGCCCATCTTGTCCCTTTGCACTGTAAATAACTCCTTTGTAAATGCAACTGTAAAATTAAAGAGGGAAGGCTTGAAATGGTGCAGATGAGGAAAAATATTTACTCTGTTGAAAGTGAGTGATTGCTATTTTGAGATGACTGATTTCAGGAGACTAACTAGTTGTGCCATATTAGTAACAACAAACACACATGCTGAAGGCTTCCCTTGTGCCAGGCCCATTACGGACTTTCTTGCATCTGGGTTTCACAATGACTGTCTCACAGAGACGGGGAACTGAGGTCAGGGAGGTAAAGAAGCTTGCCAAGGTCACACAGCTCGCAAGGCAGGCAGCAGGATATAAACTCGGGTCTGACCCCAAAACCGTTGTGCAAAATCCACCTTGCACATTGCTTCTGTCTGTGCCACCTGAAAGAGCTCTCACATCCACTCCCAAAGACTAGCAAATGGGGGGTGGGGGGCAAAGGCTCAGAGAGGAAGGGGTTTGCCCCAGGCCGTGCAGCAAGTTCATGGCAGAGTGTGGCCTGGATCCCAGGTTGCTCATCACTGGCCCTCTCCCCTGTGCCCTAGAGTATGTACAGAAAATCATGCCTGTGGAAAGCTACCAATGAATGTCCCTTCTGGTAAGACCATCTGCCCTAGATCTGCCTTGTGGGTCTGAGGTCCTTGTTGCCAGGAAGAGAGAGGCCTGGGGTGGCTTCAGGGTCAATAGATGCCACCCAACATAAGCAAACAAGAGAACATGTGAAACCAGCAAACACTGCACTGGTCACACAGTGAACATTTTCCTTTCTCTCCCCTTCTTTTAACCTTTAGAAATGCCCGTGGCAAGGAATAGCAACCATCCCGTAAATTAGGAACCCAGCAATTAGGAATACTTGGCCAGAGATAATATACAAGCTTAGCTCATCAAAGGACTTTAGTAGTAAAATCTACCCACCCCAAAGCCTATGTCAAGTTGGTGAATATATCAGTTAGCTAGCTGTGTAACAAACCTCCTAAAAACTCAGGAGCTTAAAAACAATGATGTATTATTCCTTCCCCATCTACTGGTCAGCTGGGGCTTAATCTGGGCTGAGCTTTGCTGGGTGCCCCTTCTTCTTGCTGCAGGTCTGTGACTCAGCAGGCAGCTCTGCTCCATGTGTCTCTCAGTCTTCTTGGACCAGCAGGTTGGCTGGGGCACAGTCCTCTCATGGATCTAGTAGAGGCTTAAGAGTGTAAGCAAGGCCGGGCACTGTGGCTCGCCTGAAATCCCAGCACTTTGGGAGGCTGTGGTGGGCAGATCACTGGAGGTTAGGAGTTCAAGACTGGCCCAGCTAACATGGTGAAACCCCGTCTCTACTAAAAATACAAAAACTAGCTGGGTGTGGTGGTGCGCGCCTGTAATCCCAGCTACTCGGGAGGCTGAGGCAGGAGAATCACTTGAACCTGGGCGGCAGAGGTTGCAGTGAGCCGAGATCGCACCACTGCACTCCAGCCTGGGCAGCAGAGCAAGACTCTGTCTCAAAAAAAAAAAGTATAAGCAGAAACATGCAAAAAAGGCCTGGGCTTGGGTCTGTCACTTCTGTCCACACGCTATTTGCCAAGTCACGTTGCCAAGCCCAAGTCATATGGCAAGTGTGTGGATGCAGGGAGGGTTAAGAATTGGCAGACAAGGGCATTCAATTTACTGCAGTGGAATAAAACATCAATGAAGTCATTTTCTTGCTTGAAAAAATCAGTATTTGATGGAGAAGGAGCTAGCAGCTGGGAAGATATGACTTAAAGTTTTAATGTATTACTCTGCAAAATGCAAATAATCACAAATAGCTCACAGGGCTGTTGTGAGGTTTAAATGAAATAATCCGTCTAATTTACCCAGCACCAACCATGCCTGACAAGTCACAGGCACTCAATGACCACCCATCCCTAAGGCGACCGACTTGTGCCAGTTTACCTAGGACTGTCCATCCTGGGAACCCCCTCAGTCTCAGGCAAACCAAGATAGTTTGTCACCCTAACTATCCTCATTACTAAAATAATATGTGTGAGCTAATCTTTATTTGCGAGGCATACTGCCACGTATGTGGGGAAGATTCTCTCATTTACCCCTTACAACCACCGTACTCAGCAAGGGGCCACAATTTTGATGCTGCTGCCTACAGAACTCAGGGAGCACCAGAGAACATGGAGGTCAAAGATAGAGTTTTTCATGGATTCTTCCTTCAAGGGGCTGACAATCCAGGAAGAAAGAAACAGATGAGTAGTAACAAGCATCACACAAGGGAGAAAGTGATTCTGGCAAATCCATCTTCCTCAAGGATAGCAAGGTGGGGATTTTAAAAAATTAACATTCACGTTCCTTTATAACTACTTTTTTTTTTTTTTGAGACAGGGTCTCACTCTGTCACCCATGCTGGAGTGCAGTGGCATGATCACGGCTCATTGCAGCCTCAACCTCCTGGGCTAAAGCGATCCACCTGCCTCAGCCTCCCAAGTAGCTGGGAGCACAGACGTGCACCGCCATGGGCCCAGCCTGTAGCTACTTGTCTTGATAGCCAAGGTTGGGTTTGGCTGTGGAAATTTAGGGAAAATTATATCTGACAATGGTTTCCTTGACAAAATGAATTTGACTTAGTTCTCCCACTGTGGGTCTTGTTCTAAACATACTTGTTTACAAATTGGAAAACGTTTAAGTCACCCGAGGGCTGGTGGAGGCTGTTCAGCCCCTTTGCTCCCGGCAGCCCTGGGGATGAAGAGGAATCTGTTCTCGGCGTGCTCTGGGTAATGTCAGCATTCCCCTACTTGCTTCGAAAGGAATACGAAATCAAACTTATCAGTCCCACTCGTCACCTCTCTCCTTGCGTCCGGGCCCTTCACTTTTACGTTTTCATTGTTTTAAAAAGTCATAGACAAAGCATTATATTACTAGGAACACAACACACACATGCAGCGTTACCCTGTGAAGCCAATTTTGTACTCAGCCCTGATGTCTTCTGGAAGGGCCAAGCCCACAAAGGGCATTGAGGCACCTTGGGTGGACTGTGGTTTCTGAGAAGATCCAAAGGTGAGCTTGGGCACTTAATGCCTCATGACCTTCACCTGTGGAAACCAGAGGGCTCATCTGGCCAGGTTTCCACTCATCTTCCCTTCATTTCAGTTCGATAGTGAGTGTTCACTTTCTGGTCTCACTGGCCAAACTCAGGCTCATTCTCAGAGGTTGCGAGTTCATTCATCATTCACCCAGGTTTCATGGAGGGCTCTTGGGACCAGGAGGCCTACACTCAGCTGCACAGATAAACAGGTGAGTGTTGGAGACACGCAGCCCGACACGTGTATAAACAGCGAGGCAATGTCAGCCTTGAGAGGTCCGAAGAGGGGGCTGCAAAATGTGTGATGAGAGCAGGAAGGAAGGGGGCAGGGACTCAAGGGAGGCTTCTCAGAGGCAGCAGTATTGGGGCTGAGCCCAGCACATCTGCAGTCCCTCCTCCGTGAAAAGAAAATTAGGTTTTCAATCCCTGGCCTGCTTTTTATGGTCAGGGGCTTTAAGCAAGTCTTCTAAGCTTTCTGGGCTCAGTTTCTACATCTGCAGAAGGAGAATGATGATTGTACCTAACTCGTGAAGGCGTCTTGAGGATTAAATAAGACAATTTGTATCATGCACTCAGAACATGCAGTCATTTATTTAACAAGTACTTAGTAAACACTGATTTGATGCCAGGCAGTGTTCTGGGCAACAGAGAAGACAGAGGCAGACCCAGGCCCCACAATGACTTCACAGGACCTGGAACATGGGTATGGGACAATTAAAGGGGAGTTGTCGTCATCATTGCACCTACCTTAACCCAATGGGTCAAAACAGGGCCCAGAAGCAACACCACCCAGGTGGCCCCAGATCCCCAAACTCCCTCTGCCCTCAATTAGGAGGCACTGAATTACAGCTTTAACCTACATGTGCATAACAAAAGCGAGGACATGTCAGCCTTGAGAGGTCTCATCTTCAAAACAAGAATGAGGGAATTAAGCTTTCTGAAAGCAGGAAGTTAGCCCAGCTTTTATTTTTTTTTTGTTTTGTTTGTTTGTTTGTTTTATTATACTTTAGGTTTTAGGGTACATGTGCACAATGTGCAGGTTTGTTACATATGTATCCATGTGCCAAGTTGATTTCCTGCACCCATTAGCTCGTCATTTAGCATTAGGTATATCTCCTAATGCTGTCCCCGCCCCCCCCACCCCCCACCCCACAACAGTCCCCGGAGTGTGATGTTCCCCTTCCTGTGTCCATGAGTTCTCATTGTTCAATTCCCACCTATGAGTGAGAACATGCGGTGTTTGGTTTTTTGTCCTTGCGATAGTTTACTGAGAATGATGTTTTCCAGTTTCATCCATGTCCCTACAAAGGACACGAACTCATCATTTTTTATGGCTGCATAGTATTCCATGGTGTATATGTGCCACATTTTCTTAATCCAGTCTATTGTTGTTGGACATTTGGGTTGGTTCCAAGTCTTTGCTATTGTGAATAGTGCCGCAATAAACATTCGTGTGCATGTGTCTTTATAGCAGCATGATTTATACTCCTTTGGGTATATACCCAGTAATGGGATGGCTGGGTCAAATGGTATTTCTAGTTCTAGATCCCTGAGGAATCGCCACACTGACTTCCACAATGGTTGGGCAAGGACTTCATGTCTAAAACACCAAAAGCAATGGCAACAAAAGCCAAAATTGACAAATGGGATCTCATTAAACTAAAGAGCTTCTGCACAGCAAAAGAAACTACCATCAGAGTGAACAGGCAACCTACAGAATGGGAGAAAATTTTTGCAACCTACTCATCTGACAAAGGGCTAATATCCAGAATCTACAATGAACTCAAACAAATTTACAAGAAAAAAACAAACAACCCCATCAAAAAGTGGGCAAAGGACATGAACAGACACTTCTCAAAAGAAGACATTTATGCAGCCAGAAAACACATGAAGAAATGCTCATCATCACTGGCCATCAGAGAAATGCAAATCAAAACCACAGTGAGATACCATCTCACACCAGTTAGAATGGCCATCATTAAAAAATCAGGAAACAACAGGTGCTGGAGAGGATGTGGAGAAATAGGAACACTTTTACACTGTTGGTGGGACTGTAAACTAGTTCAACCATTGTGGAAGTCAGTGTAAACTAGCCCAGCTTTTAGACAGCAAAACCCAAACAAATGTCAGGCTCTAGTTGGGAGAGAAGTCTTGGGACTGGAGGACCCTATCGTTCACCCCAGTTTCCACCTTCACAGTACATATGTCACCACCAACATTGTAATGATGGTACTGATGGCCACTGGCAGCTGAATGTTCACAGCATGCCAGGTGCTTGCCTGGTCTGGCTTTAGCCCTCTACAACCTGTGAAGTGCCCCCAGGGAGGTACTTTATATCAAGGCTCTCAAACGTTGGCAGGCATCAGACTCATCAGGAGGGTTTGGGAAACACCCCTAAGGTGTTTCAGGAGATCTGAGGTGGGGTCTGAGAATCTGCATTCCCAACAAGTTCCCAGGCAATACTGATGTTGCCGGTTCAGGGACCACTGGCTTAGAACTTTAACCCCATTTTACAGGTGAGGAAACTGAGGCTCTGAGAGGTAAAGTGACGAGTGCATTCACACAGCTAGAAAGGAGCAGGGCCTGTGATGTGATCGACTGACCTGGTTTGCTTGGGAAGGAGGGATTTCTGGGGACATGGGACTTTCCGTGCTAAAACCAGGACAGTCCCAGATAAACCAGGGCAGTTGGTCACCCTATTTTCAACCCAGGCCTGAGTGACTCCACTGCCAGGTCTAGAGGCACTTCAGAGTTTATAAAGGACCTTTACATCCATTAATACTGTTGCTATTATTAATAGTCACTATTTATTAAAAGTGAATTGTATATTCTAAGTGCTTTACATCCAAGATCACTCTGAATTCTCATAACACCCCTAAGAACTAGGAATTATTTTTTCCATGTTGCAGTGGTAAACTGGGGCACAAAACAGTGATTTGTCCAGGTCACATGGCTACTAAGTGGCAGAGATGAGATTGAATGCTAGGCTCTGCCTTGTCTCTGCATGGGGCCTCCCAGTAGAAAGGTGAGCCTGAGGGACTGGGTGTGGAATGGAGTGTGGTGGTTTCCAGCCTTGGTTCTAGAACTGGAGTGTTCAAATCCCAGCTCTGATGCTTGCTGGTGGTACAATCATGGGTAAGTCACTCCAGGGGTTCGGTGGCCCCTACTTTAAAATGGAGATCATAATAACAGTGGCCTTATTATTGTTGGAGTGAATGTGTACTATGGGCCAGAGTATCGTTGAAGGGTTAAGTGGGTTAATGCCAGAGGGAGTGCACAGAACAGGGCTTAGCACTGAAGGCTCACTAAGTGTCTCCAGTCTGCCAGCCCACCCTGCAGATTGTGGACTTGCCAGCTCCAAAATTATTGAAATCTCTCTCTCTCTGTCTCTGTCTGTATGTGCTATATCTTTATCTATCTATCTATCTATCTATCTATCTATCTATCTATCTATCTATCTATATCTATCTATCTAGTCTGTCTAATCTATCATCAATCTATCATCTATCTAATCTATCATCTATCCACCTATCTAATCTGTCTGTCTAATCTGTCCTTTATCTATTTATCATCTATCTAGTCTGTCTAATCTATCTATCTAGTCATCTAAGCTATCATCTATCATCTACCTATCTAGTCTGTCTAATCTATCTATCATCTATCTATCTAGTCATCTGTCTAATCTATCATCAATCTATCATCTATTATCTATCTAGTCTGTCTGTTATGCTATTGTCTGTTATAGATTATTATCATAATCTATCATCAATCTATCATCTATCTAATTTATCATCTGTCCACCTATCTAGTCTGTCTAATCGATCATCTATTTATCATCTATCATCTATCTATCTAGTCTGTCTAACTTATCATCTATCTATCTAGTCGTCTGTCTAATCTACCATCAATCTATCATCTATCTAATCTATCATCTATCATCTATCTATCTAGTCTGTCTAATCTATCATCTATCTATCTATCTATCTATCTATCTATCTATCTATCTATCTGTCATCTCTCTCTCTCTCTCCTGTTGGTTCGGTTTCTCTAGAGAGCCCTGACTGATATACCCACCACCTCTCAGCAGCTCCCAGTCCTTATCTGAAAGATGAGGATGACTGCAGGATAGACCCCTATCCTGGTTTCTTCCAAAAACCTGTGGATATATGTGAAACTTGGGCCAGAATTAGAAAGCCAAAGTCAGTCCGGGACATCCTTGAGTTTCAGGAGCTCCATGAACTATCTGAAATTTTATGTAACACTCTCATTTATTCATTCAACAAATTATTATTGCTTATCTCCTTGGGACCAGGCATTGTGCCAGATGCTGGGGATGTAGAGGGGAATGATTCAGAATGGGATGGTCAAGAAACGAGACAATCAGCAAGTGGCAACCAACAGACAGTGACCCTTCGTGCCAAGCGTTGGTGGGAAGAGGACGGGAGCCAACAGGAAGGCCCTCAGCTCTAGACAGACTTCCGAGCTGGGGCCTGACAAAGGAGGGGGCACCAGCCAGTCCAGGAGGGAGTGGGGCGGTGTGGAGGGAACAGCAGGATGTGCAAGGGCACTGCGTCAGGAAGGAGTTCAGAGAGACAGAGAAAAGACAGTCCAGGGTAGTGGGAAGGGAAGGATGAGGCAGGGAGGAAGCCGGAGAGCTAGGCTGGACTTGATCACAGGACTTGGGATTTTATCCCCAGGCCAATGGGAGACATTGAAGGGTTTTGAGTAGGGGTGATGTGGTCCATTTGAGAGTTGCTCTTTGATTGCAGTGTGCCTGGATGTCCCTGGTGGTGGAGTGGGGTCCATGGAGAATGGTTCCTGGGTGCCTGCCTTCCTTTCAGCCAACTCTCCCAGGTATTCTGGGGTGGGAGAGACTGAGGTATCCTCTAGTGGACGAAGGAGGTGCCGCTGGAAAGTATTCACGTAGACTGAGAGTTTCGGGGAAACTGGGGCCCCCAGTTCCTCCCCCGCTTCCCACCCCATCCCATTGTCGTTTGACCGGGCCCAGGAATTGAATTGTGGCATCAGATGAGGCATAGTGAATGATTGTAATGAAAGGTTTGTCAATGTTTCCACTGGAAAGGCAATTTTCCCAGGTCATGTGTTTTGTATTTTTTCCCCCCTCTTTCTTTCCTGGGTATAAAGGAGCCTGGGTAGGGCCTACTGATTGTGCATGCAAGACAGGTCTTGAGGTCGTTATGCGAGTGTTAATGTTCCGTTACGATATACAGTAATGAATTGGGACTTTCAGAGTAATCGCAGTCTGTGCTATTGGCAAAAATGAGTGTATTCATCTTAATTTTTAACATCTATTGCCTTGGAGAAGCTTTTATAATTAAATGTTTGGTTGCACCAGCAAATAAGAGGAAGGAAGTTTCCTTCCATGGAAAGGAAAAACCTTCCTATATTCATCCAGCAACAATTCTGGCCCTGAAAACACAGGCAGTTACTATTGCTTTACCCATAGATGTAGTGAGAGTCAGATTTCAGTCCATTACAAAGAGGAACAGAGGTGTTTTAGGATGATTACAATAATCTGGCAATAGACCAAACTCTTTTTTGAGGTAGTGAGTTCCCCATTGCTGGTGGCATTCAAGCATAGCCTATGAACTGATGAGCTATAGAGGGGATTCTTGCATTAGAGAAGGGTTTTGTTTTTTTTTTTTTTTTTTTTTTTTTGAGGCAGAATCTTGCTCTGTTGCCCAGGCTGGAGTGCCGTGGCACGATCTCGGCTGACTGCAATCTCTGCCTTCCGGGTTCAAGCAATTCTCATTCCGGATATATCCTCCCAAGTAGCTGAGACCACAGGCATGCACTACCATGTCTGGCTAAGTTTTTGTCTTTTAGCAGAGATGGGGTTTTGTTATGTTGATTAGGCTGGTCTTGAACTCCTGGCCTCAAGTCATCTGCCTGCCTCTGCCTCCCAAAGTGTGGGAATTACAGGTGCGAGCCATGACACTTGGCCTCGAGAAGGGTTTCTTATTCTCAGGGTATGGGGATTTGTGGATGAGACCCACACAGAAACATCTTTTAGCATGAGCTGCAAGGAAGGTTATATGGGGAATTGTTCACCAATTTACAGGACTTTAGTGGCACCTGCCTGGTGATAATAACATGCTCCTCTTAGATGACTCATTCATTCTGTTCTTTTCCAGTTGTTAATTCCTGCAGGCCTGACAATATGATGTGTTCTGAGTCATTGTATAAATTTCAGAGTAATAAAGCTAAATCTTCTTTAACCTAATTCTAAACTTCAGGCTTGTTGCTCTTCTGATTCGCCTTCTCAAGCTCCGTGAGGTCTGGCAGCAATTTTCCTGTGTTTCAAAGAAGAGCCTCCAGAGAGAGGGCAAAGGGGCATGGACCAGAGAGTTAAGAAGGACTCAGTGCAGGATGTTCCCTCTTCGTTTACTGCAGAGGGACCTCGGCTCTGGAGTGGCATCTCCACCTCCTTCTATATGTCAGCAGCCAACTTCGAGCCAATGTTGGATTGCTTTAGAACTACTGCAGGGATTTCTGGAATTCTTCATGCAAACTTCAGGACTATCAGTCACTCCCTGGCTGCATGAATGAACTGCAGAAAAAAGCAGGTTTCAGTTTTTAGAAAGGCCCCAAGCTAGGCCAGACATGGTGGCTCATGTCTGTAATCCCAGCACTTTGGGAGGCAGAGACAGAGGATCACTTGAGCCCAGGAGTTCAAGACCAGCCTGGGCAACATAGGGAGACCCCCATCTCTATTTTTTTTTAAGTGATCTAGACATAGTGGCCTGCACCTGTAGTCCCAGCTGCTCAGGAGGCTGAGGTGGGAAGATGGCTTGAGCTGGGGAGGCCAAAGCTGCAGTGAGCTGTGATTGTGCCACCGAACTCCAGCTTGGGTGACAGAGCGAGATCCTGTCTCATTTGAAAAAGAAAAAATAAAAGCAAAGCCCCATGCTGACCTTTGTGCAAGGGGTCCCAGTGCCATCCTAGGCTTAGAGGGCCTTCATCCAACATATGCCCATAGAGGGCCACAGTTGGGAGAGCCCAAGCTGGTGAACAAGGAAGATGTAGGCCCTGTCCTTGTGGCAAGTCTATTTGCTTCCCTGTCTTTCTTCTACTAGACTGTGGCTTCTCTATTCCACTCTTCGTGCCCTATTCTGCCCAGCTCAGTGCCTGGCACTCAGAAGCATCAGTGAAATGTTTGTGAAATGAATGAATGAATGAATGACAACCCCTCCCCTTTGCCTCCTGAAATCAGCAAAAACAGAGCCTTCAGTCCCTTTCTTCTCCTCTCTCTCCCTTGTTTAAGAGCATCTAGCTGGGCGCAGTGGCTCACATCTGTAATCCCAGCACTTTGGGAGGCCGAGGTGGGTGGATCATGAGGTCAGGAGTTCAAGACCAGCCTGACCAACATGGTGAAACCCCTTCTTTACTAAAAATACAAAAATTAGACGGGCATGGTGGCACACACCTGTAATCCCAGCTACTCGGGAGGCTGAGGCAGAAGAATCGCTTGAGCCTGGGAGGCAGAGCCTGCAGCGAGCTGAGATCGTGCCACTGCTTTCTAGCCTGGGCTACAGAGCAAGACTCTGTCTCAGACAAAAAAAAAAGTGCATCTAATTGCACTAAACCATACTATCTGGTGTGCTTGCCACACTTTCCAGCTGATAAGGCCCTTTCTTCATCATCTCATCTGACCTGTCCATTGCAAGGTTTAGGAAACAGAGTCTCTGGAACAGTAGGTAATAGAGAGAGGACCCCAATCCTGGTCCTTCAATCCCCAGACAGAGCCACTGGCAACTATGCATTTGCAAGTCCTGCCACTTCTAAGACCCTGTCCTTAGAAAACAGCAGCTGCGGAGGGGCCCACCCCGCACTTCCATCTCACGCAGACCACCCACGCTTTGGCCCCTGCCTTCCCCTTCTGATGTCCTCGTAACTGCCCCAAGACTTGTTCTGTAAGGGGCTTTTCCTCGGCAGGCAATTACCTGAGTTCATATGGTTAATTGAAACATTCCTTTTCCTAGAGTTTTAATTCATCCAGCATAGTTTCAGGAGCCACAGATAATAAGACCTAATTTATAATTAGGGCTTATCAAGAATCAGCTAATTTCTAGACCCCTGATTCCCAAGGAGGGAGTGTAGAGTGGGGGCCTCTCTTCCCTTTCCAGGGAGTTGCTACCCACAAAGCTCAAAGAGGCACCAGGGAGGAAAGAGAACTAATTGGTAGCTGGCCCTCCATCTTGGACAATTTATTAATTGGATTATGGGAAGTCTCAGGCCCCAGGCAAATCCCAAAGAGGCACTGCTGCCTCCTCTGGTTTACTATGAGAATATTAGACACAAAGACACGAGACCTGGGTTCCACTCAGTCTTTCAGGAGCTAGGGATCTTTAAATAAGTCACTGAACACTGCCTCGCCTCAGTTTCCCCAGCTATACAATGACCAGGATCATCCCTGCCCCGCTGGGCTCTCAGAGGTCTCCTGGGAATTACACAGATGACTGGGCAAGTACATTTCAGGAGCTGTCATGATTCCTGTGTGCCTGGAATGGACCCAAAACACAGCCAGAAAAAGGTGTCCCAGCCCAGGAAACAAGGTCTCAGAGAGACTGAGACTGGCCAAGACCCATAGGCAGTAAGAGTAGGGGGTCCGCCTTTGACCCCAGTTGGCCTTGTGCCCAGTTTCCTGATCTTTCCTCACATCTGCAGATTTTTGGGGTCTTAGACTCCAGTCTCCCTGTTGCTTACCTGCTGCAGCTTCACTTATCCCCTGAAGCCTCTCAAACATCCACCCAGCCAGTGTGAGTACAAGAAAGGGGTCATACAGGGACCGTGGAGTGAAGACAACTTTGGAGTCACATAGGCCTGATTTCAAACTCATACTCTGCTATTTACTAGCTGTATACATCAGGATTCTTTGGGTTTCATGGGACAGAAACCCAGTTCTAATAACCTTAAGCTAAAGAGAAATATTAGCTAATGTATCCGGAAACTCTAGAGTTACTAGCTTTAGGTAGGACTGGATCCAGGTGCTCAATGATGGTGACAGACCCCTCTTTCTCGCTTCAGCTCTTATTGTGATTTTCTCTATGTTGACTTCATTCTTTTTTTTTTTTTTTTGAGATGGAGTCTCACTCTGTTGCCCAGGCTGGAGTGCAGTGGTGCCATCTTGGCTCACTGCAACCTCCACCTCCCATTTTCAAGTGATTCTTCTGCCTCAGCCTCCCATGTAGCTGGGATTACAGGTGCCCACCACCACACCCAGCTAAGTTTTTGTATTTTTAGTAGAGATGGGGTTTCACCATGTTGGCCAGGCTGGTATCGGACTCCTGACCTCAGGTGACCTGCCCACCTTGGCCTCCCAAAGTGCTGGGATTACAGGCATGAGCCGCTGCGCCCAGCCGACTTCATTCTACAGCAGGATTTCACCAGTGGTGGGAAAAGATGGTGGTACCTCATCCCTGGGGTGAGGGAGAGAAGGTGGAATAGGCTCACTACATAGACTGAGCAGGATTCCCTTGCAGCTGAGAAGAGTGGTTCTGCAAAGAAAGGGAGATTGGGAGGATAAAAAGCCAGGTAATCCCAAGCTAATCACGCACCCTGTGTGATCCTCTGTCTTCCTATCTTTACAATAGGATCGACAAGCATGTTGCAGAATAAAAGAGTAATATATCAAAGTCTATTGTATTTCCATACACTAGCAATAAACAATCTGAGAACAAATTTTAAAATTCCGTGTATAATAGCTTCAAAAGGAATAAAACACTTAGAAATAAATTTAACAAAAAAAGTGCAACACTTGCACACAAAAGCTACAAAACATTGTTGAAACAAATTAAAGACCTAAATAAATATAAAGACAACCTGTGTTCATGGAAGATTTCACATTGTCAAGAAGGCAGGACTCATCAGATTGCTCTACATATTCAGTGCCATCCCTGCAAAATTCCAAATGATTTTCTTCAGAAATGGATAAGCTGATCCTAAAATTCACATGGAAGTACAAGGGACCAAGAATAGCCAAAACAATCTTGAAAAACAAAATTGGAGAACTCGCACTTCCTGATTTCAAAACTTTCTCAAAACTACAGTGATCGAGACAGTGTGGTACTGGCCTAGGATAGACATAGGGTCAATGGCACTGAATTGAGAGTACAGGACCAAACCCACATATCTATGGTCAACTGATTTTCAACAAGGATGCTGAGACAATTAAAATAGGGAAAGAATAGTTTTTTGAATATATGGCACTGCAACAATTGGCCATCCACATGTGAAAGAAGGAAGTTGGACCCTTACCTCACATATTGGTTAAAAATTAACTGAAAAAGGAGCATAGATCTTCTAGAAAAAACTATAAAACTCTTAAAAGGGGCTGGGCGCAGTGGCTCATGCCTGTAGTCCCAGCAATTTGGGAGGCCAAGGCGGGTGGATCACGAGGTCAGGAGATAGAGACCATCCCGGCCAACACGGTGAAACCCTGTCTCTACTAAAAATACAAAAAATGAGCTGGGTGTGGTGGTGCGCACCTGTAGTCCCAGCTACTCGGGAGGCTGAGGCAGGAGAATCGCTTGAACCCGGAAGGCGGAGGTTGGACAATGGGTTTCTTAGATATGGCACCAAATGGACAATGGGTTTCTTAGATATGGCACCAAAAACATAAGTGACCAAAAAGTGAGTAAATTGAACTTCATCAAACATTAAAAACATTTAGTTTTTTGAAACTTCTAATTTTTACTTACAAGGATACTATCAAGAAAGTAATAGAATGGGAGAAAATATTTACAAATCATATATCTGATAAGAGACTTTTATACAGAATGTATAAAGAAATATTATAATTCAATCAAAAACAACTCAATTAAAAATCGGATTTGTAATCAAATGACGTTCATCATTAATCACTCGGGAGATGCAAATCAAAACCACAAGGAGATAGCACTTCATGTCCACTAGGATGGCCATAGTCCAGAAGATGGGCGTTAACAAGCATGGGCAAAGATGTGAAGAAATTGGAAGCTTCATTGGTTGCCGGTAGCTACGATGTTGCAGTCACTTTGGAAAACAGTATCACAGTTCTTCAAGAGGCTAAGCATAGAGTTACTATATAACCCAGCAATTCCACTCCCCATTTCAAAAGAATTTAAACCATATGTGTACACAAAAACATCTCCATAAATGTTCATAACAGCACTGTTCATAATAGACAAAAAAAAATGGAAAACCTCAAATGTCCATCAACTGATCATTGGATAAAGCAAGACATATTTTATCCACATGATTGAATTCAGCCATAAAATGCAATAAGGTACTGATAACATGCTATGACACGGATACACCTTGAAAACATCATGTTATATGAAAGAAACCAGTCACAAAAGGCCACATATTATATGATTCCATTTATATGCAATGTCTAGATTTGAAATCTCCATATAGACAGAAAGTGGATTAGCAGTGGCCAGGGGTTGGGGGAATGGGGAATTGGGAGTGACTGTTCAGGTATGTAAAGTTTCTTCATGGGTGATGAAAATATCCTGAAATTAGATAATGGTATGATTGCACAACCTGGTGAATATACAGGCCAGGCACTGTGGCTCATGTCTGCAGTCCCAATTCTTTGGGAGGGTAAGGCAGGAGGATGGCTTGAGGCCAGGAGTTCAAGACCAGCATGGGCAACATAGCAAGACTCCATCTCTACAAAAAAATACACACACAAAAAATAGCCGGGTGTGGTTGCACATACCTATAGTCCTAGCTACTCAGGAGGCTGAGGCAGGAGGATCACTTGACCCCAGGAGTTTGAGGTTACAGTGAGCTATGATTGTGCCACTTTACTCCAGCCTGGGTGACAGAGCAAGACCCGTCTCTTAAAAAAAAAAAAAAAAAAAAAAAAAAAACTTAGTGAATATGAGACAGGAATGGCACTAGATAGTAAAACCCAGACAACAGCTAAAACAGGAACTAGGCAAAGAAAACACAGGATAACAGAAAACCCAAAATAAGGGAGAGAAAATGGGTATAACTCTTCTGGGCAAACCCAAATAAGGGAGAAACGGGGAGGAAAACAGGGGGTTCCTGACATTCCCTTGTTTTCTAGAATACCTAATAATTATTCCATCCTTTAATTAAAGAAACACCCATAAAATTAGAAACCCCAACGCCATTGTGCATGACTTGTTCTTACACGTCCACCCGCACTTCTCTCTTAAGTGTGTACTTTCCTTTTGCAATAAAAGCTTCTTGCCTTTCGATTCATTCTGACTTATCCCTGAATTTTTTCTCAACACTATCGGAGGCTGGGGTCTCACTGGCATTCAGGGACCCTCCTGAGCCCTCCGGAAACAAATATACTAAAACCACTGACTTGTATACTTTAAAAAGGTGAATTGATGGTATGTGCATTATATCTCAATAAGGCTCTTATTTTTTATTTATTTATTTTTTTGAGAAGGAGTTTTGCTCTTGTTGCCCAGGCTGGAGTGCAATGGCGCAGTCTCGGCTCACTGCAACCTCCACCTTCCAGGTTCAAGTGATTCTTCTGCCTCAGCCTCCCGAGTAGCTGGGATTACAGGCACGCGCCACCACGCCCAGTTGATTATGTATTTTTAGTAGAAGCGGGGTTTCTCCATGTTGGTCAGGCTGGTCTCGAACTCCCAACCTCAGGTGATCCGCCTGCCTCGGCCTCCCAAAGTGCTGGGATTATAGGCGTGAGCCACTGCGCCTGGCAAGGCTCTTATTTTTTAAAGTAGCGTCAAACACCTACCACACAGAGTCATTGTGGGGCTGACATGAATTATTGCATCTAAAGCCCCTGGCACAGTATGAGACACACAGTAAGTACTGAGTAAGTCTTAGTTTTCTTTCCTTTCCACATAAATACTCCCTAATTCCCCTGCCTCTCCTCCACCACCGTCACCAACGCTTTTTGAGCAATTCCACTCTGGTTTCTAAGGTAGAAATTTGAGGCATTCCGTAAAGAAGGCTGTGCTGTGCTTGGCTACCCACAGAGCAGCCAGGGTCATTCTTAAGATGGCTAGTCTGGTCTTCCTAATATTAATAAGATATTCATTTCCCTAAGAATGCATCAACCTCTGTAGCCATCCTGGAAACATGGGAGGGGGCCGATGCAGCTCTATTAATCCAAGCAGGCCTCACATCCACTTTGATTCAAAGGCTTCATTCTGGTCAGTTTCCATGAAAAGGATGGTTTATTAGTCGGTGATGACAAGTGAAGTGAACCCAGGTACTGAGTGTTTGGCTAAGAATGACAAGGAGGCTATTTTAAGTCATTGAAGTTCAAGGGTATCTGCCTCAGTGCTTTTGTTTAAACTGATTTGTAGTCCTGATCGCTTGACCTTGCTGCATAAAATCATTCCTAAGGGGAAAAATATAAGAGCACAATTCTAACCAAGGGAACAGATGTGTCCCAGCTTGCTCACCCTGCCCTCACACCAGCCAAACCTACCCGCCCTGCTGACCTTGAATGTGGGTGCGGATGGTGACACGGTCATCATGCAGCAGGAACAGGAGCAGAGAATGGCCCAGCAGAATGCTCCAGACATCCAAGTGGGGAAGGCCCAGAAAACGGGAGGATTGCCCAAGGTTGGGAAATGAATCAGTGACAAAATTAGGATTTTAATCCAGGTCGGTGCAACTCACACTTCTCCTCTCAACTCCTATTTAAAAAAATGTTTAATATTTATTAAGCGCTTACCACGTTCCAGGTACTCTCTAATGCTTTTTATGTATATTAGCCCATTTAATTTATACAATAGCCAACAAGAAGCAATTATGGATGTTTTTGTTTTACAGATGAAGTAACAGAGAATCCCCATTTTATAGACAGCTTATTGGGGTGTCCAATCGTTTGGCTTTCCTGGGCCACACTGGAAGAAGAAGAATTGTCTTGGGCCACAGATAAAATACACTAACCCTAACGATAACTGATGAGCTGAAAAAAAAAATCGCAAAAATATCTCATAATGTTTTAAGAAAGTTTATGGATTTGTGTTGGGCTGCATTCAAAGCCGTGCTGGGCCATGTGCAGCCTGTGGGCTGGGGGTTGGACAAGCTTGGCTTAAGTAATTTGCCCAAGGTCACAGGGCAAGTAAGATGGCAGAGATGGAATTTGAACCCCTTGGAGGAGAGCACTAGAACCAGCCTCTCAGCCACCACCCATTCCATCTCTATTTGTTTATTGCTTTGTGAAAGAAAACAGGTCTAAGCAAGGGTCTTGCCAGATCTAAGCAAGACAATTTGGCTGTCTATATGGACCAAATTAGCCTGGTAATTGTCACATCCCCCAGGCACTTCATTCATAATGGTCATATAATATTTATATTTTTTTAGATGGAGTTTCACTCTTTTTGCCCAGGCTGGAGTGCAGTGGCATGATCTTGGCTGACTGCAACCTCCACCTCCTGAGTAGCTGTGATTACAGGGATGCACCACCACACCCAGCTAATTTTGTATTTTTAGTAGAGATGGGATTTCACCATGTTGGTCAGGCTGGTCTCGAACTCCTGACTTCAGGTGATCTGCCAGCCTCGGCCTCCCAAAGTGCTGGGTTTACAGGCTTGAGCCACTGCTCCTGGCCACATCATTTCTTGAAATCAGTCCTCTACCTAGGTCTTTTGGAGTGCCCAAAGCAGCACTGACTAACCAGTAAGAAACGTGCTGCACCTGACAGTATTTCTTGGAGACATCCAAACAAGCTACCCCACCCCACTTCCCTCTGACCAGTCTAAAATCTGCATCTCCAATCCACTCTTTCAGCCTTTAGCCTGCTGGAGGTAAAGCCTGTGGCTAAATCCAGCCTGCTGGGGATTGTTACTTGTAATGGGCAGAAGGAGCACTGGATTGGGAACCAGGACATCCATGTGAAAATCCTGTGTGTCCTTGAGTGAGTGGCTTAACCTCCCTGGCCCTCAATTTTCTCATATGTAAGATGGATTTAAGAATACTTGCTTTTCTCTCACGGTTGTTCTGAGGATTCAGAGAACTTGCCTGTCATGGGTGGATTTTGAACCATGGAAAGGACGGAGATACTCTGAAAACAGAGCCCTCTTCCAAGTGATGAGGTGTAATGAGAGAGAGTGACCAGTAGGTGGCAGTGCTTCAAAGCAGCCTGTGGGATGCCAGAAGGAACTTCCTATTAACCCTTCCTCATTAGGCGGATAGAACCTTAGCCCCTAACCCCCAGCACACCCCGGTAAAGGTCATCTTGAAGCTCAGATTGCAGAAGTGCCACTTCCAAGGTTCCACGACGACACAGTGGCAGAGGCAGAATCAGACTCAGGTGGGGGTGGTCTCTGCATGTCTCCATTCAACCCCTATTTATTAGGTTCCTAGGCGGCGCAGAGGCTCATGTTAGACCTTCCCTGTGAAGGGGGAAGGTCTGCCAGCCTGGGGGGTTTACAGGCCATTGGACCTCCACACCTGGAGTCTCCCATTGCTTCCTGGCCCTCACTCACGGGGATGAGCACTCACACAAAACTCAACCAAAACTGGACACCTGCCAGGGGGATGTAATGGGCAGCAGATGGACTAGCGACTAGGGGATCTGGTTCTAACCCGTTTCACCTCTAGCTTGCTCTGTGAGGTTGGCCAAGGCCCTCATTAGTAGGTCATAAAATCAATTTAGTGGATGTTGAATTGGGGAAAAAAGGAATTAAAAAAATACTAACATATCCCTCTGTATGTGCCGCAGTACAGGTAAACATTTTTTTAAATTCTGCTTGTATGCATACACACACACCCTGATATAAAAGGCATTTCATCTTGTGCACCACAGTCTCATAGTTCTGGGAACACCGTGTGAGAGATTCAAACTCTGCATCCTGAGATCCAACGTCTCCTCTCCTCCATCTTCATATCTACAAGCCGACCCCAAGCTGCCCAGGAATCCCTATCTGGGTATATTTCTACAGTTCGCTGCTTCAGCAGTGGGAAAGGTCTCATAAGCTGATGATGCACAAGATACCATCTTATCCTCAGTGCAGTCACGGCGGGTAGATATTCCCCCATCTACAGATGAGAAAACTGAGTCTTAGGCCCCACAGCCAGCATGTGCTAGAGGCAGGACTTGCCTCTCAGGGTCAGCCTCACCCTGAGAGGTTGCTGACTCCACTGACTCCTGCTGCCTTGAACACACAGGGCCCAGAGGCCACTTCTAGGAAAAGCAACAACCGCCTACCGGTGCTTCCATTTCTCTTATTCCAAGTCACTTTTATTTTCTCTCTCTTTCAAGTTTGATTGAATTTACACTTAATGAATCCAACTTTATCATTTAGGGGATGTTGGAGCAATAAGACTTGGCAAGGCATGAGTGATGATGCAATAAGTTCTGCTGGGAGCCTGGAGCCATCCTGCTCCCTCCCTTGAGTGATAGCTGCGTGACTCAGGCCCTAAGGAAGCCACCAGACTCCCTGAAAGGAGCAAGACTAGGTGGAGATGGGGTCATGTTAGTTAGGCCAAGGACTTAGAACAGGCCTTTTAGATTAGGATGGGTGGACAGGGGTGGGAAACGGAGGGTCAGCAAGATGGGAGAAGTAGAAGCCAAGGCTGCCAGTGAGCTGCTTGCTCTGCGGCCTTGGGTAAAAAGTGACTTTACCTCTCTGATCCTCAGTTCCTCCATCTGTAAAATGGGGCAATGGCCCAAGGATGTTGTTTTGTACATTGTAGAAGGAGGCTCATGCTCTCATCAGAATTTCAAGGGTGGAAGATTGACAGCAAAATAAGCTGCCTGGAAGTCCATGTCATTTCCCTTTACTGGCTGAGTGAGGATAAAGGACAGTTCCTCTGTCCGAGCCCTGCACACGGGTAAGGCTGGTGCAAGCGCCTCTGGGCAGGAGGGAGGGTAACATCTTAGATGAGGAAATAGAATGAAAAAATAAAAATTAAAGTGAGATTTTACTTTGGTTAATAAAAATGAGGCATGCACAGAAAAGAAGTGGCTGGGGGAATATGCCCAAGATGTTCACATTCAGGGGCAGAATTTATTTTCCTCCTGATTTTTATCTGGATTTTCTAAACTTTTTTTTTGAAGATGAAAACACACGGACGAGTGAATGAGCTATAAATGTAGCATTTAATGATGAAGTGGATATTTATGTAACCACCTTCATTGCCATTCCTTAGAAGCCTCTCACTTGATCTTAACCAAAAGGCCAAGAAGCAATCCTTAGAAACCTCTCACCAAAACCTTTTCCACTCCCTGACAGGCAGCTTTTTGCCTATCATCTCTTTTTATTTTTCATGGTTTTACTACCTAAGTAGGCATCCCTAAAGAATAGTTTAAGTTTGCCTATTTTTGAAATGTATGTAAATGAAATCGTACTGGATGTATTTTGTGGAGGTGTGTGTGTATCTTTAAAGTTAACATTACGGTTTTAAAATGCATTTTTGTTGCATGTGACTATAGTTGGTGTATTTTTTTTTTTTTTTTTTTTGAGATAGAGTCTTGCTCTGTTGCCCAGGCTGGAGTACAGTGGCATGATCTCGGCTCACTGCAACCTCCACCTTCTGGGTTCAAGCGATTCTCCTGCCTCAGCCTCCTTTAGTAGCTGGGATTACAGGCATATGCCATCACACTTAATTTTTGTACTTTTAGTAGAGACGGGGTTTCACCATATTGACCAGGCTGGTGTCGAACTCCTGACCTCAGGTGATCTGCCCACCTCGGCCTCCCAAGGTGGTGGGATTACAGGTGTGAGCCACCTCGCCTAGCTAGTTGGTGCATTTTTTGATGTTGTGTAGTAATACATTTTATGTCTATACCACAATGTATCTACCTGTTTTACTGTTGGTGGACATCTGGTTGGTTATGTGTAGTTTCTAATTTTTCTACAATGAACACATTATTACAGCTACAGTGCCTGGCACATAGTAGGTGTTCAATTAAAATTTTTGAATAAATCCACGAAGAGCAACAAGGTTTGTTTGTTTTGTTTCATTTTGTTTTGTTTTGTTTTTAATTAAAGAAAAGTTTCAGTGGTACTAGAAAGGTTGAGACTGTGGACAAAGATAGCTCAAAGGGAGAATATTCCAGATTTTCTGATTTTCCCTGGAGCTCAGAAGAGACACATTGGGTTAAAGCAGAAGATTGGTGGATGCCATCTCCATTACCTAAAAAAGCCTCAAGCATATTTGGGTGTCCCATTTAAAATAAGAGTAAAATAATATTGAAAATGAAGAAAAATTCCCACAGTCATAGTGTTACATGTGTGATTAGAGGAAATTAGCATTTACAGAAAGCATTGTAGCAAAGTAGGCAAAGCAATTAACTGGAGTCAGGGGAGCTGAGCTGAACTCCCAGCTCTTCCATAAACTGGCAGTGTGGCCTTGAGACAGTTGTCCTAACATCTCAGAGCCTCAGTTTCCTCCTCTGTTGGACGGGGAGTGATTCCTCGAGGAGCTGATCAAGTGAGATGATGTAAGTGACAGAGTTTTGTAAAGGTCTATACAAATACCAGGGTTTCCTATGAGACCATGGGGACGGAAAGCCAACCTTTTAGAAGGTCCATTTCCTGTTACATAATTTTCTTACTGCAAGTGAAGCATGCTGCCTTAGACACAGGAGATACAGAAATGTGGAGATGCCTCATTTTGTCTATAAAATGGGGAGATGAGACCAATCTGAAATAAAAGTGACTACTTTTGATTATTAGAAACCTGACTTAATTGAAGAGGTTGGGGGAAGGGGTGGGAAGTGGAGTGGCCCAGGCCACTCCCTGCTGCCATGTTAGCTCCATAAGGGAGGGGACTTTGGCTCTGCAAGGCACATGGCAGGCACTCCATTTTGAAAGAAAGAATGAAAATAACAATGGTATTTTCAAAATCAGATTTAGGAAGAACCCTACCACCCACCCAGCCACCTTTCTTTTTTTTTTCTTTTTTTTTTTTTTTTTGAGACGCAGTCTCGCTCTGTTGCCCAGGCTGGAGCACGGTGGCGCGATATCGGCTCACTGCAACCTCTGCCTCTTGGGCTCGAGTGATTCTCCTGCCTCAGCCTACTGGGTAGCTGGAATTACAGGTGTGCGCCACCATGCCTGACTAACTTTTTGTATTTTTAGTAGAGACACAGTTTCACCATGTGGCCAGGCTGGTCTCGAACTCCTGACCTCAGGTGAACCGCCCACCTTGGCCTCCCAAAGTGCTGGGATTACAGGTGTGAGCCACTGTGCCCGGCCGCCCCCACCTTCCTGTTGCATCGTAGATCTCTTTGAAAAGTTAACAAAGAAAAATTCCCACAGTCTTTGAATCTTCCTGAAACCTCACAGAGGTCCAGGAAGGCCTGGTTACAACCATGCATGACAGCAGAGTTCCTAACCTTTTTTGTGCTATTGACCCCTATGACAGTCTGCGGATGCCCGTATACCCCTTCTCAGAATAATGTTTTTAAATGGAAATAATACATACATATTTAAGTGCATATGTATTTTTATGGAAATATTTTTCATTGAAATGTAGTTTTCAATATATTAAAACTATGTGAAATTGTAATCGATATGTTTCTTAATAGTGAATTAAACAAGCTCACCAGGCGCAGTGGTTTATTCCTGTAATCCCAGCACTTTGAGAGCCTGAGGCAGGAGGATCATTTGAGCCCAGGAGGTCGAGGCTACAGTAAGCTGTGTTCGTGCAACTGCACTCCAGCCTGGCGGACACACCAAGACCCTGTCTCAAAAAAAATAAATAAAAGTATAAGTAAATAAACAAGCTCTAGCAGTAGATCTAATGACTAACATAATTTTGAAATAGCGATGAACTTAAATGATATTTTGAAATATCTGTAAGAACAGAATTATGATAGGAAAGCACTAGCGATTTTTATTGGTACCCGCCACAGCATTGCTAATGTGACTGTTTTGTTGCCTACATTCAACATGGAAGAAAATGCTAAATTTCAGTTAGGAGATTAGTGAAAATTAAGAAAAATAAAGATGTCGTTTTTGCCCACATCCAAGTTTGCAGACCCCCTAAATTCTAACTATACAACTCAAGTTAAGAGTCCCTGCAGGTTTTTGAAACTGTTTACTAATAATGAATTGGCCCATAATACAGCCACTGTGTCTTTTGGGTAGATATTTCTCCTTTATAAATGTATGAACACACAAAGACTCAATCACCTGTGGAACCTGAGGTGATGGAAGGGACACAAGACAAGGAAGGGCTAGGGACAGGGAGGGTCTTGTGGCATAAAAGAATTCCTGCAAGTGAGCACATTGGGTCAGATGTTCCCCAGTGAGCCCTCTGACACCACACCCTTCTTCAAGTCCACACTATATTAATACATTGGACCAAGGGACAAGGGATCCAAAACATGGCATTTTAAGACTGTAAGAAGCAACTGAGCTAGTTTACAGAGGTAAATGCTGCTCTTGGTGCTTTTAAAATTAAAAATGAAAAACAAACAAAAAAAATCCCAATGAACTAAACTTACTGCTTTAGATCTTGAAGGATAGTTTTCCCTACCCTACCCTCACCACATACATAAACCCCAAGGAAGATAGTAGCCAGGAAAGAAAGATAATAACAGGAATAAACAAATTAAGAAACACAGAAACTGTGGAATCAATAAATAAAACCAAGAGCTGCTTCTCTGAAAGAGCTAATAAAAAAGACTAACCTCTGGCAAATACAAACAAGAAAAGAGACCCAGATGAAATCAGGAATGAGAACATGATTATCACAACCAATCAAAAAGATCAAGAAATATTGAGAGGAACATCATACATGATTCTATGGCAAATTTGTTGGAAATTATCAAACAGATGATAGCCTACAAAAATATAAAATAATACAACCGATACAAGAAATGTAGATTAGATCAGCAAGCAAGAAAGAATCTGAAAGAGTGAGAACAACCTTCTCCACCCCTAAAAAGCACATTTTTTTTATCCACCCTAGAGTCTCTGGAGAAATCTATCCAAATTTTACAGAACACTACATTTTCATGTTACATAAATTATTCTTTAACATAGGAAAAGAATGGTGGAAAAAAAAAATCTGCTAATTCATTTTGCAAGGCAAATACGGTCCTGATTTTAAGCCCTGACACAGAATTTTTTTTAAAGGGAACAGGATCCAATATCATTTAAGAACACAGTCCCAGAAAATAGCGTTCAGCAGCACATTCAGAGACTAAAACATCATGACCACAAAGGGTTTCTATGGCAAGGCAAGGCAAGTTCAGCACAAGGGTATCTATTAATATAACACATTAGATCAATAGATTAAATAATATGAACCATATGATCATCCTAGTGGATGCCAAAAAATGCATTTCAATAGATGTCAAAACATTTTTAAAAATAGGAAGAGAATGACACTTCCTTAACATAATAAGGATCTATTTAAAACCAAGCCAGCATCCTTTTTAATGGAAAAACATTAGAGATTTTCCCATTAGAAAAGAGAACAAAACAAGAAAGCTCTGTATCACCATTATTATTTAATATTATATTGATAATTCTGGCTGATGTAATAAGACACGAAAAAGAAACCATAGGAATAATTATTAGAAAGGTAGCAAGAAAGCTTCAGATGATACAAAGCTTCAGAAGATCAAAGCAGACGATATGATCATAGACTTTAAAAATCTGATGTTCTCATGTAAACTAATATTAGCAATAATATAAAGGTTCAATAGTTTCAAAACTGGCTGTATATCATGGGTACATGATAAATATTTTAAAAATCAATAACTTTCCTAAATAAATGCAATAAAAAGACAGGAAATAAATTAAAAATGACATCCAATTCACAATCAAATATAATGAAATACTAAGACATAACATGACATACAAAAAAATTCAAAACTTTCCTGGAAAGCATAATAGAAAACTTGAATAATGGAAAAACATGTTTCTCAATGTGTCTAAATATTATAATTTTATAATTCAATACAAAAGGATTTCTTATAGATTTTGAAAAAGTGCATTTAAAAATAATTTGGAAAAAACAGTCAAAATAACAAAGAAGCCGGGGGTGGTGGCTCATGCCTGTAATCCCAACACTTTGGGAGGCTGAGGCGGGCAGATTGCTTGAACCCAGGAGTTTGAGACCAGACTGGGCAATATAGTGAGACCTCGTCTCTACAAAAAATACAAAAATTAACCCAGTTTGTTGGTGTGCACCTGTAGTCCCATATACTTGGGAGGCTGAGGTGGGAGGATCGCCTGAGCCTGGGAGGTTGAGGCTGCAATGAGCCGTGATCATGCCACTGCAGTCCAGCCTGGGTAACAGAGCAAGACCCTGTCTCAAGGGACAACAACAACAACAAAACAACACAACAAAAACCGGTAGGAGTTTCTAAGGCACAAAAACAAACAAATTTTTAAAATAGCAAAGGATAGTCTTTAAAAAAGCAATGATAATAGAAATATTTAAATAAGTCATTAAAGAACGGTACAGCAATGGTATGGTACTAGAGCCAAATGAGAACTAGATGAAACCAAAAGTCCAAAAACAGACTGGGTGACATAGAGAGCTTCATATATAAAAAGGGTGTCACAAAATGATAGGGAAAGGAAACACCATGTAATAAAGGAGTTGGGGAAGTTGAACAGTAGATAAGCAGGGAGATTAATTTAGGTCTACATCTAAAAATAAGCTTCAGATTTAGAAAGGACTGATTGAAAAACATATTATGGACAACCCAGTGGAAGTGAAATGCTATAGTGTTAACTCATCTGAGAAATCATAGTAGACCCAGGATAGAGGAAATAGAAGAAATTACAAAAAGAAAAATGGACAAATTAAGCTATGTTAAAATGTTAAATGCATGCATACACAAACACAGAAAGCAAAAGAAAAATAATACAATAGGGGAAAGATTTGTATTGAATGGGCGGCTCTTAACCATTTTTTTAACATGACCTTTTTGAGAATCTAAAGAAAGTTAAGAACTCTTTCACATTTACCTACAGACATATATACAGGAACATACACACATATATGTGCATACACACAACATACATTCACATTGGCACAGACAGACATATACATAGACACAGACACATAAACGACCCATATGCTTTTGTAGGACTGTTGAGTATCCTACACCTCTCCTGGGACCCAAGTTAAGAATAGTTCATCTTGAAAGAATAGCTTACATTAAATAACTTAAGAGCACCCCAAGGCCAAACAAATAAATGAGCAAAAGACGTGACCAAACAATTCACTGAAAAGGAATAGAAACAGTAAACACAAGGACAATCAATAGGCATAAAATATGTTCCAATTTTTGTCTACCAAATTATCAAATTGGTATGAAACTGATTTTTAAAAGCAAACTAATGCTGATGAGGTTTCAGGAAAATTGCCATATTGCTGGTCCTTTCGAAAAGTAACTTAAAATACCTGACAGGAGCCCCAAAACATCAATACTTTTCGACCTAATTGTCCTTTTTCTGGGAATTCATTCTTATGAAATGAATTTGAGGAGCAAAACTCCTTGCAGACCTTCATCACGCTGTTTATGAATTGTGTTCGTGTAAAAGCAGAACCCTCTAAATATTGAAAGAAAGGGCAGGGGGACAGCTAAACAATTTTGGGAGTCAACATAATGGAATGCTATGCTGGCACTAAAATGAAAATCATGAAAATAAGAAAATGATAATATGTTTAGTAAAAAAAGTAAAACAAAATTGTGTAGTTAATACTATAACAATGGTGGTGAATGGTGCATTTTTCTTAAGGTTTTCCTTAATGTTTATGTAAGAAGTTATATTTTATGCTAAGCACGAAGAGGACATTGTACTGTAATAGAGTCTGAGAAATGGAGGGATCGTAGCTTATGGGGCTGCAACTCAAATCCAGGACTCCTGACTTAATCTAATTGTGAGCATGAGCTATTTGAGACAAGGCCCTGGAAACTCCTGTGATGAACTCTGAGTTTCCTTCCCTCCCCTCATCTCTTTTTTCTTTCCTTCCTTTCTTTATTTCTTTCTGTTTATTTTTTCTCTTTTTGGAGGAATGGGTGGTTCTTACACTTCGTGGTCATGATTTCTGCCTACCAATCCCTTCAAACTCACAAAGGATTCCAGTGCTGGAATACAAAGATATTTTAAAGTGATGTGATACAGATGAGCTCAGACTGAGGGAGATAAAATCCTTACACCATGCAATGCAACCCTCCTCTGGAATGCAAGCTCCATATGTGTCTTCTTCTGCCACTGAATCACTAGCATCCAGAATAGTATTTGACATATAGTCACGGCTCAATCAATATCAGATGGATGGATGGATGGGAGGAGGAATGAATAAGGCAAAGGAAGACCCAGTTAAGCAGGAAAAAGAAGCAAGCTTGAAAACGCTAAAACTTTGAGAATATCATGGCTATGGAGGTCCACAGGGTGATCAAGACAGGACAAATCAAAATTTCATTTTATTTTATTTTATTTTATTTTATTTTCTGAGGTGGAGTCTCGGTCTGTTACACAGGGTGGAGTGCAGTTGCGTGATCTTGGCTCACTGCAACCTCCCTCTCCCGGGTTCGAGAGATTCTCCTGCCTCAGCATCCTGAGTAGCTGGGACTATAGGCACACGCCACCACGCCTGGGCTAATTTTTGTATTTTTGGTAGAGACAGGGTTTCACCATGATGGCCAGGTTGGTCTCAAGCTCCTGACCTCTGGTGATCCGCCACCCTCGGCCTCCCAAAGTGCTGGGATTACAGGCATGAGCCATCGTGCCCACCGATTTTAGGAATTGCTACAGGTATACACTCAGAGCACTTGGCTGCAGCACTTGCCCATTTTTCCCTGAGATGCACTAAGAGATGGTGCACTAAGTTGGGATGGGTAGTCAGACTGGTTAGAGAAGAGTAGTGTCCCCAGCTAACTCAACCAACAAGAGCAAAATATGCTTCACTGAACCCTGAATGTCCCTGCTCTGTAGGGCCCTTTGGTGGAGAAGACATTTTTAAATTCCCATTGGCATCTGGAACTTGGAATTCATCCAGACACTTAAGATCAGGTGCTGGCATTGGAGGTGAGCCAAAAAGCAGTGAACCAGCCTGGGCAACATGGTGGAACTCCTCCTCTACAAAAAATAGAAAAATTAGCAGGGCATGGTGACTTGTGCCTGTAGTCCCAGCTACTTGGGAGGCTGAGATGGGAGGATGGCTTGACACCAGGAGGCAGAAGTTGCAGTGAGCCAAGATTACACGACTGCACTCCAGGCTGGGCAGCAGAATGAGACCCTGTCTCAAAAAAAAAAAAAAAAAAAAAAAAAAGCAATGAGAGGTGAGCTAATCTCAAATCTAAGAATTACTTGGAGAACTGTGTCTGCCCACACCCACACATAGAGAGGGTGAAAAGACACATTCCACAAAGAACTGAGCTTCCCTGACAAATGGCTGCGACCTACACCACACAGTAAATTGAATGCTCTGAATAGCCAACCAAACCTTCAGAAACATAAGAGTTCTCTTTTTATCTATGTTTGATTTGAATATATCTGAACTTGCACCTTCTCTAATAGACTTCATCTGCAAATCCAGCTCTGCCTCCAAAGAATAAGTAAAAGAACAGTCACCAGAGAAAATTTTAGCAGTACAAAAGAAGGAGCAAAATCAGATATAGAATCCAAAAAAAAGTTTCCCCCCGAAACAGACCTATGCCAGAAACAGAAGGAAAAAAATTTAATATCAAATTTATATTTTCTATGAGATTAAAGAACATATTACATTTCTGAAAAGATAATTATGTGAGATAAGGCAATTTTACTTTAAGATGAAAAGCATAATTACAGAATTTTAAAATGCAGTAGGGGCAGTGGAGAGCATATTAAACATTGAAGAAAACTGAATAAATAATTTAAGTTGTCTGTTCAAAAAAAGAAAATCTTCCAGAATTCAGAAAGAAGCATAGTGAGATGAAATAAGGTGAGCAAAAACATCACAGTAAATCTGAAAGTGGAAATAACAGTCTGAAGGAAAAAACACCCACAAAAAGCAGGTAAAATTAATTTTATAAAGTCACATCTAGACACATCCTGATGAAAATTTCAAATGCCAGACATAGAGGGGAGTCAAAGATCAATAGGATTTTGATTTTAAAAATAGGGTCAACCAAAGTAACTTCTAAAAAAGTAGAAAGAAGAAAGTGGAATACATGAACAATATAAACAAAAATTGGGAAATTAAATAAGAAGCAACATAAAATAAATGACAGAATTAAGAAGAAAGATGTTAGTGATCATAATAAATATAAACAGATCAAACATCTCTATAAAAAGACAAAGACTACCATACTGAGTCTAAAAGCAAACTCTACTTGAACAAAAAATGATAACATTTAAAATAAATGGACAAAAACATATAAGGTAACTGTTGGTTTGGCAAAAAGGAATACAAGGACATTATTAATATAAAAATTAGATTCAAGCCAAAAGTTTTAATGGAAAAATGAGGCTAAATTATTTTGATAAAAATAAAATCCTCATTTATGATTAGTCATTAACTTTGGGCACTAAATAACATGACATTACAATACACAAAGCAACAAAACATTACAGCCTTAACAAACACTGCTTTATCCACTCTTTCACTACTGACCATAGTGGACTAACTGAAATAAGAGGGATCTCTTATCATAAACATCTAGAAAACTGGATAGTGTATATGAAGCAACTGTCTTCAGGCAAGTCTGACATCAAATAAAAAAATTAATCAGCCTTATAAAGAAGCAGAAAAATACAGCCAATAATGAGAAAACTCAATCAATTGAAACTGACCCAGAAGTGGTACCCTTGAGTAGACAAGAACATTAAAGCCCTACTGTAACTGTGTTTTGTATGTTCAATAAAATAGAAGAAGGTTGAGGAAGTGAAGACATGATAGATATAAAAAAATCCAAATCAACTTTCTAAACATGAAAATTACAATACGTGAAATAAAATATACAATGGTTGGGGTTAACAGCAGATTTGACATCGTATAAGCAAAGATTAGTGAAGTTGAAGACAGAATAGAAACTATCCAAAATGAAATACAAAGAGAAAAGAGATTGAAAATAATGAATAGACCATCAGTGAGCTGTGAGAAGACTTCAAGCGAATCAATCCAAGTGTAACTGCAGTCTTTGAAAGTATCAGAGAATAGAAAATACATTTGAAAAAATAATAGCATAAAGTTTTCCAAATTAAGTGAAATCTATAAACCCACAGATCTAAAAGAGTTAACAAACTCCAAACACAAGAAACAATAACAAAAGATAAGAAAAAGAACTATGCCAAGATCACCATAAAATTGGTTAAAAATAGTGATACAGAGAAATTCTCTAAAGCATCTAGAAAAGAGAGACATATTATGTACAGAGAAACAAAGGTGAGGATGGCATAGGAATTCTTGTTAGAAACAATCCACGCTAGAAGAATTGTAGTAGAATCTTTAAAGTACTGAAAGAAAAGGACTCCATAAATTTTATATCCAATGCCAATATCTTTCAGAAACAAAGGCAAAATACTTCTTCTGACACACAAAGCTGAACAAATTCAACTGCAGATCATGGTACAAAAAATGCTAAAGGAAGTCTTAAAAACAAAGAGAAAATGACGTTAGATGAAAATGTGAATCCACAAAAGGAATAAAGATCCCCAGAAAAGGCACCTACCTGGGTAAATAAATTAAATAAATAAATGCCTTACTATTTAAATGTCTTCAAAAGATAATTGGCTATTTGAAGAAAATAATGAAATGGGGTTATAACATATGTAGAAATAAAATGTATGATAAAAATTAGCCCAAAGTTTGGGGATGGAAGAATGGAAGTATACAGTATATAGAGTAGTGAAGTGTTACGTTATCACTTGATGGCAGACTATGATAAATTAAAGATGTATACTCTAAGCCCTAAAGTAATCACTTAAGTAGGAGATATAACAATAATCCCATAAAAGAGTTCAAATTGAATTGTTTAAAAATGTAGTTAATCCAAATGAAGGTAGAAGTAGACAGAAAAGGTAAAAAAAAAGAACAGATAGAACAAAAAATAGACATATAAGAAACTAATAGATTTAAACCTAACCATATCAATAACATTAAATGTAAATTGTCTAAACTCCCCAATTAAAAGTAAGAGATTATCAAATTGTATTTTTTAAAAATAGTCAACTATATGCTGTTTAAAGTCACCCACACTAAATATAAAGACACAAATACTTTTAAAGTACCAAAAACAATAAATCATGCTAATATTAATCAAAAGAAAGCTGGAATGTATGTTTAAAGTCAGACAAAATAGATTTTAGAGGATACTGATGAAGTCTCAGATGGAACTGAGGGGTAGGTTATCGGACAATGGAGAAAAGGTAATCCTTGTTAAAACCTAATGTTCTGTGAAAAGTAGAACTTGTGAGTGATGGCATTGGATATGTAACTGAGAAAATTTCTAAGCAAAGTGTTGAGGTGGTGTGGTTCCTCCTGACTGCTAATGGTAAAATGCAAGAAGAGAGAAATAGATTGACGATGGAATTGTTAAGCAGAAATACCCAGACCATAAAGATTTGGAAAATTCTCAATTCTTTGCAGAGAGCAAAGAATATAACCAGAGATAAAGAGGATCATTTCATAACAATAAAGGAGCCAATTCATCAGGATGCAACAATCCTAAAGGCTTATGTTCCTTTAAAAAAGCTTCAAAGCATATGAAGCAAAAATTAATACGACTGCAATAGTTACACAAAATAACCAAAGTTGAGGATTTCAACATTCCTTTCTCAACAGACAGAACAAGTAGACAAAAAAATCAGAATGTAGAAGAGTCAAAGAGCATTCTCAACCAACACGACCTATTTGATGTTTAGAAAACATACTACCCAATAATAGCAGACTATACGTTCTTTTTAAGTGTACATAGAATATTTACCAAAATAGACCATATTATGGGCCATAAAAGACATCTCAATTTGAAAGAATTCAAGTCATACAAAGCATATTCTTTGACCACAGTGTAAATAAATTAGGAACCAATAACAGAAATATATCTTGAAAACTGCCAAATATTTGAAATCTAAATAATATACTTCCAAATAACCCCAAAAGAAACAAAAAAGGAAATTACAAATTATTTTGAAATGAATGGAAATAAAAACACAACATATTAAAATTTGTGGGATGCAGCTAAAGCCGTACTTAGAAATTTATGCCATTAAACACCTATTAGGAAAGAAGAAAGGTCTCAAATCATTATCTAACCTGTCATCTTGAGAAACTAGAAAGAAGAGTGAATGAAAAAAAGTATACAATAGAAAGAAAATAATATAGATCACAATGGAACTTAATTAGAAAAAGAAAAATGATAGAGAAAATCAATGAAATAAAAAGTTCTTTTAGAAGATCAATAAGCTCTATAAATCTCTAGCTAAGCTGATAAGAAAATGATTACATCATATGATAATCTCAATATATGCAGAAAAGCCTTTGACAAAATTCAACATTCGTCTGTGATAAAGCTCTCAGAAACCCTAAATAGAAGCTGACAAAAGGGATCTATATAAAATATACAGTTAATATTATGCTTAATGATGAAAGAGGAATATTTTCTATTAATATTTTCTATTAATATCAGAGACCAATAATATCTCTCACCACTGCTAATCAACATTGTACTGGAGATTCTAGCCAGGACAATCAGGCAAGAAAATACATAAACATATACAGATTGTAAAGGAAGAAGTAAAACTGACTTTGTTCACAAATGACTTAATTAGGTACATAACAAATAATCTAATAAAATGCTTCAAATCTAATAAATGGGTAGCAGATTTGCAGAAGACAAAGTCCACATACAAAGGTCAATAGTATGGAATTCCACCTCTGGGAAGATGGAGTAGATGTAGATTTCCCTATTGCTCCCATTAAGTACAACTAGACACCCTGGATGTAATGCATGTTTTTAAAACAAAAGGAACTCTGAAAGGTCCCAGACTGACAAGGGACTTCAGACTCAAAGAACCACACAGCAGCAAGTTCTCTTGGTTTTCTTTTTGCCTCATATATCCCACACTGGGTGCTAGATCACATAGCAACATGAAAACACCAGTAAAAGTGTGATGGTTAATTTTGTGTGTCAACTTGACTAGGTTATGAGATACCCAGGTTGCTGACTAAACATTATTTCTGGGTGTGTCTGTGAGGGTATTTGCAAAAGAGATTAGCATTTGACTTGGTGAACTAAGTAAAGCAGAGGGCCCTATCCAGTATGGGTGGGCATAATCCAATCTGTTGAGGGCCTAAATAGAAGAAAAAGATGGAAGAAGGTTAAATTTACTCTCTGGCTGACTGAATGAGCTGGAATATCAATTTTCTCCTGACCTTGGCACCATGGTTTTCAGAGCTCAGGCCAGGCTGGAATCCAGATCATTCACTCTCTGGTTTTCAGGCTTTCAACTACACCATTGGTTTTCCTGGGTCTGCAACTTACAGAGAGCAGATTATAAGAATTCTCAGCCTGCGTAATAATGTAAACCAATATCTTATAATACATTTATTTATATATTTTATTGTATCTATTTCTCTGAAGAACTCTAACACCAATATTGGTACTGAAAACTGGGATGCTGCTGTACTAAATATCTAAAAATGTGAAAAATATGAAAGGATTTGGAACTGGGAAATGGGTAGAGGCTGGAAGCATTTTGAGGTGCATCCTAAAAAAACCGACATTGCCATGAAGGGACTTTTGAAGGCAATTCTGCTGAGGGCTCAAACAGAAAAGAGAAGAGCTATAGATAAATCTTCTGTGGTTTATAGAGAACACATGAATAATCACATATAGAATTGGTATAAATATGATTGTTGTGGGAAATTCTGATGAGATCTCACATGGAAATAAGAAATATGTTATTGAACAATGGAGAAAAGGTAATCCTTGTTAAAATCTAGTGTTTTGTGGAAGGTAGAACTTGTAAGTGATGACATTGGATATTTAGCTAAGAAAATTTCTTTTTTCTTTTTTTTTTTGAGACGGAGTCTCGCTCTGTCACCCAGGCTGGAGTGCAGTGGTGTGATCTCAGCTCACTGCAACCTCCACCTCCTGGGTTCACGCCATTCTCCTGCCTCAGCCTCCTGAGTAGCTGGGACTACATGCACCCGCCACCACGCCCAGCTAATTTTTAGTAGAGACGGGGTTTCACCATGTTAGCCAAGATGGTCTTGATCTCCTGACCTCGTGATCCACCTGCCTCGGCCTCCCAAAGTGCTGGGATTACAGGCGTGAGCCACATGCCCAGCCTAGCTGAGAAAATTTCTAAGCAAAGTGTTGGAGTGGTGTGGTTCCTCCTGACTGCTAACAGTAAAATGCAAGAAGAGAGAAATAAGTTGAAGACAGAATTGTTAAGCAGAAAAGATCCAGAACTTAAGATTTGGAAAATTCTCAGTCTATCCATATTGCAAAAAGTGAGAAACCATGTTTGGAAAAGAACATCAATAAATGGGCCAGCCAATCATTTAATAAGGAGATTAGTGTGGATGCAGACCATAGACCTTATCAGCCATCTCAACAGATGCCAAAAATAGAAACAGGACTGCACCAGTAAAAACACTGCCAGCTGGAACTAAAGGAAATGGAGAGAACGGAATGGAATGAAGGAAGGCTGTGAATATATATGAATATCCTTCAAAAAAAGGGAAGAAGGACCCCAAATGCAATTGAGAGATCATCAACAGGGCAGATGGCCTCCAACAGAAGCCATGCGGGTAGGACTGCCCAGCAGCTCAGGGGGCATGATCCCCACACAGCAGAGCCATGACATACCTGGGGCCACCACAGAGAGACATACATGGGCAATGCCCTGCTGAGCTGTGGGGGTGACATTGCCACCACAGTGGGTGAGGAAGACAAATTATCAAGCCAAAGAAGACTATTCTTGAAGTTTAAGATCTCATGGAGTTTGCCTTGATAGGTTTTGGGCTTGCTTGGGACTTGTCACCCATTTTTTCTGTACTAATTTTCCCTTTTAGATTGGGAATGTTTATCATATGCCTGTCCCACCATCATATTTTGGAAGCATATCGTTTGTTTTCACAGTTTCACAGCTGGGGAATTTTATTTCAGGATGAATCATACCTTGAATCTCACCCATATCTAGCTTAGATGATATTTAGATGAGAATTTAGACTTACTGCTGAAAAAATGTTAAGACTTTTGGAGTCGTTAGATTGAAATGAATGCATTTTGCATACAAGAAGGACATGAATTTTGGGGAGGTGGGGCAGAATGTTGTGGACTGAATGTTCATGTCCTCCCAAAACTCATATATTGAAATCCTAACTCCAACTGTTATGGTATTAGGAAGTGAACCTTTAGGGGGTGATTGGGTCATAAAGGTGGAGCCTTCATGAATGGGATTAGTGCCCTTATAAGAACCATGAAGGAGCTTTATTCTCTCTCTATGGATTCATTCAACACAGTCTAGAGCAGGACAAGTGGAGAGCATAGACTTCCATCTTCATCAACCTGTAGTAAGACTCCAAATCCTTCCACCAGGGTGGTGTCAGAGAATGCTGAGATGTGACTTTCTCTACTAAGCTGTAAAGAGGCACCCTCCACAGCATCAAAGGAGACTATATGGGAGCCAGGGCTTCCACCCGTCCCTGGTAGTAAATGAGATGCCCTCTTATACTAGGGTGGTATCAGAGAAACCTGACTGAAAAATGAGGACTTTCGCCACTACTCAGCAATACCAAGTACCACTTCATATAGTGTGAAAGGAGGCCACATGGGGAGGAGTAACAAAGCACCCCTAACCCTCCAAGATAGAAAGTTATCAGTGGAGGCCTGATGGAAAGTCAGAATGCCCAAACAGATCAACAATAATGAGGAGATTTTCACCTTGAGTGTCAACAAGGCTAAGTGGGAAATTTGACTTACTGCCACCACCTGGCAATATCCAGGCAGAGTCAGAGTAAGCCAGGTAAAACGGAAAGTTTAAGTAACATCCAGAGTCTCATAATATAATACCCCAAATGTCCAGCTTTTAGTTTGAAAAATCACTCATTATACCAAATCCAGGAAGATCTCAAGCTGAATGAAAAATCATGATCAATAGATGCCTACACTGAGATGGCAGAGCTGCTAGAAGTATCCGACAAAAATGTCAAAGCAGCCATCATAATAATGCTTCAGTGAGCAATTACAAACATGTATAAAATAAATTTAAAAAACAAAGTTTCAGCAAAGAAATATAAGAGATAAAGAAGAATCAAATGGGAATGTTAAAAATAAGAAATACAATAACCAGAATAAAGGACTCAGTGGGTGGGCTCAAGAGCAGGATAAAGAAGACAGAGGAAAGAATCAGTGAACCAGAAGGTGCAACAATAGAACTTATCTGACCTGAACAAAGGGAGAAAATAGACTGAAAGAAGCAAATGAACAACATCTCAAGGACCTGTGTGTGGGACTTTAACAAAAGATCTAATGTTTTGTCATAGTCCCAGAAAGAGAAGGGAAAGGGGACAGAGCAGAAAAAAGTATTTTTTAAAATGGCTAAAAAAAACTCTCAAGTTTGACAAAATACATAAGTTTACAGATTCAAGAAGATTTACTGAACCACAAGCAGGACAATCCCCAAAAATTTATACCAAGAGACATCATAGTCAAATTTCTGAAAATTAAAAGAAAACAAAACAACAAGTCTTGAAAGCTGTGACAGAGAAATGATACCTTACCTAGGGGAAAACACAATTCGAATGACAGAGGATTTCTCATTAGAAGCTGTGGAAACCAGAGGAAGTGATACAACATTTTTCAAGTGCTCAAAGAAGAGAAATGTCAACTCAGAATCCTACATCCTTCAGAAATGAAGAGTAAATCAAGACGTTCTGAAATGAAGAAAAAACTAAAAGAATTTGTTGCCAGCAAACCTACCCTCAAAAGAATCCCTGAAGGAAGATCTACAAAGAGAATGGAAACAATCTGGGAATACCAGGAAGGAATAAAGAACACAGTAAGCAAAAATATGGATAAGTACAATAGACTTTCCTTCTGTTGAATATTCTGATTTTGTTTGAAGGTTGAAGTAAAATTGGAATACTGTCTGATATCCTTTGAAATGTATGTAGAGGCAACATGTAAGACAATGACATTATAAACAGGGGAAGGTAAAGGGACATAGAGGGAAGCAGGTTTTGAACTGGTAAAATAAGAACACCAGTATAGTGTGATAAGGTTTATATATATATTTATACAGACACACATACATATACACATATATGTGTATAATACACATATATGTTATATATTATATAACATAAATATATAAAATATATAATATATAATATATGTTATATGTAATGTAATATAGAAATATATATAATAAAAATTTATATATATAATTTCATGTGGTGTGTCTATGTATTAAACTGTATATACACATATATGTGTATACACATATAAAAATTTATTTTTTTAGTATTACCTAGATATCTATAGATTATATATATATAACATATATATGTGTGTTTGTATATGTATAGATAGAGCTATCTACTAATACTTAGAACATCCACTAAAAGCTATGTGGAGATATATAGTATAGATAACACTGTAGATAAGTCAAAATGGAATTCTAAAAAATGTTCAAGTAACCCACAGAAAGTAGAAAGTAGAAAACAGACAAATAAAAACAGAGAACAACAGAAAACAAAAAATAAAATGGGAGACAAGCCCTAAAATATCAATAATGACGTCAAATGTAATGTAATGTACTTAAAGTAAGTACATTACATTAAATGTAATGGTCTAAATACACCAATTAACAGACAGATATTGGCAGAGTAGGTTAAAAGACATAACCCAACTATAATAAACCTATTTCAAATACAATGATACAGATAGGTTGAAAGTAAAAGGATGTAAAAAGATACATCATGCAAACAATCAAAGGAGACCAGTAATGGCTATATTATCAGACAAAGTGGACCTTAGAGAAATAAAAATTATATAAACATTTAAAACTTTTTAAATTTAAAATTTTAAAACCCTAAAGAAGACTTAGCAATCCTTAAGGTATATGTGCCAAAAGACAGAGTTGCAAAATATGAAGCAAAAACTGACAGAATTTAAAGGAAAAATCCACAATTATAGTTGGAGACTTCAACACATCTCTTTCAACAACCGATAGAACAACTAGATAGAAAATCAGCAAGAGCATAGAACTCAACACCAGCACCAATCAACAGGATATAATCAACATTTATAGAACACTGCATTCAACAAGAGATGAATACAGATGCTTTTCAAGTGCCAGAGAACATATACCAAGAGAGACCACATTTTGGGTCATAAAAGAAACATTAACAGATTTTAAAGGATTGGAATGGTAGAGTGTTCTCCAACCACATGAAATTAAACTAGAACTCAATTATAGAAAGAGAGCAGAAAAATCTCCAAACACTTGGAAAATAAACAATACTTAACAACTTCTAAATAATCCATGAGTCAGACAGGAAGTCTCAAGCGGAGTTAAAAAATATGTTGATGAGAATGAAAGTAAAAATATGACATATCAAAATCTCTGGAACACAACTAGAGAAATGTGGACAGGGAACTTTGTAAGCCTAAATGCATACATTAGAAAACAGGAGAAGAGTTGTGTGTAATGGTGCGTGCCTATAGTCCTAGCTACTCAAGAGGTTGGAATGAGAGAGTCACTTTCACCCAGGAGTTCAAGACCAGCCTGGGTGACAGCAAGAACTGTCTCTAAAAATAAAAAAGAAAAGAAAAGAAGGAAAGTCTCAAATCAACAATCTAAGCTCCCATCTTAAGAGCCTAGATTTAAAAAAGCAAGGCTGAGGGGTGGCTTACGCCTGTGATCCCAGCACTTTGGGAGGCCGAGGCAGGCAGATCACGAGGTCAGGAGTTTGAGACCAGCCAGGCCAATATGGTGAAACCCCATCTCTACTAAAAACACAAAAATTAACTAGGTGTGGTGATGCACGTAGTCCCAGGTAGTCAGGAGGCTGAGGCAGGAGAATAACTTGAACCTGGGAGGCAGAGGTTGCAGTGAGCTGAGATCGTACCACTGCACTCCAGCCTGGGTGACAGAGCGAGACTCTGTCCCCCACCCCTCCGCCCAAAAAAGGCAAAAATAAACCCAAAACAAGAGCAGAATGGAAATAATACATACAAAAACAAATCGATGAAATTTTAAAACAAAAAACAATAGAGAAAATAAATGAAACAACTCATTCTTTCAAAATATCAATAAAGTTGACAAGCCTCTAGCAATACTAATAAAGTAAAAATAGAAGGCACATTTATTCATATCAGTAATAAAATGGGGAATCACTACAGATCCTGCAACATCAAAAGGACAATAGGGAAGTACTACAAACAATTACATACGTGTAAGTTTGAAAACTTAGATGAAATTGACTCAATTTCTTGAAAAATGCTAACTACCACAACTCACCTGATATTAAATAGATAATATGAATATCTTATAATTTATTAGAAATTAAATTTTTAATTCGAAAACTCCACCAAAAGAAATCCCCAAAACCAAATAATTTCACTCAAAAATTCTACCAAACATTTAAAGAAGAATTAACTCCAATGCAACACAACCTCTTCCAGAGATTCTAGGAAGTCTTCAAATGTGTTTTATGAAAGTAGTATTACTCTTCTACCAAAGCTAGAAAAAGCCAGTACAAACAAGAAAACTACAGACCAATATCCCTCATTGATATAGACATAAAATTTCTTAAAATACTACATTAGGACATAGAATTTAGCAATGAATTAAAAGGATTATACATTATGTCCAAGTGGCATTTATTTCAGGGATGCAAAGCTGATTCAATAATTAACAATCAGTCAATATAATCCACCATATTAAAAGGTAAAAGAAAAAAATGACATAATTTTTTGAGTAAGGCAGAAAAATCACTTGACAAAATTCCACACTAATTTATGATAAAAGTTTCAGAAAAATAGAAATAAAGGGAAACTTCCTCAGCTAGATAAAGCACATTTACAAAAACCTGCTGCTAACATTATACTTAATGGTGAAAGACTGAATGATTTTTCCCTAAGACTGGGAAAAAACAATGACATCTGCTTCATTGCTCTTATTCAACTTAGTGTAAGAAGGTCTAGGCAGTGCAATAAGAAAAGAAAACAAAATAGAAGGGATACAGAGCATAAAGCAAGAAATAAAACTGTCCCTAGTTGCAAATGTCATAATTGTTTATGTATAAATGTCATAATTATTTATGTATAAAATACTAAGTAATCTAAAAAAAATCCTGAAACTGGTGAGTTCAGCAACATCACAGGATATGATACACTTTGAAAATCAATTGTACTTCAACACAATAACACATGGACACCAAAATTTAAGATGCAGTACCACTTACAACTGTTCAAAACAAATAATATACTTAGGTATAAAGCTAACAGTACATATACATATACATATATGTATGCTGAAAACTAAAAATGCTGATGAAAGAAATCAAAAAAGATCCAAATAAGTGGAGAGACATAACATGCATATATTTTAGGAGACTCAAAAGGGTAAAGATATAAATTCCCCCAAAATTAATACAAAGGTTTAATGAAATTTCTATCAAAATCCCTAAAAGATTTTTCTGTAGATATAGATGAGATTTTTAAAAAATTATATGAAAAGGCCAAGAAACTAGAATAATTAAAACAATTTTGAAAAAGAAGAATAAAGGGGAAGGAATCAATCTGTCTGATTTCAAAACCAATGTGGGTAACAAGATGTATATCAGATAAGGAAGTTGTATCAAGAGTAAACAACGAACTCTCAAAACTCAATTATAAAAAGGAAAACAACCTAATTTTTTAAATGGACACAAACTGAAACATAATTTCACAAAAAAGATTGATAAAATAAAAATAAGAAAACACCATCAGCCACCTGGGAAATGTATACTAAAAGCATAATGAGATGCCATAATAGATTCACCTTGATGGCCAAAATTTAAACCACTCACATCAGTAATGAAGGGAACCACTGAAAGGCCTGTGTTGTTGGTGACAATGTAAAATGTACAGCCACTGTGAAAAAAATTTTGAAAGTTTCTTATAAAGTTAAACATATGCTGCTATGGTTTGAATGTCCCCTCCAAAACTCATGTTTATTTATTTATTTATTTATTTTTGAGACAGAGTCTCTGTCACTCAGGCTGGAGTGCACTGGTGCGATCTCAGCTCACTGCAACTTCCACCTTCCCAGGTTCAAGTGATTCTTGTACCTCAGCCTCCTGAGTAGCTGGGATTACAAGTCCATGTCACCATGCCTGGCTAACTTTTGTATTTTTAGTACAGATGGGGTTTCACCATGTTAACCAGGCTGGTCTCAAACTCCTGACCTGAAGTGATTCACCTGCCTCAGCCTCCCAAAGTGCTGGGATTACAGGCATGAGCCACCACGCTGCCCCAAAACTCATGTTGAAATTTAATTGCCATTTTGAGGGTAAGAGATGATTAGGCCATGAGTGCTCTGACCTCATAAATAGCTTAATGTAATTATCACAGGAGTGCATTCATCATTGCCAGAGTGAGTTGTTATAAAGGGAAATATTACCTTCTCTGTCTCACAGTCTCACCCTCACTTGCCCTTCCGCCTTCTGCCATGGGATGATACAACATGAAAGCCCTCACCAGATGCTGACACCATGCTCTTAGACTCTCCAGTCTCCAGAACTGTGAACCAAATAAACTTCTATTGTTTATGAATAACCCAGTCTCACATATCCTGTTGTAGCAGCAAAAGTGGACTAAGACATACACTTATGACACAACCCATAGAAATGAAACCATACATCACACAAAGACTATACACAAATATTTATATCAGCTTTAATTTAAAGAATGGCTATTATTTAAAAGTCAAAAAATAACAGATTCTGGTGACATTGTGGAGAAAAAGGAATGCTTTTACACTGTTGGTGGGAGTGTAAATTAGTTCAATCATTGTGGAAGACAGTGTGGTGATTCCTCAAAGACCTTGAGGCAGAAATACCATTTGACCCAGTAATCCCATTCCTGGGTATATACCCAAAGGAATAGAAATTATTCTATTGTAAAGATACATACACGCGTATGTTCATTACATCACACATCTTTTAAGGTCAACGATGTCATTCACAGTGCTGACTCATCTCTCAGCTTCTGCTGAACTTACAGCAATTAATCTAAAATTTTTCTAGCCTTTAAAATACTCAGATGTTATGTTTTTGAATCTCTATTACCAAATAAACCACAAAATTGTTTGCTATGATATTGTTTTTAATTACAAAAATTATTTATCAATTTTAATTTACTTCTGATCCATTTGGAGAGCCAAAGCAATTGTAATTACAAATTTAAAAACACAATTTAGCAAGGAAAAATAAAGAAAACAATAACATATTATGCTTTTACTTTTGCCTTTAAACAACAAATACATTTCTGGTAACTTGTCAAATATTTTCTCTTTGAATTGATTCTTTAACTTATTTAAAAGGGCATATTATGTTTTTTATTTCTATAAAGTCTCCCTTTTCCTTTAGCTTTCTATGTTCAAACATTTTTAATTTTTAATGCATTAACCTGCTATAATTAAAACTTTTTATTAAACTGAAGATATTATTGATATTTTATTTTCTAAATTAACATCAACTGAAATCTTTTTTAAATAGGTAATTTTTCTACATGTTTGCTCCTATTACTCTAATTTTGTTAAACCAATAAACTTGATATAATTTTCAAAGTGCCTTTGTAAATTATAGCATTATAGGCTGCCCATCATGGCCCAAGTATTCTAAGTTTCTTTCTTTCAATTCCCAAATCTTCAGATATGTTATTAAATATTTCCTGATGCATGATTATAAATAAAAACTTCATTAAAACACTTATAATTACTTACTTGCTGTATGTATTTACTGCATCATTCAGGGATAATTGAATTCAGTGAATTGGACAGTACCAAATTAAAACATTTAGAAATTTTCCTAAAATTTTGGCTAAAACCGTAGACTTTCTCCCTAGCTTTTCACAGGCATTGCTTATACAAAAATCTAATAAAGTTTGTGTGGAAATGTTTCTTATTGAAACCATTTTTCTCGTGTCAACAATAAATTTTGATGAATTACTTCAGATGTTTTTTTCCTGCTTCGTGAGATCAACAAAAACCATTAAATTATCTTCAAAGTCTTCAATTTCACATTTTAAGTAAATTATTAAAACTATTTTAAATGAAACAATTGAAGCTTCCTCAATAATTGAAATTTTACTTCCTTGATTTATACATTTTCCAAAAAGTTGTTTTCTCATATTAGCAGATAAATATTTCTGCAACAAGCAAGTTCATAATTTAGATTGCCATGATAAGCCCATATCGATGTTGTTCTTTTTTTGAAGTTCTATTAAATATTTTATGTCTGAGAATGCTCAATTATTTTTAAACATACAGATCATATTTCCTAGATGTTTTTCATTTGCTTTATTGATATTCTCATAAATTATTTTAGAAGTTTTTGTTTTTATATGAAACTGATTTATGTTTTTATAGTTTTATCATTGATGAGATAAATTTTTCTTTATTTAAGCCATGAATTTTAACAGAACATAATTGCCATTCCAGTGAAATGTGGAAGTATAACACTTTTAACTTTTAATTATAAAAGTTTTGAGCAGTCTTTGATCATCTGAATAACACACACTAGTGATACAAAGCCACTTGTATTATTTTTACTAAAATAATCCAGTTGTTTTTCATTCCACTTATGTACATTATTTGTTTTATTTTGCACCATCTCTTACCCAGTATCAAAAGATGTGCCAGGTTCTGGTTTCTGCACAGTATCAGAAGCTATTCCCAGCATTGTTCATTATTAATATCATTTTTTCTTTGTTCTTCCACAGTCAGAAGATTCATGTTTACAATATTTAAAAAGAACATTAAGAAACTTATCCAAACTCTGCTGTATCTTCAATCTGGGTTTCATTTTTAATATTTTATTATAAAGTCTTGAATTTATAAACATCAAAACACTGCACAATTACTATTTAAACAAAGAATGATAGCACACTAACAATAAAACCAAAGTAAAAACTAAACTATTAAAAGCAGGAGCAATTACCTGACTTGGGCATAATAATAAATTGTGGATTCTCCTAAAGCAGTCTTTCTTGAACTTTTTGGTCTCAGAATACTTTTACAGTGTTAAAAATTACTTAGGACACCCACAGAGCTTTTGTTTATGTGGGTTGTATCAATACTTACCATATTAGAAATAAAGACGTAACTTTAAAATTTTTGTATTTATTCAGTTAAAAATAACAACAATAAACTTATTGGATGTTAACATAAATAACATTTTAATGAAAATAATTATATCTGCCAAATCAAAAAAACAGTGAGAAAAGTTTTGTAGTTTTGCAAATCTCTTTAATGTGTGGCTTAATAGAAGTCAGCTGGATTCTCAGATCTGGGTTAAATCTGTTGTGATATCACACATCTCTGCAGCCTCTGGAAAACTCCACTTACACTCATGAAAGAATGAGAGTGAAAAAGGCAAATGAGTCTTAGTATTATTGTAAAAATAGTTTTGTCCTCACAGACTCCTGAAAGGGTCTAAGATATCCCCAGTGGTCATCAACCTACATGTTGAGAACCATTTCCCTAAATATCTTGCATTTCCTAAAGCATATCCTATGAAGCCACACTGCCTTCTATGAAATGGACCAAACTGGTGAAGAATGCTGCAGAAAATTGTTCTGATGTCACTATGATGGAAGGCCCATTTATCAGCAGTTGTTGGCATGTGCTATAGCCATTAGCTTGAATGACAAATTTATATTAGAATATGTATTATGTATTAGTTCGTTCTCACATTACAATAAAGAACTACCTTAGACTGGGTAGTTTATAGAGAAAAGAGGTTTAATTGGCTCACAGTTCCACAGGCTGTACAGGAAGCATGGTTGGGGGAGGCCTCAGGAAACTTACAATCATGGCAGAAGGCCAAGGAAGAAGGAGGTACATCTTACACAGCCAGAGCAGGCAGAAGAGAGAGCGAAGGGGGTGGTGCTACACACTTTTAAACAACCAGCTCTCGTGAGAACTCACTCTCTATTACAAGAATAGCAAGGGTGGAAATCTGCCCCCATGATCAAATCACCTCCGACCAAGTCCCTCCTCTAACATTGAAGATTACAATTCAACATGAGATTTGGGTAGGGACACAAATCCAAACCCTATCATATTAACAGATTTGCTATACCTAGCTGTTACTGGTATACTACCAACTAATAGTAAAGTATTTTAAAATTTAAAGACTGGTAAGACATACTGGTAAATAGCTCAGAATGCCAGCCCTGCTGAGAGGTATATATTTAAAAGGGAGAGTTACAATTGTCATTCTTTGTAGCTGATGTATTGACCTATGAAAGCCAAGAAGATCAAAGGAAAAAATATTCAAAGCATTTAGTAAGAATTTGTAGTGCAAAAATATCAACAATGTATGTGTATATGAATATCTATATGTAGATCTACATCTATAACTAGCTTTTCTATATAGCAAGGATAATTTCAACTTAATGAAAATATGCATAACATTGTGAAGAACAGAACTTAATTGGGGGGACATAAAAGAAGATACATTATTATCCTAAATGGAAGGATTCAATATTGGAACTCTCCTCGAATTAATCTGTATGTTAACACTATCTCTATCAAAATCTTGCTATTTTTATACTTGATACAATTATTTTAAAGGTATTTATATAGGTATTAAATTCTATTTTAAAAACGCAAAAATAGAAAAAAGCTGGAAAAAAATAAGGTGGGGTGTATTGGATCTGCTTTACTAAATGTTAATATGTGCTAAAAGTTTGCAATATGAAAATAATATAGTTCTAAGACAAGAATAAATGAAGACACTAACAAAACAGAATAGAAAGTCCTCAAAAGACCCAAGGCATATGGCAATTCAGTATATTATAAGGACAGCATCTCAAAATCAAAGGAAAAAGAACAACTATTCAATAAATAATGGTACAACTGGCTAAACATTTTAAAAGAAAGTTGGATACCTAACTCACATCATACACCAAAGTAAATCCCAGTAATATGAAAGACATAAACATCAGTGAGACATTTAGAGCAATTAGACAAAAATATAGAGGAATATTTACATAATCTCTAAATAGAAAGGGCTCTTTTAGCCATTATAAAATAGTTGTATAAAAATAATGAGTAAAGTAAAAAATAAACTATGAGAAAATTTGAACATTCCAATAGAAAAGTGGACAGGAGCATACTTATGAATAAACACAGGCAGCCAGTAAGCATAAGAAAAGATGCTTAACTCAGCTGTAATGAGAGAATGAACATAAAAGCAAGATATCAGTTTTCGCCCATCATGTTGGTCACAAGTAGAAAAAACCATGCCATCTATTGGCTAGAGTATGGAGAAAGAAAGGTTTCAATTAGAGCAGTCACTTGAGGTGGGAGTGGAGTAACAACTTGGAAGTACTTAGTCAAGTTCTCAAAATGTTCATAATCTTTAATGCAGTAATTCCATATTTAAGAAAATATTCAGGAATGTTTATAACAACAAATGTTAAAGACACTTTTTACAATATTACCTATCGATAAAAAATAAAAAATGACATAAATGGTCAAAATATGGGTTTGGTATATTCATATAAGAAGAGGTATAGTATGTTCTTATATATCACATAGCATATATACTATATAATAACATTATGGTATTATCATATGAAATATACTGCCCCAAAATGTTATATTTTACTTGGAGAAGAGTTCATGATACAATTGGATTCATAAAAGCATCATTTCAGGCAGCACATAAACTTTGATTTCATTGTTTTTAAAAGCTTCTTATTCATACATCTGTATTATACGTAAGCATAGAAAGTATTTGTCAAGCTTTATACTAAAATACTAACACTCATCAGCTTTAATGGTAAGCTTAAAGATGATTTTACTTTTTGCTCTTTTTGCTGATCTGTATTTTTTCAACACTTAGATATGAATGACTTCTATAATAATATATATATTTTAAATATTGCTTAGGTTGCCACCAATTAAGTATGGTCCTTAATATTTCAAAGGAGTGTACTCTGTTGGGTTTTCACAGAAGCGAAGAGGAGAATTGGGCTCAGAAGGACTGGCTCAGTCTCCTGGAGACTGATGTTGTTGGCTCATATAAATGGTAAAAATGTACAGTGAGAGAAGACTGCCAACTTGCCTGGGTGTCTGGAGAGGTAGAGCCCACGAGCATCTACCATGGGCTGGAAGGAAAGCTATCTCAGGTTCCCCACAAGCATCCCCCTCGGGCTGGAAGGAAAGCTATCTCAGGTGCCCTAGACTCCAAGACAGTCAGGGAGTGTTCTGTGTGTTGAGTTGCTCCATCTCATGGGCCTGTGGCTCTGGTCCTCTCTGCCAGAGGATCAGACACCGGTCCCTGCTGAGTGTGGGCTCCACATGTCCCAGTCACCTTCCTATTTCTGGCTTTATTGATTTCTGGGATGAACAACCACCATTCTCCTTTATGTCCAATGGTGTTACCAAGAAGGGTAAATATGACTGTGCTCAGCTCACGGCTCCCATCTTCTGCCTCACCAAGCCCTTTGTTCAGCCAAGTGACATAGCACCCCACATTATTATCTACTGACAGGCCTGTGTCTGTCATCAGACTTTGCTTCCACTAGCTCAAGAACCCACCTGGTTTGTATCTGAGGCTCTAGCATTTGGCCAGATGCAGTAAACCTGTTGCTAACCCTCGGAAATTTGAGATGAAATTTCATTTTGCCTGCTGTTCCCCCATTCACACATTCAAACAAGCGGTCATTGAGGAACATCTGTGCCCAATACATACCGGCTTTTCTGCCTAAACAGCACCCACCAGCAACTGACAAACATCTGTCAGTGACTAGTGAGAAGTCCAGAGTGGCAGGGTATTGGCCTAAGCTGAGAAAGAGCTGGATTCCCTCCTCCCTCTCCTTCCACATTGTCCCCTCACAAGGAAGGACAAGCCCAGGATTTGGACAGAGTATTCCAAGAGCACAGAATTTGGGGATCAAATGACAGCCCAGTCACTTAGAAGCTGTGTCACCTTCAGCAACTGACTTCACCTTTCTGATCCTGTTTCTTTGCCTGTAAACTTGAGACTAATAAGTGCACACCTTATGAAACAATTTTGATTATTATATGAAATAATGTATGTAAAGTGCGTAGCCTCAGGCTCAATAACTGGAGCTTTAGTTGTTGCTGTTATTATTCTTGTGATGATGATATGTATTAGATGAGTTAACTCTAGTGAGACTGAAGGACCTTGCCTTGTGTGTTAGGCTGTTCTTGTGTTGCCATAAAGAAACATCTGAGGCTGGGTCATTTATAAGGAAATGAGGTTTAATTGACTTATGGTTCTGCAAGTTTCAAGGAAGCATGGTGGAGGCATCTGCTTGGCTTCTGGTGAGGCCTCAAGAAACTTACAATCATGGTGAAAGGTGAAGGGGAGCAAGAGAGACAGAGAGTGGGAGAGAGGTGCCACACACTTTTAAATAACCAAATCTCATAAGAACACACTCACTATTGTGAGGACAGTACCAAGCCATGAGGGATCCACCTGCATTATCCAAATGCCTCCCACCAGGTCCCATCTCCAACACTGGAGATTACAATTCAACAAGAGATTTGGAGGGGACATCCAAACTACATCACCTGGACCTCACCACTGTTTGCCGTGCCCTTAGACTTGGGTCATGGTGAGACTGGAGAACTCCCATATGACAGATGAGGCTACTGAGGCCCAGAGGAGATGTGACTTGCTCAAGGTCACCAAGTAAGCCTGTCATCATGACCATCAAGACCCAAGTCTTCTTTCCAGGCAAATGCCTTCCATCAAGGCACATGTTCCCTCTGAGGAAGAGTTGGGCCTTTAAAAAAGAAATTTAGCCTCCAAGAGGAAAGAGATTTCCCCATTTTCTTGCCTTGACATGAGTTTCCCTGGCACAATTGTCTTTGCATCATTGGTGGATGGTGAAGGTGCGCTGGTGTTTTCTGATGCATGTTTTACATTTGCTAATTCCATCTCAGCCACCACACACTGGTCTACCCTGAAGAGGCTTACTAAGAAGAGCTGGCAGAGCCAAACTTCCCTTCTCTTCAGGGAAAAGATGCCTCTGGTTGGAAGTCTGCCATCACCCTTTTATGGCTTGTGGATCCAGAGCGCAGCACACTGGGGTATTAAAATGCCAGTGCCTGCTCCTAACAAAACTGCCTCACCAGCTGGCCAGGATCAGCATGTTTCTCATTCTCTGAGGTTGCCAGCTCAGTGTTTTCCTGCCCTGTGGAATGGTGTTTCTGCAAAACACCCTGGGATAGAGGGTACCATGGTCAGAAAAGTTTGGGAAGTTGTGCGAACCACATTTCCCTCTTGGAAATGCTGCTTGCAAATTAGCATAATATAACCCCTGAAAAGTAGTCAGAAAGGGATTTGTCATCTGACATCTTCCAAATTTATGTAATCACAGAATATAACTTCTTAAAAAGGCAAAATAGTTATTATCACATGGTTGGTTCCCTCACTTCTCTCTGGTCTCTAATGAAGTGTCATCCCCTCAGAGAGGATTCTACCTGGTACCCTGGGCCAAAACAGGACCTTGCATCTCTTTGGGTCTTCACCCTGCTTTCTGTTTCCTTATAGCACTTGACATGTGGCACAATGTTTGTTTTTATGCTTATTTATCTGTTTATCATTTATCTCCCTCTCAGAATGTAAGCTCCATGATGGAAAATTTTCTTTTTCACTGCTATACTTCCAGTTTCTGATACACAGTAAGGGCTAAATAGATGCTGTTGAACAAATGAATATTCCTGCAAAAGAATTTAGCATCATGGAACTCAGTTTTCACGGATGTCACAAAAATGGTGATCTTGAATAATTCCTTTGTCTCAGACATAAATTTCTAAGCCAATTGGTGTAACTTTAACTGGGTTGCACAAATTAATATCAGCTCTGTGAAATTAGAAATTAATACAGAAGTGCAGACAACTCTCTAAAACAGCTCATGTTTCCATTGGAAGTAACATCTAGATATCCCTGTCTTTCTCCTCTCACTTAACCAGCACTTACTCTGTGCCAGATACCATGTGAATCATTGGACATATATTTTTCTCAATGAATCCTCACAATGACCTTGTGAGAAAGAGATTATTGTGTTCATTTTGTAGATGAGGAAGAAGATTCAAAGGATTTAAGCAAATTCCTCAGAAAGAGAATGAGTTTATGGATCCATTTTGGGAGAATTGCCATGATGACAATACTGAGTTTTCCAATCCATGAACATAGGATGTCTTTTAGTTTATTTAGATCTTCTTTAATTTCTGCCAGCAATGTTCTGTAGTTGTTAGTATACATGTCTAGAACTTCATTTGTTAAATGTAATATAGTTTATTCTTTATTTTATTTTATTGTGAATGAAATGTTTGTTTGTTTTAAATAGAGACAAGGGCTCCCTATGCTGTGCAGGCTGGTCTCAAGCTCCTGGGCTCAAATCATCCTAGCACCTCAGCTTTTCAAGTAGCTGATACTACAGGTGCACACCACTGCACTGGGCTGGAATGTTTTTTATTGTTATTTTATTGTGAATGGAATAATTTAATTGAGCTGCGTGTTATTAACATATGGAAATACAATTCATTTTTGTCCATTCTTCTTGTATTTTCACTGCTAGTAGTTTTTCTGTGGATTCCTTGAGGGATCTTGTAGATAAGGGTTCATGTCATCTCTGAATAAAGGCAATTTTACTTTTTCCTTTCCAATTTGTGTGACTGTTTGTTTTGTTTGTTTGCCTTATTGTATTGGTGAAAACTTCCTGTACAATGGTGAATAGAAATGATGAAAGCAGATATCCTTCCCTTGTTCTTGATCTTAACAGTAAAGTATTCAGTCTTTCACCATTAAGAATGATGGTAGCTGTGGCTATTTTATAGATGCCACTCTCTTTCTAATTTGTTGGGATTTTATTAATATTAGTTGTTGGATTTTGTCCAGTGTTTCTTTCCGAGTCTATTGAGATGATTATGTGGGTTTTTTCTTTTTATTTTATTAATATGACATATTACATTAACTATTTTCATATGCTGAACCAAACTTGCATTCTTGTGACAAAACTCATATGGTCATGATGTATGATCCTTTGAATATGCTGCTGAATTCACTTTGCTAGTATTTTGTTGAGGAGTTTTGCGTCTACATTCATAAGAGATAGTAGTCTGCAGTTTTCTTGTGATATTTTTGTCTGGTTTTGGTTTCAGGATAATATTGTTATTATAGAATGAGCTAGAAAGTGTTCTCTTCTATATTTTTAAGAGTTCATGAAAAATTGATATTATTTCTTTAATATGTGATCAAATTCACCAGTGAAGTCATCTGGGTCTGATCTTTGTGGGAAAAATTTTCATTTAGTTACATTATGATTGACACAAAGTGTTCATAATATTCTTTTATAATCTTTTTTATTTATGTTAAGACTCTAATAATGGCTCCTCTTTCATTCTCGATTTTGGTAATCTGTGCCTTCTCTCTTTTGTTCTTGGTCAGTCTAGCTAAAGGTTGTCAATTCTGTTGATCTTTTCAAAGAACCAAATTTTGGTTTCATTTTCTCTATTTTCAATCTTTTAAAATGTCATATTTTATCTGATATTTGTTATTTTCTTTTTTCCTGCTTGTTTGGTTTTTATTTACTCTTCTTAGTTTTGTAGGATCAAAGTTTAGGTTATTGATATAATCACAATGTGAGGCCTTATTAATGCACTCCTTATTCCCTTCAATTTCATACCTGTTATAGGCATTTAAAGCATTAAATTTCTCTCTAAGCAGTTTTTTAGCTGCATCTCATAAATTTTGGTATATTATGCTTTCATTTTCAATAAGTTAAAGATATTTTCTAAGTGCCCTTGTGATTTCTTTAACCTATTTATTATTTAGAAATGTTTAATTTCCCAAATTTTCCTCTATTGTTTTCTAATTTAATTATATTATGATAGAGAACATATTTTGTATAATTTCAATCCTCTTAACCTTATTGAGACTCATTCTGTGGTTTGTCTTGAAAAATGTTTCATATGTGTTCAAAAAGAATGTGAATTCTGCTGTTCTTGGGCAGAGTGTTCTATAGATATTAAATACTTCAAGTTGGTTGATAATGCTGTGTAAATCCTACTGTTGTGAACACCCTCAAACCCAGGGCCACTTTAAGGATATCCCTAATCCCATATTTCTGTCTCTAGACACAAATGATTGAAATTTCTGATTTCAGTCCATTAAATCCAGGTGTGGCATGGACCTGCCACCCAAACTTTGGTTTGGGGATTGACTCTGATGATGCCATAATACACCAAGAGAGTAGGAAAAGGTTTATTACTCACCAAATGAAGTTTTCTGGAGAGATCAGGAAAGGTTCTCACACTGGTCCCACTCCCCCTCCACCTACCCCCACCCCCACCAAAAAAACTGCGTAAGAGAGCAAGCAAAGGAGACTGAGTTGGGGTTTTATGGTGTGATTAAAAGGTGGGGATGCAGTGAGGGTTCCCAAGTGTGTAGGCTGGAGCTTGCACGGTATGTATTCTCCACTTATTGTTATTGAATTGTGTTTTTCTTCTCAATTATTTAGTTTTTATTTAATGCATTTGGGGCCTGTGTTATAAGGTACACATATAAGTGCTATATTTTCCTTGTGTATTTACTCTTATATTATTATAAAATATCCCTCTTTGTCTGTAGTACTATGTGTTGTTGTTGTTGTTGTTGTTGTTAGACAAAAGGTCTTGCTGTTGCCCAGGCTGGAGTGCAGTGGCATGGTCATAGCTCACTGTAACCTTAAACTTCTGGGCCTGAGTGATCCTCCTGCCTCAGCCTCATGAGTAGCTAGGACTATGGGTACATGCCACGATGCCCAGCTTATTTCTTGTCTCATAGTCAATTTTTGTGATGTTATTATGGCCACTCTAGCTCTCTTTTGGTCACTGCTTGCAGGGCATATATATTTTTTTCTCTTTCTTTCCTTCCTTCCTTCCTTCCTTCCTTCCTTCCTTCCTTCCTTCCTTCCTTCCTTCCTTCCTTCCTCCTTTCCTTCCTTCCTTTTTCTTTTTTTAGATGGAGTCTCACTCTGTTGCCCAGGCTGGAGTACAGTGGCATGATCTCGGCTCACTACAACCTCCGTCTCCTGGATTCAAGCGATTCTCCTGCCTTAGCCTCCCAAGTAGCTAGGATTACAGACATGCACCACCATGCCTGGCTACTTTTTATATTTTTATAGAGACGGGGTTTCTCCATGTTGGCCATGCAGGTCTCAAACTCCTGAACTCAGGTGATCCACCCAACTCAGCCTTCCAAAGAGCTGAGATTACAGGCATGAGCCACAGCACCCGGCCAGCATATCTGTTTTCTATCCTCTATATTTTAACTTATGTGTGTCTTTGAATCTAAGGTGTGTCTTTTATACAGAGCATGTAGTTGAATCGTGCTTTTTTAAAAATAGAATCTGATCATCTCTTCCTTTTGATTGGGATAATTAGACCGTTCACTTTTAATGTAATTGTTGATAGGTTGGATTTATATTTGCCATTTCATATTTTCTTCTATATATCTCCTATCTTTTTATCCTGTTTTTTCTCTACTTTCTCATTTTGTATTAAATATTTTCATATACCATTAAACACCTATATATTTCTTAGTTATCTTCTTGTTGGTATCTCTAGGATTAAAATATGCATGTTAACTCACCACTATGTACTTCATAATACTAACTCCATTCTAGTAAAATATAGAAACTTTGCTTCTGTATAGCCCCATTCCTTCTTTTCCTCCGAAATTGTATGTATGTATATATATATATATATATATACACATACACACCACATCTTTATATATACATTATATATACACACACACATATATTATCAGGTTATAAACCTAATAATGTTAATATTTTTTTATGAAGTCTTTTATCTTTTTAAGAAGGTAAGAGAATGAAACAAAAATATATAGCGTGAGTGCCATATGGTATTGTATTTTCTTATAGCATTTACAGGTTAATATAAGACTCTCTTAAATTAACTTATGTATTTACTATTTCTGGTGGTTTTCATTTCTTCCTGTGGATTCAAATTACAACCTGGTGTCAATTCCTTTTGGCCTGAAGGACTGTTTATAGTATCTTGTAAAGCAGATCTTCTAGCCACAAATTCTCTCAGCCTATTTATTATTTAACTAGGAATAGCTTTATTTAGCTTTCATTTATGAAGGACAGCTTTGCTTAATATGAATACTTTAATCGTTTTTTTCCTCAGTTTGTTTGTTTTGTTTTGTTGAGATGGAGTCTTGCTCTGTTGCCCAGGCTGGAGTGCAGTGGCATGATCTTGGCTCACTGCAACCTCCGCCTCCTGGGTTCAAGTCATTCTCCTGCCTCAGCCTCCTGAGTAGCTGGGATTACAGGCATGAGCCACCATGCCCAGCTAATTTTTGTATTTTTAGTGGAGACGGGGTTTCACCATGTTGGTCAGGCTGGTGTCGAACTCCTGACCTTGTGATCTGCTGGCCTTGGCCTCCCATAGTGCTGGGATTACAGGTATGAGCCACCGTTCCCAGCATTTTTTCCAAGTATTTTTAATATGTCCTTTTGGTCTTCATTATTTTAGATGAAAATCAAGAATTAAAAGTATTGTACTTTTCTGTACATAGTGAATCATTTTTCTCTTTCTGCTTTTAAGATTTTCTTTGTCTTTGAACACTTTGACTATGATATGTTTAGATGTGGATCTTTTTGTATTTATCCTACTTGAAGTTTATTGTGCCTCTGTGCTATCTTAATTTTTTTTTCTCGAAGTCGGAGTTTTCTACCATTATTTCTTTTTTATCATCTTTGCAGATTTATTTCTGTGCACATATACATATACAAATATTTTTACAAGAATAGGGTCATACCGTGAATACCACCCATAATGGTATCTCGATTGTCAATATAGGTGTGTGTAATTAAGACTGTGTAGCCTTCCACTGTGGATGTACCAAAATGTATTTAATTCCCTGTCACTGGACACTTTTGTTTCACTAATATGTAGACACTGTGTAAGCAATGTCTCAACATCTCTGCACCTCTATTTTTGGTATAAGTACTTCCTTAGGATGAAGTCCCAGAAATGGAATTGCAAGGTATAAAAGATTATTAACGTTTTTTAAGGCTCTAAGATGCCTTTACAGTGTATCTGTTACATCCTGCTTCCACACAAATTATTCTGTATAGCCAGTACCCAAGCTGCAGCTCTCAGCCCGGGTGAAGACAGCCAGGATGCCCCAGTCAATGCTCTTGCCCAGTCTGTCAGCCTTCAGGTAGTTTAGGAGCTGAGGCATACCTGGAATTCAAACATTCTCTTGGCATCACAAAGGATATTCTCTGGAATATCCTTTTCTTGAGGAATATTTTCACCAGAAATCCAGATGGGGGCAATACCTCTGCCATATCTGAGAATCTGTTCTGGTTCAAGGGCTATCTGAGTTTTGAACTTCTGAAAAATTTTATCTTTCCTGGATTCATGTTTTGCCATGCAATCCAGTTCTTCTTCAAGCGTGTCACCCATGCTCCCTATAATCTCTGAGTAATCTTCCTTTTCCACAACCTCAGGTGTAATCTTCATCTTCTGTTTCTACTACAATTGCAAATTCTGGAAAAAAGGAAGTCGTGGTCTGGAATTATATGATCCAAAGGATCTAGTTGTGTACAAGCCTGCTTATGTGCCAATCTCCGGTCTAGGGTCTGATGCTCCCTGCTGCAGTAATACGCTTTGTGGCATCTGGAGCACGTTTTGGGGCCTAAACAGCCACAAACCCTGCAGAGGTGAGCACCAGACTTAAGTTAGAGACACACTGATTGTCCTGTTTCTGGGGGAGGATTCTCAGAAGGTGGGCCCACATGAGTAAAAATCATTTTTCCTGGGTAGCTGATTGGTAAAAACTCGTAAGCCGGCACAGCATGGCGGCTCACAGCAGCAGAAAAGGAAGATTCTGGGGTTGAAGTGTGTTGGCGTGGCCGGGCAGCAGCGTGTACACCTGCAGCAGGAAGGAGAGTGAGCGGCTGCACAGCGTGCAGGCCAGGGTCCGGGGCCCGGCAGCCCCCAGCCATGCCGGCCACCCGCCCCTCTACCATCAGTTCTTCAAATTTTTTCTTCCTTTTTCTTCTCTCCTCTCATTCTGGGACTACCATTGTATGTGTGTTGATATACTTGATGTTTTCCCAAAAGTCTTTAAGGCTCTATTCATTTTTCTTCAATTTTTATCTTCAAGGTCACTGATTCATTCTTTTGCCATCATGAATCTTCTGTTAAAGTCCTCTAGGTGAATTTCTCATTTCAGTTACTATGTCTTCAACTCCAGAATTTCTCTTTGGTTCTTTTCAATAATTCCTGTCTGTTTATTGAGATTGTCTATTTGTTGATTCAATGTTTCTATACTTTAATTTTTTAAATGTGATTTTTTTAGCCCTTTGAGCACATTTGAATAGCTGCTTTGATGTCTGTCTGATAAATCAAATGCCTAGAATCACTCAGAGGGAGTTTCTATCATTTCCCCTTTTTCTTTAGCATGAGTCACATTTTCTTTCTTTGCATATTTCATTTTTTTTGGTGGTGTTTTTGAAAACTGAAGATTCTAGTTATGTATTGTAGCAACTCTGGATTCTGTATTTCCCCCCCTGAAGGTTTGTTCTTTTTAAAATTTGTTCATTGTTTAGTAACTTACCTGAGTTAAATCTATCTCCCCAGTAATATGGAGCTGCTGATATCTCTGCCCAGATTTTTTTTTTAATTCTTGTTTTCCTTTTTAAGACCGACTTCTTAAGGCTCATGCCTGTGTCTGTGTAGCCCACTAATCAGCTAATGATAGGACAGAGGTTGTGCTGAAGTGCCTCAAGCAAGTAAGGATTCTGTCTTGTGCTGAAATCTGTGTGTGGGTAAGGGAATAGATTCAAAGTTTAGGCCATTGTTAAGTCGACTCCAGCATTTTAATTTCAGCTAGGCCCTTCTGGGTCTCCTGTGCACATGTGTCCAGCCTCAGGGTCAGCCAGGATTGTGTACATAGTTTGTACTCTCTTTGGTCTCTGCTGCTCATATGTGCACCCTCAGCCAGGAATATGCTTGCCTTAACCGTGACTGTAATCTCAGACAAGAAGAGCCATTGGCTCTCCCTCCTCACTTGATGCCAGGATAATCACTTTCACCAGTGCTGCTGGATATGGGTACCTATTGCTCCAAATTGAATAAGTGTAGCTGTCTGTCCTCATGGACCTGCCATATCCTGGCAGAATCTCAGAACCAACGAAGCTGGGAAGAAGGTAGAAGTTAGGATCAGCCCCAGGTAAAGACACCACACTTCCACTGTTCTTACCCAAAGTTCAATAGTTTTTCAAACATAAATGCTTCTGGAATTGTGTGCCTTTAGTTGATTTCAAGAGGAGTGAAAGGGTTGTTTTATCAGTTTTGTCCAGCTTTATGGGTACTTTTTGGGGAAAATATTTGCTGGTCTCCTTACTATACCATAGCCAGAAGTTTGAAATCTCAGGCTATAATTTTATACCCAGATTAACTAACCCTGGTCATGTGTTCTTACTATGCCATGTGGCCTCCGTTATGTTGCTTTAGCATCTGACAATTTACAAAGGTTTTTTTCACAAGTATTACCTAGTACCTGGGACAACTCTGTAACATTTTTGTTTCTGTTTTTGCTTTTTCTAGTTTTAGAGCTGAAGCAATTGAAGTATAAGAGATACTGGAGATAAATATTTACAAAGAGAAAACTTGAGTTTGGAGAGAAGGACATTAACCAAGAATGTAAAACGAATCAACGACTGTGCCAGAATAGGAACCTGGGTCTTCCGTTTCCCAGCTGAGGGTCTTTGTGCATCACCCACTTGCTTTCTTTTGGAAGAGGACTGGGGATAAAAATACTCCTCATCCCTCCTCCACCCTACCTCCATCATGGCCTTACTGGTATAAGGAAAAACACAAGTCAAAGGGCAATAGACCATTGGCACTCCCTGCCCCTAGAGGGTGCTGCTCTTTCTATAACATGAACAAAGGTTACCTAGAAAGGTGATTTAAGTGTGAAAGCATTTTTGATTATGGCAATTGCATACATTCTTTCAATAGAATTCTAGCTGGATTAACCTCTCTTTAGTATATGGCTATTAATAATTTATATTATCTCTGATAATATAATTCTGTTTAAAGTGTCCATTAACATTGTTTTTTCTCAGGGACTTTCCGTCAACTCCTGGGTTTTAGTTGTAGTTTGTAGCAGCCTATTGAAGCATTCATGAGTGAGGATTTAATCAGGCAATTTTTGCAAAAATGAAGATCAGTTTTCAATGAAAGGAGATGACAAAATATTATAGTATTAAAATAAGTAGATATCTGTGTATCGTAGTTACAAAATGAAAAATAAAAATCCTTCCAAACTGCTCTGAAATTCCTCCTGCCTCAAAAATATGGGCTTTCTGATTCTTCTGGGGGGCAGATTTCTTTGTTTTGCTGTGATTTTTTTTTGATGGGGAAACTTATTCTTTTTGTTTAAGTACAAATGTCAAGTTCAAAATGGAATGTGTGGTGGACATTCTCTAGTTGCCCCCTAGACTCTCTGCCCTTCTCTGCCTTACTCTGTGCCCAAAGAGGTGACCTCTAAGGACTGTAACAATTAGCTCCCCTGCCCTTTGGCTTCTGGATGATTTGACCAATGAAGGTACCGGCAGGAAAACAGCATAGGAGGAGAGAGAGGTCGGTGGATTTGCTCCCCTAGCTCTTTTGCTGCTAGCCGTGGTTTGGCGGTGCCCTGATACCTCCCCTAAAGACACAGGTCCTGTTGGGGGCCTTCTCCTATAGCTACAGGTCTCATCAGGTCCAGGTAAGGGCTCTTTCCCTCTACCTGTTCTGGCCCCGGGGTGGAAATGGCTTTGCACTGTTGCTAGTCCCTGGTGCTTGATCGGCCTCTGTTGCTTTGCCCTAGTCCTGCTCTCAGGTCTGTAAATAAACACTTGATGAACTTGCATGCCTTTCATCACGTTTGAGTGCTGGGAACTGCTAGACTCAGCCTGATACAGCAAGCTTGCATTTGTAAAAAAAAAAAAAAAAAAGAGAGAGAGAGAGAAAGAAAAAGAAGAGGGCCCATGAGGGTATCCTGAGACCAGCTTTGGTCTTAGCTCAGGCACTATTTTGCCATATGACCTTGAGTAAGTCCTTTCTTCTCTCTGACTTTCAAATGGCTCATCTGTAAAAAGAGCAGCTAGGCCAAGCGTGGTGGCTCATGCCTATAATCCCAGCACTCTGAGAGGCTGAGGTGGGCAGATCACCTGAGCTCAGGAGTTCGAGACCAGCCTGGTCAACATGGTGAAACCCCATCTCTACTAAAACTACAAAAATTAGCCGGGTGTGGAGACACACAGCTGTAGTCCCAGATACTCAGGGGGCTGAGGCAGGAGAATCGCTTGAACCCGGGAGGTGGAGGTTGCAGTGAGCTGAGATCTTGCCACTGCACTCCAGCCTGGGTGACAGAGTGAGACTCCATCCAAAAAAAAAAAAAAAAAAAAAAGCAGTTGGACAAAACCAGAGGCCAGAGGCCTTTGCACAGTTTTTTGCTCATGTGCCACCAAACACATTCTGAAAAACTACATAATCAAATATTTTTTAAATTTTTCATCATGGTTTTAAATAGTTGTAAAGGGTGTGACATCCTCTGTATTGTAGATATTAATGTTTAAAGTTAAACTGCTAACATCACTCCTTTAAATATATCCAATGGAATTTAAATATCACAGTAATTTTATACCCACCATCATCCATTGAAAAATTGATGAACAAACTCTCCTTTCACAGTTAGAAATTTTATGTTCCTCTTTCTCCTTTAAATCATTATTTCCATTCTACTTTCCCCATAGAATTTTATAGGAATGTCATATATTTTTTCTGCTGGTAAGTCTCATATGGATCATCATGTCATAATATCTAAATCAAAAATATGTTTGTAGGCAAAATTTTCAGAATTTTTCTATTTCCTGGGATAATAAGGCTTTAAGGGTTAAACATTTTTCTGAATTGAGATATCAACGCAATAAATTTTGGGATACAACTGATTAAAATTTAGATCATTGTTAAACAGAAAATGTAAAATTAATGGGAATTCATCTCTCACTGAGATGACTGGGGAAGGGTCTGGGGAGTCTTGATTAAAAGAACGTTTACTTTCCAACATTTGCCCTCAGCCCTCTGTTTGGTGCTCTCTCTCCCCCTACCCCCAACTCAGGTTTTTTTCCTCTCCAGGCAATGTCTCGCGGTAAGGTTTGGGATGGATAAGAGATACACCTTTACTGTATCAAAGGGGAGAAGGGTAGCTGAGAAAGGGAAGGTGAGAAAGGAAATCCAGGTTCACATCTTCACATGGGAGTTCTCAGGCAGGTCAGCTTTTTTGTTTTTTTTTTGTTGTTGTTTGTTTGTTTGTTTTGTTTTGTTTTGTTTTTGTGTGTGTATGTGTGTGTGTTTCTTTTGAGACAGAGCCTTGCTCTATCACCCAGGCTGGAGTGCAATGGCACGATCTTGGTTCACTGCAACCTCTGCCTCCTGGGTTCAAGCAGTTCTCCTGCCTCAGCCTCCTGAGTAGCTGGGATTACAGGCACGTGGCACCACACCCCACTATTTTTTTTCCTTTTTTTTTTTTTTCACTTTAAGTTCTGGGATAAATGTGCAGAATGTACAGGTTTGTTACATAAGTATACATGTGTCATGGTGGTTTGCTGCACCTATTAACCCATCATCTAGGTTTTAAGCCCCGCATGCATTAGGTATTTGTCCTAATGCTATCCCTCCCCTATGCCCCCACCCCCTGACAGGTCCTGGTGTGTGATGTTCCCCTCCCTGTGTCCGTGTGTTCTCATTGTTCAACTCCCACTTATGAGTGAGAACATTTGGTGTTTGGTTTTCTGTTCTTGTGTTACTTTGCTGAGAATGATGGCTTCCAGCTTCATCCATGTCCCCGCAAAGGACATGAACTCATCAGTTTTTATGGCTGCATAGTATTCCATGGTGTATATGTGCCACATTTTCTTTATCCAGTCTATCATTGATGGGTATTTGGGTTGGTTCCAAGTCCTTGCTATTGTAAATAGTGCTGCAATAAACATATGTGTGCATATGTCTTTATAGTGGAATTATTTATAATCCTTTGGGTATATACCCAGTAATGGAATTGCTGGATCAAATGGTATTTCTGGTTCTAGATCCTTGAGGAATCACCACACTGTCTTCCACAATGGTTGAATTAATTTACACTCCCACCAACAGTGTAAAAGCATTCTTATTTCTCCACAGCCTCTCCAGCATCTGTTGTTTCCTGACTTTTTAATAATTGCCATTCTAACTGGTGTGAGATCACACCCGGCTAATTTTTGTATTTTTAGTAGAGACAGGGTTTCACAATGTTGGCCAGGCTGGTCTCGAACTCCTAAGTTCAGGTGATCTGCCTGCCTCCCTGTCCCAAAGTGTGGGATTATAGGCATGAGCCACCGCGCCTGGCCTAAGGCAGGTAAGTTTTAGGAAATCGTACACATAGAAGCTGAGAATCTAGAAATGGAGTATCTTAAAACTGTGTGTGGCAACTCTACCTGGGAAATTGTAACCCCTGTGGATGAGCCCCCTAATCTTGAAGGCCACTGGGCTTGGTGGTATCTGAAGGGCACCCCTGAACGAGTAGCTTCACAGAGTCATGTCTCAGAGGGCCAGTTCTGGAGTTAGACTAATGCCCTGTATGACTTGGGCAACTTCCTTCACAGAAGCTTCATGCCTCAGTTTCCAGTTCTGGAGTTAGACTGATGCGCTGTATGACTTGGGTAACTTCCTTCACTGAAGCTTCGTGCCTCAGTTTCCTTATGTGTAAATTGGGGATGTATACAGCTCTACCTTACAGGGGATTCTTTAGGAGTTAAGTGAGATAATCGTTTATGAAGCACCTGGTATATGGCAAATGCTCAAAACGGATTCAAAGGATTCAAAAGATTCCTCCCGACTCTGACACACTCTGGGAAGGGGCCCAGGGAACACTGAATCACCTGTTCCTCCATCAAAGTCGTATTTTAAGGCAATGAGCTGCCATTATAAACATCTTGGTGTCCCTGTAATGAAAAGCAGAGTACTCCAGGATCTTTGGCTCATTTTTTTTTATTTGGTGTTTTGTTTTTTGTTTTGGTAAATTTTACTGTCTACTGAGGCTTTTCTGATTTTTCAACATTTATCCACAGGTCTTGACCTTTACTATCTCAGAGAGGTTGATATTTCCAGTGATTCATGCTTTAGAAGCAAGGGGCCATGGATCTCTAAGTCTGGAGACCAGCTCGGCTGTCTTAACAGGGCTCCCCCATTTCTCAGAGAAAGAATCATAACCAGGCTATATGTGCAGGCTGTGTGAGCCCAGAAAATGACAGTTCCTGCTTTCCAGGAATGGGAATAAACAGATATTCACTGTACTCTCCTGGAAAAACTGAGGTTGCCTAGGGGCCAATTTTGAATCAGGCAACCCAATATTTGAGATTTTTGCCGGAGAAACAAAATGAGACATTGATATGCTAAGAAGTTGCTCACTGAGTCAGTTTTGCTGGCGGCCTGCTCTGATGTGACTTCTGTGCTAACATTATTGCTCAGACACCAGGCCCACACAATGGCTACCCTGCTGACTGCCACTTTGCCACCAGAATGTGGGGCCTCCCTGGCACATCAGCAGGCTGAGTTCTGAATTCTCAGTTTCATTTCCTACTGATATAGCAGAATGCTGCTGTTTTCCTTTTATAAAGAAACCATTGGCTTAGATTGCCCCTTATTTGGGTTTCTTCATTACCATCTCTCAGAGCACAGTTTTAATTTATAGAATCTTGGCAGCTTTATCTAAATGATTTCTTATTTTGAAATTTAATTTTATTCTGATATTTTTTAGAAGAATGAAAATTGGTGATGAGTGTGGTAGATCGAATGTATTCATGGTCCCAGTTCTGTATCCCTTCCTGTATTCATGCCTGATGCTGTGTAATTGTGCATATTCTACCAATCTGACTCAGGGTCAGCTATGGGACTTGTCTTTACCAATGGGATGCTAGCAAACGTGATTTAAACAGAGACTTGAAAAGTGTCTGCACAGTTGAGCTTGTCTGCTTTTGTTCCTCTGCCATTACCAAGTGCAGGTGCCTGTGCTAGCCTGCTGGAGGATGAGAGACATGTGGACCAGAATCAAGTGGCCCCACTTGTCCCAGTCAACCTAGATTAGCTAAGAACCAGCTAAGCCCAGATATGAAAGCAAGCCCTGCTAAGACAGAAAGAACCTTTCAACAGATCTGTGGACTCGTGAACCAAATTCTTGCTCATTATTTGAAGCCACTGAGTTTTGGGGTTGTTTGTTATATAGCATTGTTGTGATAATAGATAGTGGCTTGGAATACGCAGTGGCAGACCTGCCCTTCCGGGGCAGAATCCAAGGGAACACAGCCCATGCGCAACACCTCCCAGGGACTCTGGAAACAGTGAGAAACAGAGAAGGAGGGAACCTTACTAAGGAGACTCAAACACTTCCACTGTGTAGGCAGGGGATCCACATCAGTGAGATTCAGCAGAGCAAAGTAAATATAAGTACAGGCTCCAGAGTTGGGCTCCTGGGTCCAAAACCCAGGTTCATTTATGAGCTTCATGTTCTTGAGCAAGTTACTTTACCTTTTTGTGTCTCTGTTTCCTCCCTTGTAAAACAGATAGATACGTCATAAGGTTGTTAGGAGGATTAGATTTAAAAATTTTTTTCAATTTATTTTTAATAACACAAGTATATATATTGATGGTATACAGCATGATGTTTTGAAATGATGTGGAGTGGCTAAATTGATCTATTTAACAAATGCATCATCTCACATGCTTTTTGTGTGGTGAGAATACTTAAAATCTACTCTCTTGGTGATTTTCTTACCACATTTTCTTTATCCATTCATTTGTTGATGGACAGTTATGTTGATTCCATATCCTGGTTATTATGGATAATGCAGCAGTGAACATGGAAGGGCAGATACCTCTTTGACATACTAATTTAAATTCTTTTGGATCTATATCCAGTTATGGGATTGCTAGATCATATGATAGTTCTATTATTAATTTTTTGAGAAATCTCTATATTGTTTTCCATAATGGCTGTACTAATTTACATCCCCACCAACAGTGTACCAGGGTTGCTTTTTCTCCACATTCTCACCAACACTTATCTTTCATTTTTGTTTTTATAGTAGCCATTCTAATAAGTGTGAGGTGATATCTCATTCTGGTTTTAAGTTGCATTTCCCTGATGATTACCGATGTCAAGTATCTTTTCGTGGACCTATTGCCCATTTGTAGGTCTTCTTTTGAGAAATGTCTAGGTCCTTTGCTCTTTTTCTTTTTTCTCTTTTTTTCTTTTGAGACAGAGTCTTGCTCTGGCACCCAGGCTGGAGTGCGGTGGCATGATCTCGGCTCATTGCAACCTCCACCTCCCAGGTTCAAGTGATTCTTCTGTCTCAGCCTGCCAAGTAGCTGGGACTACAGGCACATGCCACCACACCTGGCTAATTTTTTGTATTTTTAGTAGAGACGGGTTTTCACTGTGTTGGCCAGGATGGTCTCGATCTCCTGACCTTGTGATCTGCCCGCCTCAGCCTCCCAAAGTGCTGGGATTACAGGTGTGAGGCACTGTGCCCAGCCCCTTTGCTCATTTTTTAATAGGGTTATTTATTTTATAGCTATTGAGTTACTTGAGTTCCTCACATATCTGGGGTATTAACCCCTCATTGGATGTTTGGTTTGTAAATATTTTCTCCTTTTTTTTAGGTTATCATCATTCTGATGATTGTTTCCTTTGCTGTTCAGGAACTTTTTAGTTTGATGTCATCCCATTTGTCTATTTTTGCTTTTGTTGCCTATGCTTTTGGTTTCATATCGCCAAAAAATTATTATCCAGACCAATGTCATGGAATGTCTCTCGTTTTCTTCTAGTAGTCTTATAGTTTCAGGTCTACTTTTAAATGTTTAATCTATTCTGAGTTGATTTTTGCATATGGTGTGAGATAAGGGTCTCACGTCCTTAGGTATGTGGATATCCATTTTCCCTACACCATTTGTTGAAGAGACTGTCCTTTCCCCATTGTGTTCTTGGCATCTTGGTCAAACATCAGTTGATCTTAATGCACTAGGAATGGCTCAGTGCAAGCCCTAGGTAAGTATTTCTTAAATAAATAAATAAAGTGTGACCTCATTTCTACCCACAGGCTGATCAAGCCTGGGGGATGTCTGGATTACATTTGTCTTTTGGTAGGAGGGATATATTTGCATCATGGAGGGGCTGTTTTCCATTTCATGTAGTCAAACATTGACTTCTGAAGAACTGAATGCATACTCAATAGCTCTCAAAAATCTGGGGAAAGACCATGTTTTCCTTTTGAAAACTCATGCTATTGTATCAATATCCTAGGCTCAGTTAATTCATCTTAATATGTTTGGGGGCAGTGCTCAATGTGAGATTTCAGGAAAGGCAGGGGGAATAATGTTATCCATTCTTTAAGAGGCAGGGAAGGGTACACTACATTTCAGAAAGATGTCCATTCCAAATTATTGAAATAAAAGTTTTGATGCTTAGAGAGGTAATCCTCAACTACTTGAAAAAACTCAGCTAAAAATATTTCTTTCTTTGAAGAATCTCCAAAGCCATGACTGTATTGCATTATTATTATTATTATTATTATTATTATTATTTTGAGACAGAGTCTTGCTCTGTTGCCAAGGCTGGAGGGCAGTGATCTCGGCTCACTGCAACCTCCACTTCCCGGATTCCTGTGATTCTCCTGCCTCAGCCTCCCAAGTAGCCGAGATTACAGGCACAGGCCACCACACCCAGCTAATTTTTGTATTTTTGGTAGAGACGGGGTTTCACCATGTTGGCCAGACTGGTCTCCAACTCCTGACCTCAGGTGATCCCCTCGCCTTGGCCTCCCAAAATATTGGGATTACAGGCATCAGCCACTGCACCAGACTCCATTATTTTTAAAAGTAACAGATGCAAGTCAAAATCTCATTGTCCTGCTATGGTAAGGAAGGCACAAGGAGTGTGTGTGTGTACATGTGTGTGCAGAGAGGTCCTTTCTCCTGAGTAAGAGTCTCTGCTGTCCCAGAGAGAAAAATGAGATTGTACGATTTGAGCAAGAGCTTAACCTCCATCCTCCTGCTGAGTTCTCTGACCACGCTTTTCTCCATCCCTCCCCTCCTTCTCCCCAACACACATAGGTCCTTAACCAGAGCCTTTTGGGAACAGGTAGAAGGTAGAGAGGTTTGAATTGAGTAAAACTGGAAGAATGTAACCATTCCCATGTACCCAGATAATGGAGAGCGGTGTAGCCATTGTCTAGAACTCAATTAAATCCTTATAAGCAATCACATGAAATCTTTAATAGGAGCTCTAAATTGCTAAGAAATTTACTGTTGGTGGGCAACCAGGGGCAAGACTACACCCTTGGCACAAGAGTTGACAAAAGGTCCATGGAAACTGCCTGGACGCTCTTAAGGAACACGAAGGACCTGAAGACCTAGCTGTGATGTTAGCTACTGGGAGGTCACTTATGTCATGGATCATGAAAAGGTCATATTTAATGTGCAGTTTTAAATTGAGATGGCACTTTGGGAGGCTGAGGTAAGCAGATCATCTGAGGTCAGGAGTTCAAGACCAGCCTGGCCAACATGGTGAAACCCTGTCTGTACTAAAAATACAAAAAAAAAAAAAAAAAAAATTACCTGGGCCTGGTGGCGGGCGCCTGTAATTCCAGCTATTCGGGAGACTGAGGCAGGAGAATCACTTGAACCTGGGAGGCAGGGGTTGCAGTGAGTGGAGACTGCACCATTGCACTCCCGCCTGGGCAACAAGAGTGAAACTCCATCTCATACAAAACAAAAAAAAAAGAGATTCTCTGGTTCATTCTTTATAGCTGTCTTAAAAACTACCCCCAAATATAATGGCTTTAAATAACAACCATTTTATTATGCTTCTGAATTCTTGGCCAGGAATTTGGACAGGGTGTGGAGGAGCTGACTTGTCTCTGCTCCACAATGTTTGGGACCCGGCGACTTAATGGCTGGGAGGTGAGTCAAAAGCTGAGGACTAGAATGATCTGGAATCTCTTCATTCACTGAGTGCCTGAGCAGGGAGGACTCAAAGACTAAGACTGTGAATTAGTTCTCTAATTAGTAGCAAATTATTACACACGATGGTTTAGAACAATACACATTTATTATCCCACAATTTGGATGGGGAGGACTCTGCTCATTAGTTTGCAATCAAGGGCTAGTGTTTCATTGCAGGCTCAACAGGAGAAGGATATGCTTCTAAGCTCACTTACATAGTTGTTGGCAGGATTCAATTCCTTTTGGGTTGCTGGACTGAGGGTTAAGGTTCCTGGTTTCCTGCTAGGCAGAGGCTGTCCTCAGTTCCTTGACATGTGGAACTCCCATGCACGGCCACTTGTTTCATCAAAAGTGGCAAGACAGAGTCCACTAGGCAGATGGGAGGTATAATCTCGTGTAACATAGTCACAAAAGGGACATCCCCTCACCTTAACAGTGTTCCACTGATTAGAAGCAAGTTATGGTCTCACCCTCACCAAGAGGAGAGGATTATGCAAGGGTGAATACCAGGAGATGAGGGTAAGGGGAGGGGGGCATCTTAGAGTCCTTCTGCCACAGATGCCCACCAGAGTGGCTACACATGGCCTCTCAACATGGCTTAGCTTCCTCACAACATGGCAGCCTCAGGGAAGTTGGACTTCTTACAGAACAGCTCAGGGATCCAAGTATGAGCAATCTAACGAAAAAAGTGGAAGCAACATTGTCTTTTCCTAGACTTCCATAGTCTAGGAGGTTACTCCTTATCACTTCCACAGCGGTCTATGGGTTGAAGCAGTTGCAGTTCCATCCAAATTCAAGTGGAGGAGAATTAGATTGCAGCCCTTGAGGAAGAAAGACGAGGTTACATTGTAGGAGCATGTGGGATGGCTGATGTTGTCCCAGCGATCTTTGTTCTCTGCCAGTCAGCTTTATGTGGACAATAAAAGGATGACACAATAAAAGGAAGTATGACCTGCTAAGGTTGACTATATAAATGATTACTCAAGCAATGACACTATGGATAGTGAAAGGGGTGCTATTAGTAAATACGCTGAGACAACAGGCATAAACCAGAACTGGCCAGGGCAAACTAGGATGCCCGGTTAGCCTAGACCTGCCAATATTCTCTCTGTTCCCACAGGCTGTGGGGAAGTAGTGTCACTTTATCAGGTGGACTTAGCTTGGGAATCCCAAATGTTATCCAGCAGGGATAAGCACAGTGGTTCTTCACAACAGTGGGGCTAAGAGCACTGTGGAGAGGCCCATTATGGGAAGGAACATGCGGTCAGGAAGGTGACTGAGGAGGAATGCAAGACAAATATTTTTCAGTTACAAGCAACAGAGTCTTTCCTTAAATTATTTTAACAGAAACAAAACAAAACAAAGCAAGCAAAAAGAATATGGACTGACACACATAACTAAAAAGTTCAAAGAACTACAGCTTCAGGTCTGGCTGGATCTAGGGGTTCTAACCATGTCATTGGGACTGTGTCTTCCCATAGCTGGGCTCTGCTTTCCTCTGTGTCAGCTGAATTCAGGCAAGCTCTTTCCACATGGCACCCTTTGGTGCCTCTAAACTTAAACTATATCCTCGCAGTCATCTCAAAGGAAAAGAAAACTTTCCATTCAAACTCTTAAATCTGGATCTCATTGGCTTGGCCTGTCATATGACCATCTTGCCAAGGGGATGGCATACATGATTAGCCAGGCCTGGGTCATTTGCTGATGGCACTCAGGGGTAGAGCAAGTCCACCCAGAACACATAGACGGAGCAAGAGAGAAGGCTTTTTTCTCTAAGAAAAATTGAGACACTGTCACCAGAACGGGGGGAATGGAGAACAGATGCCCTCTATAGCCCTGTTTCCCAATCAACTAAAAAAGAGGGTAACCTTCAAGGAGGAAGAGAGAAATCCACCTTTAGATTATAACTGCCCAGATGCTAGACCTGGCCAATTCTGGCATTTACTTCTCATGCCAGCAATAGGAAGTCAGTAAAATTAGTTGTCTCATCATCCTTTGACAGGTGCAGAAAATGCAGCATATTGGCAGAGGAGGAGGGTAGATTTATCAGTTATCTATTGCCACAATAATGCTGTGTAACAAATCACCTCCAAAACTCAGTTACAAAAAACAATAAGCATTTACTTAGCTCTTGAGTCTGCGGGTTGGAGATTTAATCTGGATAGTTCCTCTAGTCTGCTTTGAGCTCTCTCACTCTCTGGGGGTAGCTGGCTGTTGGTGGGGGGGTCACACATGTGGTGATCAGCTAGAATAACTAAACTCCATTTCACTTTTCTCTCCTATTCTTCCAGCAGACTAGCTTGGGTATACAGTTGTCCCTGGATATTTATGAAGAATTGGTTCCAGGACCTCCACAGAAAACAAAATCTACAGATGCTCAAGGCCCTTATATAAAATGTTATCATATTTGCCTATAACCCATGCACATCCACCTGTAAATTTTAAATCGTTTCCAGATTACTTACAATACCTAACACAATGTAATGCTATGTAAATAGTTGTTATTCTGTATTGTTTAGGGAATAATGACAAGAAAAAAATCTGTACATGCCCAGTACAGATGCAACCATCATAGGCCTAACTATATTTTCAATCCATGGTTGGTTGAATCTACAAATGTGGAACCCATGGATACGAGGGACAACTATATTCTCACGGTGAAGGCATAAGGGCAAAAGCAAGTGCAAATTCAGTTGCACAAGCACTTTTATTTTTATTTAGTTATTTTTTTGAGATGGAGTCTCATGCTGTCGCCCAGACTGGAGTGCAGTGGTGTGATCACAGCTCACTGCAGCCTCAAGCTCTTGGGCTAAAGTCATCTTTCCACCTCAGCCTCCTGAGTAGCTGGGACCACAGGTGTGCACCCCTATGCCTGGCTAATTTTTAAATTTTTTGTAGAGACAGGGTCTCACCCTGTTGCCCAGGCTGGTGTTGAACTCTTGGCCTCAAGCAATCCTCTTGCCTCGGTCTCTCAAAGTGTTGAGATTACAAGTGTGAGCCACTGTGCTTGACCTGCACAAGCACTTTGAAAGTCTCTTCTTATGTGAAATTTGCTAACATCCCACTGTCCAAAGTCACATAGCCAAACTGGGATTCAAGGAATGGGAAATAGAGTCTATCTTTTTAGTGAGACCTGCAAAGTCACATGACAAAAAGGGCTAGATTCGAGGAGGTATGCAGAATTGGTGACTTTAATGCAATCAATTTCCCACAAAACAAAGAGGGTAGGGTAACTTCTTATGATTCTTTAAGGTTGCTAAAGATAGATGTATGGATTTTGTTTCTCAACAGAGTTAGCATGAAATTCAGAAAGGATCAATCATCATTCTACCTCTATTAAAGCAGCTTTTAAAAACAGTCTTTAGCCACTGTAGAAAATGTTATGGTGATTCCTCAAAAAGTAAGAAATAGAATGACCATAAGATCCAACAACTCGACTTCCGAGTATCTACCCAAAAGAAGTGAAAGCAGAGAACTGAACAGATACTTACACATGAATATTCATAGCAACATTATTCACAATAGGTAAAAGGTAGAAACAACCCAAGTGTCCATCAATGGATGAATGGATAAACGACATGTGGTATAGCCATACAATGAAATATTATTCAGCCTTAAAAAGGAATGGAATTCTGATACATACTACAACATGAATGAATCTTTAAGATTCATTGTGCTAGTGAAATGAGCCAGATACAAAAGGACAAATATTGTGTGGTTCCCCTTATATGAGAGTGCTTAGAATAGTCAAATTCATAGAGTGATAGAAAGTAGTACAGTAGTTGCCAGCGGCAGGTAGGAGGAATGGGAAGTTAGTGTTTAATAGGTGTAGTGTTTCCATTTGGGATGATGAAAAATTATGAAGATGAATAGTGATAGTTACACAACAATGTGAATGCACTTCATATCACTGAACTGTACACTTACAATGTTTAAAATGGTAAATTTTATGTTATATATATTCTTGCACAATTTTTTTTTTTTTTTAAATTTTGAGACAGAGTTCCGCTCTTGTTGCCCAGGCTGGAGTGCAGTGGCACGATCTCGGCTCACTGCAACCTCTGCCTCCCGGATTCTCCTGCCTTAGCCTCCCTAGTAGCTGGGATGACAGGCACCTGCCACCACACCCAGCTACTTTTTTGTATTTTTAGTAGAGACGGGGTTTCACCACATTGGCCAGGTGGGCCTCAAACTCCTGACCTCAGGTGATCTGCCTGCCTCAACCTCCCAAAGTGCTAGGATTACAGGTGTGAGCCACCGTGCCCGGTCTCACAATTTTTTTTAAAGTTCCTTCTCTTGATGTTGCTATTCAAAGTTTTGGTTGCGCCAACAATCAATCAACTAATATTGTTTTGCTGCCTTACCTAATAATTGTAGTGAGCTGTGCTGGCCATAAAGAAATCATTTGCTCAGTCCCTTTCTTCAATGACCTCACAGTTAAGTTGGGAGAATGGAATGTTAAAATAGAATAGCAAGGCCCAAAGAGTTGAAGAACCAATCATACAAGGCAAGGTGGTAACCACACCAATGATGGGCCAGTGACTACCACAGAACCTGAGAGGCAGGGAGCTTTTAAAAATTCAAATATCCAGATTCCGCTTGGATCAGAAACTTGAGATTGAAGAGAAGCCGGAAAACTTGTACTTTTCAAAAGCTCCCAGGAAATTCAGATGCCTAGCCAGGGTTAGAGAATCCCTCTAAACTCTACACAACAAAATTAATTTTAGGGGGGGAGAAACCTGTTTGAAGAATTACAGCTTACTGGGAACACTGGAAATTGCAAAACTTAAAATAACTTTTACCTGGTAGAAATAAGCAAGAGAAAATAAAACACAAAGACTAACACTGCGTCCAGTAAATATTGACTAAACATTGGTGGAAGACCCTACATCTGCATGACAAAATTGAGATCATAAAATTTGCCTAGGAAAATTGGACCTCATGGGAATAACAGCTACGAAAGAACATATTCATGTTACGAAGAAAGATAATCAGCAAATTTTGATGTTGACAAGCCACTGATCAATGAATCAATTTTTTTTCCGTTGAATATGCAATGAAAAGACTCCGTTCTGATGAAAATAATTTCAGTGTAGGCTTCTAGCTTTTTCAAACATATCAAATATTTCACTTTTGTTAACTTGTTATTTTGAAATAATTTCAAAATTATAGAACAGTTGTAAGAATAGGACAAACACCTTTTGCATACCCTTTGTTCAAATTTGCCAATTCATATTCAGTCACATATAATTCCTTTATCTTATAATATATGTATGCATATAGACATATACATATGTGTATATATTTTTTGAGAGTTGCAGATATTCATGTGCCTTTCCATCAAAAGTGTGTACTTTCTAAGAGTGAGAAGATGATTTTACACAACCAGAAAATGACGATCAATCCAGAAATTTAACATGAATACATACTATTCTCTAATATACAACTATATTCAAATTTCACCAATTGTCCCCAAAATGTCCTTTATAGTAATTTTTTTCCCACTCTGATCCAGGAGCAAAAAAAAAAAAAAAATGGTTCAAGGTCACTTTTTGCATTTAGTTGTCATACTTATCTCTTTAGTCTCCTTTAATTTGAAACAGTTCCTTGGTCTTTCTTTGTCTTTCATAACATTGACATTTTTGCAGAATACAGGCCAGTTGTTCTGTAGAATGTCCCTTGATCTGGATTTGTCTGATGTTTCCTCATGATTAGATTTGGGTTATGCATTTTTGGCAGGAATTCTGTGTAAGCACTGTTGGTTGTCGGTGCATCCCATCAAGAGTCACATCCTGGCAGTTTGTCCAATTACTGGTGAAAGAAACATTCCATTTTACTTTTCTATGCTAATAGAAAACTCCCCTCATCTGCTAATGGAGATAACTGAGGGACATAGCTGGATGGCTTCATGGCTGAGCTGTCATTCCAACATGCCCTGCCCACTGGATAGTTTTGCAGATGGAAGCCGTTGATATCAACATCATCATTAATATCACCATCTCGACTATCTAGGATACCTACTGTGTGCTGGCATTCATTGTTTTTTCTAACCCTCATGTAAAACATGCACGTCTGTGTCATTATCCCCATTTAACAGTTAAGGAAACTGGGGCTCAGAGACAGTGGTGTGATGTGCTCGGGATCACATGGCTGGAAAGGGACTGAGCTGGGATTGGAACCAAGTTGGGTCTGAGTCCAGACAGAGCCTGAGCCCTGTACTATGACACATTGTAATTGCATTCACAAGTGTGTTTCTCAGCAGAAAGGATGGATTATTAAAGCCTCCTTTAGGAGCACCAGATGGTGAAGGAGGAAACGAGGTGGACAAGCTCTTGCCATCTTTATTCCTTTTCTTTTTTCCTCATGGCCTGGGTCCATATCCTTGCTGAGATCCAGCTGAATTAAAATCAGTACTACTGCCATAGTGGGGGGCACTGCCAACTGGATTTGGGGAAGCTGCCTTCAAAGCTGACTTTGCTCCCTTCTCGGCTGTCTAGCCCTGCTCAAGTGAGGTGACTCCACCCTCATCCCATCCCAGAGCCTGAGTTTCCTTATACATGTTGAAGTCGATATGGGCTGGAAATGGTAATCATAATTGCCATGCATTGGGTGCATAACATGAATTAAGGCTTTAAATAACCGTGTGGTGTTAGGTACCTTATTTCGCCCAATTTTACAGATGAGAAAAACTGAGGCTTTTATAGTGGCTAATGTTACAATCTGCACAGGTCTAAGTGCAGAGACTAGATGAGATCTTCACTAGGATGCCAGGCTTTCTCTAGGCTTCAATGGCTGGCAGGCTCCATGGAATAGGTTTATGAAACATAAGAAGCATTTATTGTTGACTCCTGGGATGGGCTACATAGATTTTTGCCACAGTGCTGATTTCTTATCTGGGCGATCAGTTTGATCTCTTTCTTTCTATTTGCCAGTATCTTGTCCTGGATCTTCTTTCTCTCCGTTGTCCCTCCTGACTCACCTCCCTGGGGGACTGCCAAGGCCTAAGGTACCTGCTTCTCTGGAGACTTCCCCATGACCTGCAAGGTCCCTCCTTGAGGAAGTACATTGCTGCTGGTTGATCCCAGCTCCTTCCCAACTTCTCCCTGTGCGGGGATGGGGAGGTAGAGGAATGGAAGAAAAGAAGAAAATTCCAGAGCAAAAGTTGGAATTTTGCACCGGATCAAGACACTTGAGCCTTAAAATGGGGGTGACTGTCCTTTCTCTGCCTACTTTGGAGAAATAGTCAATCAAACGAGAAAATGCTGCCAACTTGTTTGATAAATTGCTAAGGAATTTTCTAAGACCGGATTGTGTGATTTTTTCTTCCCCCTTTGTATAGAGACTTGAAAGCCCAAGTCACTCTGGCTGGGCTGTCACAAGAGAGCATTTCCCTTGTGTTTTAGGCCTAAGGAAAAATAACTCAGCTTGAGGAAGAAAACACCATTTCGTGAAGTCTTAGCCTTCATTCTTTTCCATGCCCTTTCGAGCCTACTGTTTCTCTATAAAGGCAACTTCTCCACCAAGACCTACCCACCAGATCTTAGCCAAGCCCCCATGTTCTGTTTGGGACCCAAAGGCTTCTTCTGAGGCAGCTCCCACCACCTGCTTGTGACACAAGTTTGACATCTGCCCAACACCTACTAGAAAAAGCTTCAGCATCGTAACCTCCTGGGTTTTTCAAATGTTGCCAAACTCTAGCACAAAGAAATGCAGCTTTGGTGTCTCTCCACATCACCTCCCCAGTCTCAGCGAACCCTCACGGTCCTCTATGAGCAACATTGGAGGGTTCTGCTCAGCCCCCCACGTCCCTTCTCTCAAGGCTGGGTCTCAAGAGGCTCTGTGTGTTTTGTGACCCTGACATCTTTGGCTGTAGAGGATCAGCTCCTGGTGGCACCTGAGCCAAGCTTGACTCACTCCGTTCTCTCTCCTGAATTTGGATTGAGCACAGAGACTCCAGTCAGTACGTGCTGCACTGAGGGGATGGTATGCTGACCATTTTGACTTCGTGCCCAGGGAAGCAGAGATGACCCCCAACCCGGAGAGAGAGTGGGAAGGAGAAGTTAGGACTGAGATGTCAAGAGACCTGTGGCCCAGAGTGATGGAGAGAGAAAGCCCAGGTCCTGAAACTTTTCTAGTTCCTGGCTCCGAATCCCCTCGAGGCTTTGTTTCATTTCCTGCCCTTGGATACCATGATCCACCTTCTAATTTTCCTTTTTTTTTTCTGTTTGTTTAGCGTTGATTTCTTTTCTATTGGTTACAACTGAAAGAGTGTTGATAAGACTGGTAGGTTTTAGAATCCCCATTTTTCAAAGACAGACACTAAAGCTCAGCGATGAAGCCCTGAGGCCAGGATCACCCGGGTAGTGAGGGGCAGGGGAGATTCCACCTGCCGACGTGTGTGCTTTCTCTACACGAGACACTTTCTTTTTCTTTCTTTTTTTTTTTTTTTGAGACGGAGTCTCACTCTGTCGCCTAGGCTGGAGTGCAGTGGTGCGATCTCAGCTCACTGCAAGCTCCGCCTCCCGGGTTCATGCCATTCTCCTGCCTCAGCCTCCCGAGTAGCTGGGACTACAGGCGCCCGCCACCATGCCCAGCTAATTTTTTGTATTTTTAATAGAGACGGGGTTTCACCATGTTAGCCAGGATGGTCTCGATCTCCTGACCTCGCTATACCAGACACTTTCTGAGGACTTTACGCGTTACATCATTTAATCCTCAGAGCACCCCATGAGGTAGATAAAACTGTTAGCATCATTTTATTTATTTTACTTTATTTTATTTCTTTTTATTTTATTTTATTTTGAGACAGAGTCTCGCTCTGTCGCCCAGGCTGGAGTGCAGTGGCTTGATCTTGGCTCACCGCAACCTCCGCCTCCCGGGTTCAAGTGATTCTCTTGCCTCAGCCTCCTGAGTAGCTGGGACTACAGGCGCATGCCACCACACCTGGCTAATTTTTGTATTTTTGGTAGAGACGGGGTTTCACCGTGTTAGCCAGGATGGTATTGACCTCCGGAACTTATGATCCGCCCGCCCTGGCCTCCCAAAGTGCTGGGGTTATAGGCGTGAGTCACCGAGCCTGGCCTATCATTTTAAAGATGAAGAAGTGGGGGCAAGAAGTTGAGCCATCTGCTAGAGACCACACTGCAGGTGAGGAGGACCAGAGCCAGTGAACCTGGGAACTGATGCCAGGGGCTGGGCTCTTAAAATGATGTAGTAATGCTAGTTCTGGAGGCAGTGGGCTAGGCATGGAAGGAGTTAAAAGTTTCCAGAATTTGATAAACTCAGGCACGCCGAGTTGAACCATAGACCCTCAGAAGATGGTAGAGCCTGTGGGGGTCTCTCCTGGACCACCCTTCCACCGATGTGAGCATCTGTTCTTCCACACCCCTGACCAATAGTCATTTTTCCAATGCTGTATCACAGAGCCTGCTCCATCATAGAGCAGGTCTGGTCTTGTCCCCTGGGCGATCACAAAATATGTTGGCTCCTCCACCCACACACCTTCCCCCTTGAAGCTCTGCCCAGAGCTCGCCTGGTGTTTGTGGGGGTCCTCCCCTTCTCGTGGCTTCCCCATGCTGGTCACAGTGTCATTGCTCTTGAAAGTGAGGGGGCTCAGATATGACCACAGTGCACCTGATGGGTCCATAGCCACCTCATGCAGTACCTAGCCACTTTCTTGAGCAGGTCCTCAGGACACTCCAAAAGTTCCACAAGGTGAGTGTACCCTCAGTTAATTCCTGAATGGAGACAAACCACGGCTCTGGGTGATTGCATAGTTTCTGCTGTGGTTTGGGAAATATGTGGGTTCATTTATAAACTGGATTTTGTCAGGAAGACTTCAAGCTCAGCCATTGTCCCCTGAGGATACCCTTCATGGCCCATCTGGTACAGAATAAAGAAAGGACGCACTCTCCAAGGCCGAGACCCCTGGGGAGGAGATGCCTCTATGGCCGAGATGTGCTGATAGAAGGCCCAGCTCCTGGGACCCATGGGTGGTGGAGAAACAGAAAGGGCTTGCAGTGATTCCAGAAATAGAAGTTTGAGAAGGATGATTTGCTTTCATAGGCCAGAGGTGCCTGAAGACAGGCTGTGGATTATTCCAGGTTGGTGGTCACTGATGCTCTTGAGTGAAAGCCACAGATTTTCTCCCCCAAAATGCACATACAGACATACATTTGGTTAAGGAGTAGTTTTTGGTTCCCCAAACCAATGCAAAGCCCCCATTTAAGAATCCCTGCTCTAGAGAGAATCTGCCATCTAATTAAGACCCTCCTGGAATCTTCCATGACCCCCGCCCGGGCTGGGTGGGACCCTTCCTTGAGCTGCACTGAGCACCTCACTGTTGGCACTGTACCGCAAAGGTTTTAAGAAGCTGGCCCTTGGCCGGGCGCGGTGGCTCACGCTTGTAATCCCAGCACTTTGGGAGGCCGAGGCGGGCGGATCACGAGGTCAGGAGATCGAGACCACGGTGAAACCCCGTCTCTACTAAAAATACAAAAAATTAGCCGGGCGTGGTGGTGGGCGCCTGTAGTCCCAGCTACTCGGAGAGGCTGAGGCAGGAGAATGGCGTGAACCCAGGAGGCGGAGCTTGCAGTGAGCCGAGATCGCGCCACTGCACTCCAGCCTGGGCGACAGAGCAAGACTCAGTCTCAAAAAAAAAAAAAAAAAAAAAAAAA